>NC_137855.1:11210000-11710000 GCF_948465745.1 Chenopodium album | reverse complement strand
GTGATCCTCATTTTCAAGGCGTTTAGCAAGCATTTTCCGGCGAAGTTTCAGTGAGTTTCGTTGGTTGTTTCTGGGCGGCTTTTAGGTGCGATTCTAAGGTGGTTTTCAAGGGGGCTTTCAGGCGGAATTAACGTGGCTTTCAAGCGGAATTAACGTGGCTTTTAGGTGCGATTCTAAGGTGGTTTTCAAGGGGGCTTTAAGGTGTAATCTGCCGACGGTTTTTAAGGTAGTATTAGGGGTTGTTTTGGTGCAGTTGGCTGGCGGTTTTTCGGGCTGTTTCTGGTCGTGTTTTCGGTTGGTTTCTGGCAGTTTCTAGGCGTGTTTCTGGCAGTTTCTAGGGGCGTTTTTGGGGTTGTTTCCAGGCATTTTTGAGGCAGGTTTTTGGGACTATTTGTGGGCTGTTTTTCGGCTAAATTCTGGTTGATTCTGGGGCGTAATTCAGGCTGTTTCTGCGTGTTTTTTTGGTTGTGTTTTGCGGAAGTTTCTGGTGCAGTTTCGGCAGCTCTTGGGTGCAGATTTTTGTCTGTTTCTAGTGCATTATCAGACGTGTTTAAGGTTTAGTTTTCAAGCGTTTTTCGGTCGGAATTTGCTGCAGTTTCTGATACGTTTTTGGTGTGTTTTTCTGGTCAGTTTGGGTGCTGTTTTGGGTGCAAGTTTCTGGTCTCTTTTGGTGCTGCTTTGCTGCGTTTTTGGGACATTATTTGTGCAGTTTGCGTGTGGTGTATTGCGGTTCTCTTGTGGCAAGTTGTGGTGGGTGTTATGCCTCCTAGTGTTCTCTTTCATTGCCCGTTCGTGGGTCTTAATGGGTGTCAAGATGGTAGGGGTAATGGGCTCACTAAAACTTCTTTGATCACTCATCTCCGTGACCGCCATTGTTGTACGAATGCGCGGGATTTGACCCGAAATACTCTAACTTCTGATTTGGCAATTTTCTTAGAGGCGGAGTCAACTTTTCGTCGTATGGGCATTTGGCTTTGTGGGGAGTATTTCAAGACACATTCTCTTTGTACGAAGTGTCGGCATGGTTCGGGTTCTACTGACTTTGTGGCCCCTCCTGATTCAGGGGATGGTGTTGTTCGGTTTGTTCTTTATGGTTTCCCTAAACCGCAGGGTCCTACTATTTCTGGTACTGTCCCTAGGGTGCCTAGTGAGCCTCATTTTGCTTTTGATGTTGCTCTTCTTGATAGTTTGCTATCTAAGCGGTTTCGTTCGGTAAAATCTATCCCTCCTAAGTGTCGCTTGGGTTTTTCTCGAGTTCTCAAAGGGGCCCTTGATAAGGTGATTGGCAAGCCTGATGACGTCTCTTTTTGGGTGCAATTGCTTGTGTTGCCTCTATGTGTCCTTAAAACCTTTTCTCCGAGGAGTAGTCGAGAGTGTTCTTCGGGTGTCAGGCGACTGAGGCAGGATGAGAGTATCACCGGTGCTATTCGTTCTTGGTGTGAGCCTGGTGGTTCTGTGCAGCTTGTGCGAGACATGTTGGCTGATGTGTCTCCACCTTTGTTGGACGCCGATGAGGACCATGATTTGTCCGAGCGTAATATTAAGCAATGTAAGAGAAAGATTTCAGACGGGCATTACACTGCTGCGGTTAGGGTTCTTTCGTCTTCTGGTCTTGCCCCTTACAATGATGCTACTCTTGTAGATTTGCTAGCTAAGCACCCTTCCTTTCCAGCTCCTATCTTACCGGATATTCCAGTTGATCAGCACCTTATTGCTACTCCTACTGTTGTTTTGGATCAGATTAGGGGTTTTCCGCGAGGTACGTCATGCGGTAGAGACGGCCTGCGTGCTCAACACCTTATGGATTGTTTGAGTGGTGCTGCACTTGCTATTTCAGATGAGTTGGTGGACTCTATTACGCAGGTGGTTAATCTTTTTCTCGCCGGGAAATGTCCTGCTGAGTTGGGAGAGTATATTGCTAGTGCTCCTCTCACCCCACTTGTTAAGCCTGGAGGTGGTATTCGACCTATTGCTGTAGGTACAGTTTGGAGGCGTCTAGTTTCAAAGGTTGGGGCTGCTTTAATTGGTCCGCGTCTGGGAAGCTATCTAGGAGGTCTTCAGTTTGGTGTTGGGGTGCCGGCGGGTGGTGAGGCTATTCTTCATGCTGTTAATCGTTTGGTTGAGGCGCGTGGTGGTGATGTTGGTCTCTCTATGTTGTTGGTGGATTTTAAGAATGCTTTTAATTTGGTAGACCGTTCGGCTATGTTACGTGAGGTTCGTCTCCGTTGTCCAGCTCTCTCGCGATGGGTTGAGTTTTGTTACTCTACTCCAGCCAGGCTGTTTTATGGGGAGCATACCTTATGGTCATGTCAGGGAGTGCAACAGGGTGATCCTCTAGGCCCTTTGCTTTTTGCTTTGGTTCTTCATCCTTTAGTGTGCCGAATCAGGGATTCTTTTGACTTATGTTTGCAAGCTTGGTATTTAGATGACGGCACTATTATTGGTAACACCTTAGTGGTAGGAAAGGTTTTGGAGTTGATTTTGGCAGAAGGACCTCGTCTCGGACTCCATGTCAACGTTGAGAAAACAGAAGTATTCTAGCCCTCGGAGGACCCTCGTAGTCGTCTCGTTGGTGTCTTTCCTCCAGATATTGGTCGTCCTGTGCATGGTGTTAAGTTACTGGGTGGCCCTGTCAGTGCTGATTCCTCTTTCTGTGGTGATCTTGTTTCACAGAGAGTGTTGAAGACCGTTGTGCTAATGGATGTTGTTGCTAAGCTCGATGATCCCCAATGCGAGTTGTTGCTTCTTCGTGCGTGTGCTGGGGTTTCAAAACTCTACTTTGCTATGCGCACTTGTCCTCCTCGTCTTTTTGAAACAGCACAGGTTTCTTTTGACTTGGCCCTTCGGGCTTCTTTGGAGCGCATTGTAACAGCTTCGGGGCCTGGTTTTGGTGATTGGCAATGGCGCCTTGCCACCTTACCTTTTTCTTATGGTGGTTTGGGTGTCTATTCGGCGGGTGATGTTCGGCTTTATGCTTTCCTTGCATCACGTCTGCAGTCTTCTGGTCTTCAGGCTACGCTTCTTCGCCATTCTGGTATTGTTGGTCCGGGACCGGCCTTCGATGGTGCTCTTAGTCTTTTAAACAGCGCTGTGGAGACCGACCTTATGAGTAACCCTAGTGAGATCGCTGCCCCCAAACTCATGAAAAAGTTGGCAGATATATATTTCACGAAGGTCACTACATCTGCGGATTCCACTTTCTCCTTAACTCCACGTCAGGTAGCCTTATGGAAGTCCCAGCAGGGGGATCACTCTTCGGCCTGGTTGCGGACGGTCCCGATATCGGGTTTGGGTCAGACTATGAATGGTAAGACTTACCATAGTGTTCTTTGCTACCGGTTAGGTGTTCCTTTGTTCTCCGTTTCAACTCCGTGTTCTGCTTGCTCAAGGGTTTTCGACGGAGATATTTATGGGGATCATGCAGTGTCTTGTGCTGGGATGGTGGGTATTAAACATCGGCACAATGCTGTTCGTGACACCCTTGTTGATATTTGTTTTCGGTCTGGAATCTCTGCTCGAAAGGAGGTTAACATTGGGTTGATTGGAGGAAATGACGGGGCTCTACGACCAGCAGATGTGCTGCTTTATTCCTGGGATAGAGGCCTTGATGTGTGTGTTGATTTGACGGGGTCTTCACCTTTGACGCAATCGGGGTTGTCTTACTTCGTTCCTGGTCGTGTTGTGTCGGCGGCGGCTCAGCGGAAGCGGGACAAGTATGGGACGCGTTGCAGGGCTATTGGCTATGGTTTTCTTCCTTTCTCCTTTTCTTCGTTGGGGGAATTAGAGAAGGATGATGTTGCGTTGCTAAAGCAGGTTCAGGCTTTCGCTAAGACTCAGGATATTGGTGCTCGTGCAGCTGCTCACATCTTCAGCAGGATAGGGTTCGCTATAGCTAGAGGGGTGGGGGCCCAGATTGTATCTCGGCTCCCCACCAATTTCTTGTAGATTGATTGACTCTGTAGGTTTTGATTTTTGATATAATAATAATAATAATAATAATAATAATAATAATAATGAAATTTACTCTGCTCTGCTTGACTCTGATCTGCTCTACTCTGCCCCACAAGTAAAAAAAACAGGGCCTACCTCTGTTGCAAAGTGGTAACATATGTGATAACCTGGGGCGGTACTTATTTGTTTTTATTAGAAGATTTTAGCACCAAAACAATTGAAGTTGATCACCCACACACAATGTGGGCCAAGTCTATCCACTTACCAATTGGGCTTTTCTAATACTTCACAGTAAATATGTGAATGACCAAGCCCAGATAATCTCAATTTGCTTTACTCTATAATACGAGGTTTTCTGCATGCATGAATAAGGGTATCGTACATTTGTGGAGCGAATCAAGGAGGGTTTACCACAAAAAATAAAGGACTCAATTGTTCATCAAATTGATTATGATAAAGCTTTCGGCTCATGTTTTTACCTTGTGAAGAATACTTGCTAAGCTAATGACTTTTTTTTACTTAAGTTGGATAGTTTGTCAAATTTGAAGTGCACCAATTAAGATTACTATCAAATTGGCAAATTGACATGTATCTTATAAACACATGTGATTGTATCTTACATTAAATAAAAAATAAATACATTTAATTTACCCAACCTAAACTTGATCACTAAAATTACATGATTTGATTTAAAGTTTTAAACCCAACCCAAATTGTATAATTATTATGGTTAGCCCAATCTAAACCCTAATTAATGTTAATTCAAGCAAATTGATAGTAAACTCAAATTCAACCTGACGACCCTTTATGACTTAAACCACTTGGACAATAGATGTAAATGGCTCATCATCAAATTAAAGTTACCTGAAACTGGGAAAAAAGCTTAATTACTTGAGCTATTCCTTACTCTTCCTATAAAAAAAAATTCAATTAAGATAAATACTGGTTTCAGATACACTATATACATACACCACATACTATTAGTACTAGATTTTAATATTGATATAAAATATTGAATTGTTAATATCAGATATTGAAATGTAAAATATTAGATATACTAGTAGAAATGTTGATATAAGCTATTGAAGTAATGATATTGGATATCACAATATTGATATAAGGTATTAAATGTTGATATAAGCTAGGTTTTTTTTACTTTTACCCCCCCCCCCCCATATACACACACACAAAATATTTTTTTACCAATAAAACTTTTATTTTACCACAAAAAAAAAAAAAAAAAAAAAAAAAAAAAAAAAAAAAATTAAAAAATGTTTTTTTTACCACCTACCGTCAAAAAATCTAGTAAACCTAACGGAATTTTTATTATTCTTTGATAGATTTTAGTGCCAAATACATAATTTTTAGAGGTTTTGGGGGGGGGGGGGGGGTTCGTTTCTCATTTTGACCCCATGGATCCAATTTGAGGCCAAAATTAAAAAAAAAAATATTCGTAAATAGCTCACAGTGAATTCGGATTCACACAATATACTAAGAGTAAATGTACTGTTGTGGGTGACTTAACTAATGAGTAAGTATTACCCACTACCAGGTATGGGCAATACTACCCAATACCACAATATAATTTTTTTAATTTTTTCCTTTTCCCTTTTTTGTTTCCCTTCCCTCTTTATCCTCTTCCTCCCTTAAATCCTTTACTCACTTCCATGGATAGCTCTCATTGCCGACCAAACCGTTGCCCAACACACCTTCACCTTCTACAGCAAAAAACCCACCCCACCAGCTACTACCTTGGTTGAAATTCAAAAACATGCAACTACCTCCATTAAAAATTACCGAAAACCACCCAATAAAACATAATCCAAAAACAAAAGGCACAAACTTATGGCTCTAGCCATTAAAATCGGTGAGTTCTATGCTGGAATCCGTTGAGGTCGGTCGAAATTGACGACGGTACTCGTTTGTCGGTGCTCAGTTATTATTAATTTCTATACTGTTATTATTGGTTTGTGTACTGTTATTCTTGGGTTGTATACTGTTATTTTTAATTTGTATACTGTTATTGAGAGGAGAGAGACTGCATTTTTACGACATGGGTAAGTAATACGTAAAATTACATTTTTGCCCCTGGTAGGACCCAACGAGCCCATACCTGGTAGTGGTCTTTCACTACTCCTTAACTAATATGAATAAGTAGTTAGAAGAATATTGATATGAGTAACTTTGAAAATTGAGCAAATTATGGTTACTTAGTTGAAATAGAAAAATATAAAGCAAATAAGAATATGTACATCACCGTACCAATCCTAAAGAAAATAAATGGAAAATTTGAAATATGGATTTTTTTTCTAGAAATTAAGAGTATTAAATTAATTAAAAAATGTATTATTATTTTCACCTTTACACTAGTTGTCTAGTTGATTGTGCCACTTTATAGCAATTCAAAGATATATCATCCAAAAAACAATCTTAAGGGATTCCTCTTCCATCCATGTACCATAACTAAAATATTTGGTCCCATTTCAACAAAATCTCTCCACTATGCCAATTCCACTTACACTATATTTGAGTAATTTCAAAGTCAAAAGAATCTCATATAAGAAGATACATTAAACATTAATATACAAAAAGAAAGGGGAAAAAAAAAATTCATATGTAATGTTTTGCAAGTCATAAAGGCTACTATGTACTAGAACTCAAAGGGAAAAAAAAGGAGGGGACATGATTTATTTTCATATAGTTATATTATAAGGTCCATATATAATTATGGCCCACGACATAGTCACAACTTCCTCTTGATGATCAAACCATGAAAATTAAAACTATGGACTTCAAAAAAAAAAAAAAAAAAAAAAAAAAAAAAAAAAAAGGTTGTTTACCTACCATAAGCTAATTGATTCTTGTCTTATAATTAATTAATTCTGACCTTCTAGAAACTTATTTATTTTATCAGTTTATCATGCTATGGTTGGCGCTATAATCTATTTTAAAATCTTTATACATGTAGCTTACGGTGTACTTCGTATTAGTTATCGAATGTCTTGTGATTTGCCCAAAAAAAAATTTATTTTTTTTTTTTTTTAAAAAAATGTAGATTATGTAATAGTGATACGAAATTACTGAAAACGCCATAAAAATAATTTCTACCTTTATTTTATTGAGTGAAAATTACCTATGGTGACAGGGTAATTAATAACATGTTAGCTGTTTCGCCTTACTCAAATTATTATTACTACTAATCTATAAATCTATTATTATTTATACTAAAGTCGAAACCAGGAATGACGCATGTCATTTCCTGGTTAAAAATTTTCCCTCAAAAAGTTTTTTTTTTATTTTTTTAGCCAAAGCTTCTTAGAGAAGTTTTTAATACAAACTATACATTAATAATTCACTTCCTATTTGATAAGTATATCTTATTTATATACTTCGTATGCAATAATATTACCTCCGTTACAGGTTATGTGCAACAATTCATAGTTATTTTTATTAGTCGTGCATATATTATTTTCTCTGTTTTCTTTAGTGTGATAAATTTTTTTTTTTTTTTTTTTTTTTTTGTAATTACGAAACTTTCATCCTATTTTGCAATTAGGTATAATTTTTTTTTTATAATTAAATAGCAGTCTTAAACTAATGATAAATATTAAAAATTACCGTACATGGCACGGGACTTAACCTAGTAAAAATATAAAATATTACAAAAATTTTGTCCACTAGTAGAAAGTGATTATTGCTGGTTTAGATGATGAAATCAGGAAAACTCCACTAATATAACGTGTAAAAATGTCATTTTCTTTGAATGGGAGCAACCACTGTGCATTGGTGCAGCAGGAGAAACTTGTTATAGTGCCATGATTCACGATCCTCATTTTTTCTTTAATTTTTTAAGGAAATAACTTATTATATAATTCCCCAATTACATAATTGATATAGTGGTCCAATCAATGAAATATTTATACGCATGCATGGTGACAAAAGAAAGAAATAGAGGGTTTCAATGTTGAAAATACGTTGTATGTGATGCTAGAAAAGTTGAGTATTGTCAAATTCAACATCATAACCCGGAATTTTAGGTTAATAAGGATATTAATTTAGATCATAAGTGTTTAGCGATTTATATATAGGTACATTGGTGCTATATGTATTGTGAAATTTGTGATACATACATGTTACGTTGTATAGCTAAATTTTTTTGTAGTTGATAATCAATATAAATACATGTTCGCTATAAACATACGAAAGTGGTTTAACAAGCATATATGAACTGAGTTGATATAATCATAGTTATCTTACATAATAAATGCTAATCAGATTAGTTGGTTAATTGATTGTTACGATCAAATAATCTCGTCTGATCTTTTGATCCATTACCCTCTCTAAAGCCAAAAAAAAAGTATCCTACATATGGAAGCTCGGTCATCAAGATTAAAAATAGGAATTAAATTACACATCCATGGAACTTCCACAAAATGCCATATATTCTTTTGTTTTAGGATTTGAAAATGTAAGTTACTAATTCAAGCATTAGACTAGCATGTCTATTGTCTAGGGTCTAGTGGAAGGAAAAATTAAATTGCCCTTACCAAATTTTCCATCTAAAGTTGAATAAATGTCCAAATATCAAGAGGCTTCCTTATATGAAAGAAATTACTAAGAATACTTCGAAAGAATTGAAAGACAAAACAAAGTGAAAAAGGGCTACCTAAGTACTTATTAGTTAAGGTCTTAGGGATATTAAGTCCGACCTCACTTTGTTATATATATTTCCTTTATTTGAAATTTTTTTATGAGAGAAAAATAAAATAAAAAGACAATCAGATCAAGATAGGAATTGAAACAAAGAAGATTGTAGGGAATTATTATTAGCATAGTATTTATTTTTTTTCTTCAAATTCTACTCAATGAAAATTATGTACATACAATAATCACTTAATCAATAATTATTATTCGGCCTTTAACAACTAGGTTAATATATCATTACTAAACAACATCATAAATTTAAGGATAGAAATAATATATGCAACATCACAAAGTCTTAGAAATAATACACGCAATATTAGGGTTGCATATAGACATTAAGTATATTTTCTAAAATAATATGTACTTTCTAAAATAATTAATATTAGGGTTGCATATAGACATTAAGTATATTTTCTAAAATAATAAGTACTCTCTCTATAAACTTAGAAATTTACCACATGAACATAGATAGATTAGTGTAATTAATGATTACTTATTCTTAATCTTTCACTTGTTTTTTCTAAAATTATATATACAACCCTTAGAACCACAGTTCCTAATTTAAATTCTCACATGATAAATTGAAGAATTTTGGTCATCCATCGATGAGGAAATTCAGGGGTGGCAATTAATTATTAGAAAGTACAAACACATGGGACAACTTAAATGAAGGAAGTTTAGGTACAACGGCATGAATTAAATTTTATACCATAGATTACTCATATCATAAAAAGTTTATAATAAAATATAATAACCAGAGAAATAACTCACAACTACATGAAAAAAGTAGGGCTACCTACCAAATCCAGCACTAACTTAATTGCAAACCAATAGTCCTCTTTTTTCTCTACCAACTCAGTCAAAATTACATACTCTCCATTATATATATATATATATATATATATATATATATATATATATATATATATATATATATATATATATATATATATATATATATTTATTATATATCATATATTATATGGTTGGATTAATGTTAAGTCAATTGACCCACCACAAATATTTTTCCTATACACCATTCATCCCTTACCCAACATTTATATTCTCTTAAAACACCCTTTATTCTCTATCTCTAGAAATACTCTAGAAAAGATAGGGTTATTAGTACTTAATTAGAAGAAAAAACTAGCTTAATTAGTTAGAAAAGGAAGAAAATATGGGTAGATCTCCTTGTTGTGAGAAAGAACACACGAACAAAGGTGCATGGACTAAAGAAGAAGATGAACGTCTCATGAATTATATCAAAGCTAATGGTGAAGGTTGTTGGAGGTCACTTCCGAAAGCTGCTGGTAAATAAATCATCTTATCTTTCTTCACGTTTTTATTTTACTCGCAACTAAGGAAGCTTGGTATGGTTGGTAGGAACTTTACGTAGTATTCACAACCTTAAAAATCATAGTATAGGCTTAAATTAACTCTTGTTGTTAGTTACAGTTTTGAAGTCGTAGGATACGTCGAGCCATCAAAAGTTGAAATGAGTCGACCTGTAAGTCTAGTTTTAATTTGTACATAGATTATCTATACATACCTACCAAAGAGAATGATATATGGAGCTATGCTCTTTGATCAATCGTATATTATGAGTGAGGGATAGCTCATCAAGTGGCCGGGGTTAGAGCTTCCTTCCGATTTTAGGAGATTTTGAGATCATATAGATTCTCACCCCGCCCTTGTGGCTCAACACCTAAAAAAAAAATTAAAAAGTAAACAAATAAACCTATCGTATATCATACTTGCATCTTTAGTGATTTTTCTTTTCTCTCTATTCCTTGTTTGTGTGTATGATCATCAAGCTCAACAAGCTTTAAATTACTTCATTTATTATTATTTTTTTATTTTTTTTTTTATTATTTTTGATTTTTTTTGTTTTATATTTGTGGTATCAAAATTACAATATTGTTGACAAAATATATGCGAGAGATTTGCTTATAACTTACGTTTGCACTCCTCTTAGTTAGAACTTCCATAAAAGACAGTCGAAGTGCTTTTACAAAATATATAAAAAAGGTGTAAACTATGAACAAATGGAGTAAAGTTATTAGTTGCTTATTTTCTAGTAACTATAAAAAAAAAATCCTATTGCCTAGCTACTTAGAGTTGTTGTAAGAGTGTTTAAAGTAATTCATATATTAAGGCTTGTTCTAGAATAATATAGTTCAAATATTATTACAAACTATGATCAATTAGATTTTTTACTTTTACACTAATGGTAGCACTTTTACGTACGTGGGTAAGACCGTAAGACAGAAATTTAACAATGGTTAACCAACTAATCCATTACATAATATTGAATACGCCAATGTAAATTATCATTAATGATGGCAAATTTTTTAGAAATTAGCTCTTATTAATGATAAGAGTAATACAAAGTACATATTATTATGGAGTAATTGCTGATTAATTATGCTACTAAATAACTCGAACAAGCTAAGTTTGTTTTTGAAAGTACTTTTATATATGTATAAGTTTATTAGTAGGATACTAATATTAACGTTCTTTTGTTAATCCGTTTTTCAGGTCTACAAAGATGTGGAAAGAGTTGTCGATTAAGATGGATAAACTATCTTAGACCAGATCTTAAGAGAGGAAATTTCACTGAAGAAGAAGATGAACTCATAATTAACCTTCATAGCTTGCTTGGGAATAAGTAAGTTTTGCATTTTCTATATTATTACTATTTCAATCAAAGAAGAAATCCAATCCCATTGTTCAATAATCAACATTTTAAATGGTCTTTTATACATAATTAGATACATCATATTATTTTAAATTTGTAGCTACATCAGATAAAAAATTAGAAACAAATACAAAGTAAATGAATTTGTAAAGAACAGTCTACAAAATAATTAAACAAAAACACAAAAATATCGCTAGAAGGAGGGGTCGAACCTCCGACCTTGTGGTTAACAGCCACACGCTCTAACCAACTGAGCTATTCCAGCTTATTTGGTATCATTGATTCGGAAATATTATTTATATCTAATTTGTTTTGTATGTTGAATTTCAGGTGGTCTTTGATTGCTGCAAAATTACCAGGAAGAACAGATAATGAGATTAAGAACTATTGGAACACCCACATCAGAAGAAAGCTTTTAAATCGCGGAATCGACCCGCAAACTCACCGTACACTTAATTCCACCACTACCACTACGGCCGCCACAACCAACACAAACGCTACAACGAAGAACGTTGTAAGCAATAATAATAATTGCTGCAACAAAAATAAGACGAATTGCAACAATAATACTTTCCAATTGATCAATGTACAAGGTTCAACGTTACATTTTGGCCTAGGATCAAATCTCGAACACGAGTTTACAACAAGTAGTAACGATGGAAAATACTACTGCACTACTTTTCCTATTAATAGAACGTTCAATAATATTAGTGAACATTCTAATAATAGTAGTAGTGATAGTGTTGTGACCATGGAAGAAGGTTACAAAGAAATTAACCTCGAATTATCTATTAGCCTTCCTACAACTCCCAAGATTAATTCGGATAGTCATGAAATTACGAAGAATCAACAACAACAACAACAACAAAAACATTACACGACAACGTACCAAGTTATTGGGACGGCTACAAGTATGCCCGTTTTTACCAAAGGAGGAAGTGTATGTTTGTGTTACAATTTAGGGTTTCAAAATAAAGGTAACCAACAGTGTCACTGTGCTATGACAATGGCTACTACAACTGCAACAGCAGCAATGTGTAATAGTGGTCAAATATGAATCAATTTCAAGAATTATTACACAAACATTATTAAGAACTTTTTATTACTTCATCTACATGATAATGTGGCTTAAGTACTATTTAACTTAAGTTGCGAAATTAGGGTGGCTTGCCCTAGATTTTTTATTTTTCATGTTCTATTAGATATTGTAATCACGATTAATAGTTTAGTTGGTAAAATTATTGATTGTTGTTATTCGTAACACTTTTCTTTTTTAAATAGTTTAGTTCTGATAAAATTTTTGAATGTTGTCACTTGTAACACTTTTTTTTTTTTTTTGAAGTATTCAATAGTCTCTGAATATAACTTCCTTATAAACGTCATTAGAGAGAAATAGAGAATAAACCAATAATGAGTAGTCTAGCACAATAGTCTTACTCATGCATGCATTATTATTAGGTCATCAATTTAATTTCCTTCTTTGCCTTCAATCTAGAAAAAGTAAAGAGGACTTATTAGGTCGATATCTAATGTTGCATAAATTATATTTTCCTTTATAGCTTAGTTGGTAAAATGTTTATGTATGTGGAAATATATCTAGGCTAGATAAAAGTGTGTATTATAGTCGTTTTACGTGATGTTAATCATCAAACTATCTAGATATCTGCTTGTACCACGTGAATATGTTAGTTTCTAGATGCTCTTATAAAAAATCCCTAACTAGTATACCTTTTCTTCATTTGAAAAATCTTTATAAGTAGGTAGTATGTAGAAGATGTTAGTGATGGTATATTTTCCTTCCTTTACCTAACTATATGAGTCAAGTTTGCATGTCGTCTTACCAAATCCTAGATTGTCCGTTTAAAAAGTACTCCAATTTTATTGAAACATTTTTCAAATCTCTATAACTTTAGATTATGACATGATATAATTTCATTTTGTATAAAAATAATTTTTGTATTAGTTACATGATTTGCTTCATGTACCTAACATTATAAATTAATAATGACATCCATGATACAATTAAGCAGTGGCAGATGAAAAATTAATTTGATTAATAATCAAAGATATTAAAATAGTTTTTGTAACTTGTAATTCTGAACAATGCATGAGAATTCTATTAAAAAAAACGTGACAAAATTTGTTCTTGTAAAAATTAAAGAATGTAATTAATAAGTAAATGTTTGTATTATGACTCTTAAATCTAGATTTAACTTGTAAAATGCTCCCATGCATGATAACACGTTGAGATGCCTTGGATGTGTTAATAATTTATCAGTCAACCCATCAATATTACTATATAATCTTGTAAAGTGAACCAATATACAAGTTTAAGTGTTTAACAATGATATTAGTTGTTAGAAGGGACATTATTTTAAGATTATCCTCAAATCTAGTTATAAATTATAGTTTAGTATCATGTAAGGATCTACTTTAGTATATGTGAATAATTAATCAAATCAATAATATCTATCTTCATTGCCTTTTGCTTAGATATTATTAGTAATAATTCAAATAAAACCAGCTTATTAATCATCGTATTTCTATACATTTACTCACATCTATATCATAATAATGTCATTATATTTTTGGTGTTTAGAGAGTCACAAGAGCAAGTGATGAGAATCGATCTCGAAATCTCCTAAAACAAAGAAGGAAGCTAGCTAGATCTAACCACCTTATGATAATTAAGTTCTCAAACGAAGCATAATACACTAGATAGTGAGTATGAAAATAAAATTTGTCATTTCGATAATAAGACTATAAGAGGTCACAGTGTCACACTCTAATATGTACTCCGTAATAAAGATTGATGATAAACAAAGTTTAAAAAGTGCATGCAATCTTCTACTCATATACCTCAACTAATTAACGTGGTTATGACTAGCATTAGCTTACTTATCATATCATGATTATTACCTAACTACAAAATAATGAGGAAGAATATAACAACTCTTCAAGATTACTCCTCAATTAAAATTACGGCATAGATAATTAGGTATATTTTTTTTTTTGACAAAGATAATTAGGTTTAATTAATTATAGCAAATATACCAGAAATGTTTATTGGTAGGTCAATTGATATTTTGTAGTGTTGTATTGAAAGAACCAATACATAATCAAGCAAAAATAACGCCTGCTTCTGCTGTTGGGTAGGTAGAACACGTCAACATAGACAACCACCTTCATGCCTCTTCTCATATAATTCATAAATTCTTGGCTTAATTATATCATTATATAATTTTTTATGCACATTACATACATATTTTCCCACTATTTTTAGTTTTAGAGTATAGTATTGATTGTAATTTTATGTATAGTGCGTAGTGATAAGTACATCACAAAACATATCACATCTTGATGCTAGCATATCTACCAATACATGTTTTTAAATTTAATTTTATAGAGTTTACGGCCACTCAAACTTTACCCTCAAAATGCAAATGAGAAAGTTTGTAAAAAAACGGACTAATATGTAAATCATCATTGATATATTAAATATGTACAATATACACATGTGATTACCGATATTCTGTAAAATTGAGTTGATTTTATCATTGTGCAATATATACCAATAGTAATTATTCGTCATACAATGTTTCATCTTAATTATTCTTATATATCCAAAATTGGAAGACCTTTTTTTTTTTTTTTTTTTTTTGTGTTTGTTCTTGAAAAAACAAAAATGAAAGACTTGATTTCTCCTTTGAAAGAACATAAAATTTCTATTAATAGCATATTAAATTAATTATTTGATATCTAATCTTAATTGTATACTATTATAAATGAAGTGAAGAGTAGATGAATAGCACCTACTTTACCTACCAAACACTACTACTACTACAAAGTATTTCGGTAGATAGGTCTTCTAGAGGAAATGAAATGGAGTGAGGAATATAAATATTTATTTATAGCATAAACTTTAATTTATTTGCCTTTCTTCTAGAAGAGAACATGTGCTCCTTTACCTAATAAAAGAATTATTGTATTTTTAAAATCTTTTTCATTTTCGTAGGTACTTGGACTTTTTAGTTCTCTTTTAATTATTTTTTAGGAGTTTAGATTTGAAGTCTATTTGTGTTTAACTATCATTCAATATTCAAAAGATATGAGTAAGGGGAAAAGGAAGCTTTCAATTTAGTTAAAATGAGTAACTTACTTTTAACTTTTAACTATTTTTTCTCTCCTTGGTAATACCTAACCTCTTTTTCATTTCTTTTTCTTTTTTTACTTGTATGTTTTTAACTATTTTCTCTCCACAAAAATTACCTAAGTTCCTTTCTATAATGCTTTACTATTTTACCCTTTTAATGTAATTAGATCACTAAACATACTTCATATGAATAGTAATGATATCGCTTCCGTTCTGAAATTTTGACGATTTTACATTTTAAATGTCTAATTCTAGTTATGTTGCGAGTTATTTTCTTTACTTTGATTCTAATTTTGATGAACAACATACAAGTATTGTGAAGATCTTGAGTTACATTTGATTTTTTACCATTTTGAATTGTTATTGGATATAAAACTCCAACTCCAATACCTCATTTTAGGGCAAACACCAAAGGCTCAACAACATCACATAACATAACCTTTATCTCCTACCCAAATGCCAATGGTGAGGATCGGCGAGTAGATACCATCAAGCTACTCCCTCATCTCCTCAATGACCTAATGTGTTATTCTATCGATGAATTTAGAGTGAACATACTATATATGAAATTATTAATTTGTTTGATTTTAATCTAAAAAAAAACTAGTACTTTAGGGCCTGTTCTCTTCCGTTGAAATTCAGTTCAGTTTAGTTCAGCTCTTATGTCTAATGATATTGCTAATGATATAAAGCCAAATTTCATTCTTTTAAGCTCTTATTACAACGACGACGACAACAACAAATAATAATAATAATAATTATTATTATTATTATTATTATTATTATTATCAATAAATAATAATAATAATAATCATGAATAAATAATAATAATAATAATAATAATAATAATAATAATAATAATACTAATAATAATAATCAATAATTAATTATAATATTAATAATAATTAATAATAATAATAATATACACATAGGTATAGTAATATATAATCAAAGAGCACTAATCCGTAGTTAAAAATCACTAATTAATAAGTTCAGTTCAGTTGATTTCAGTCAATCAGAACAGGCCCTTACTCATGTTTCTTAAATAATTTTTATCACCTTTTGTTTAACTTTACTCAAATTTCTTCGATTTTTACTTTATTCCTGTTTCGTTTAAAATAATCCGTCATTATCACAAGCCAAGAAGTGTAACACCCCAATAATTCTCTCTTTAAACCTGTGAATACCCTGAACAAAATTCAAGAGAATTACTGGCGTGCTACCGCCACGTGTTCAAACGTTAAGGCTATATCAGAAATTAGCAGCGGAAAAACTAAATCAGTTATAAATAAGTTTCAAAACCAACGAATGAAACCAAATTAAGTCATACAACTTGGAACCATTAAGGCCCTTATTCAAAACCCAATAAAAGTAGTAAGTGATTAAATTCAGTGTTCAAATAAATTCAAACCCAAAAGAAATAGTGTCGAATAAAATCGAATTAAAATAAATTCAAACTTGCAAAAGAAATAAAATGCAAACACCCAACTCTCTACTCAAGATCCCACAACCCTGATGAATGCTGCATGTGTAAGAACCTGTGATAATTCTGCTCCCCAATATTACAAGTGTAAAAATTGGATCGTCGCAGGGTCATTGAAAGGCGAAGGCCATGACCAAAGAAAGACACACAAAGCACGCAATCAGCAAAGTTGAGTACATACAAGCTGCAAAATAAATTAAGAAATCCATAACCTGCTACTAATAATCAATCATCATGCATCATTAAATTATAGACTCAACACACGACTCAACTATTTATATTACTAAGACTCCATTAATTAATAATAGGTAAATCGTTTTTTTATTCATTGGATTACGCAATAGACAAGGTTGTCCAACCCATGCTCCATTTGGAACATCAATAAAAGAAAAACCCCATGCCTCCTTTCGGAAACATCAATAAACATCCAACGACCACGGGCGCGACTCCGTGACCGTAGTTAGTATGAGATCTCACCTAACTCCTAGTTTTAAAAAATATTTGAAATAAGAGACTCGTAGATCAGACGGCCTCGAGAAAAGTACACGGCTAATACCCCATGTACCCCAACCCCTGATTGTCATTACTCCAGAAGTGCACCAATCCAGAGTTTTATTGCTCATCCATCTTGCACTTTACGTGATTTACAGGTTTAGACTTGGTGATGACTCATATGCATAACAATACAATCAATCCAATATCAATTCAATCAAGTAAAACAACTTTTCAATTTCAATTCTTGATTTATTAGTGGCAAGCAACATTTATTATTTATTCTTTTACTACCTCGGTGTATAAACACCTTGAGTGCATAAGGCACCCAAAACCTCAACCTCGTCTTAGAAGACTTAAATTCTTCCTTTACTCATCCTGCTTGCATAATCATGAATGAGTAATAAATTAATCATTACACCAATCATATACCTTTGCCTCTAAGCGCACCTTGCATAATTAGAGCACAAATAATACTTGCAATATAAAATAGTGCACGTCATACGAAATTCACAATGTATAACCAAACAATTTAACTCAGTCATCCCTATACATGATACTAAGTTCTCGATCCGTCGTCCTTAAACATGCACCTAAAAGAAAGGTTTCGTAACTTGTACGTACCTTGAGCAAACGAATTGGTATGCCACTTTACTAACTAGAAATCACCTTCAATAAACTCCTCTCCTAAGCCAAATAATAACATCTCAATCAATACCCAATCAATCAAATTTACAGCAATACTAACTTACTTTAAAACCTTCAAAATCCAAATCAAACAACACTTTAAAACCTTCCCTTTAGTTAAAATTAAAGGCTTATATATAGTTCTTTAAATTTTTCTTCATAAAAACCTTAAAATACACTCTTATACATGAAATTACAGCAAGTTCAAAGTCTAATAAAAATCTGAAAATTATATAAAAACCCCTAAAAATCTCCCTTTTTAATGGGTGATTAAACCCTCTTTATAAAACATCAAAAGTAGTACTTAGAAACTATTTCCAACACTTAAAACTTCAATAAAAACATATATTTATGCTTAATTAACTTTAAACATAATTAATTTTATTAATCAAACTCAAGGATAATATTTTAAGTATAAAAAAAACTTCGTTAAAATCAAAAACTGCCCGAAAATCATATTTAGAGGCTGAATTTGGCCACGAGAGGGTGGTGCTCACTACCTAAGGTAGTGAGTCTTTCTTAAAACGTTGTTTCCACATGGAAAACACTACTTTTTTGTCAAAATCGGATGAGTTTAGAACCTGATCGGGATTAAAACGGGATTAATATTAACGAACGAAAATCTAAAAATTAAAACACGAATCTATGTGTTCAAAATAATCTGGAATTAAGTTAAACTAATCCGTAGTTATAATCACCAAAATTTCAAAACATCATTACTATAAAAGCCCTAAATCAATTGTTCATAAAAACCCTAAAATCATGATTTTCAATAAATTGAAACCCTAGGTTTATAATTCATAAAATATGAAATTTATAACATAAATATAATCTGAAATTTATAATCTTTATACCATTAAAATATAATTTTATACTAAAAATATAATCTTTATACTAAAATCAAAACCCAAAACAATTAAATTAACATTAAGCAAAATAATGAAACAAAGGAGGATGAAAATAAGACTAACCTTTTTGTGTGGGAAATTTTTGGAGATTCATGGGGTATTTATAGGAGAAATTATTGTAGGGTAAAAAGAAAGATTGGGCCTCATAAAAATAATGGGTCGATTAAGTAAACAAATGGGTTAGGCTTGTGTGATTGGACATAAATTGTAGAATAAAGGTGCATAAAATAATTTGTTCAAATAATTTTCGACCCAGATTAATAATTTGAAACTTTTGAAATTAAATTATGAAAAATAACAAATAATTATTATAAATGAAATAAATTTTCATTTATAAAATATTTAAAAATACGGGGGATTACAAGAAGTACTTATTTTTACCATACCTTAAAGCACAAGGTATATATGATAATAATAACTCTATTTATGGAAACCAAACACCCTATGCTCTTAATGTTGTAAACCTTAATTTACTATCCTTTACACCAACTCTCACCTAAACATAAGGTACAAAAATCTAAGAACTTTTCAAAAATAGAATAAATGATATTATCTTCAACAATAATATAGGAGAAGAAAGTCACTCTTGATATAGATAAAGGTGCAATAATCGATATTGTTAATAAAATGTTAGAGACTCTCTTAAAACAATAACATTTCAACATCACTTTTAGCATAATTTTCTATTTCTTAGTTCTTAGTTTGTGGAAGAATTTAAGATTTGAAATTTGACTATATGAAACATTATGAGTAACGTTGATTTATGGTAAGAGAGTAAGAGATATCTCAAGTGGTTAAAGCTTTCCTCTCGATTGCAGATGATCTTGGATTGATTATCATCACTACTAGTCCTTATGACTTTCTAAACACGGAGAAAGAAAAAAAAAATGAAAAAGGTACTATTTTTGCAAATTTTTTAATCTCATGTTGATTAACGTATGAGTCCTTTTCAAGTTTTCACGATGTGACCTGACATCGACTAAATAGAAGTTTGAGATGTCAAATCTTTGAAAATCTAATTATTAAAGAGGCATTTAGGATAAAAATGTATAATTTGATGTAATACATACAAGGACTTGTTACTCTTAAGTAGCTTATATATTGACCGTTCAAGCTATTAATGCTACTATAAAGTTTTGGAGAATAATTTTCCAAGTCCAATAATTTGAGCCCAACAAATTTGAAATTGAAACCCATGACTTTCTTGACTAAATTTCTGCATGCATGTAAAAATTGTTGATTTTTGAGGTAATTATGTGAAAAAGATCTATAATTTTTGAGGTAATTAATGTCAACTACATAGGGACAAGATTATAAGAGCAAAAGAACATATTTCTTATAAAAGGATTATGAAAACATAGATAGTCTAAAACTCAATTATTGATCTGAGCTTAGCCATATGACCATATATATACTATTTCCGTTTCTTATTTCTTGCAACAAAGGGGGTTGCACATTTCCCAAGTCAAAAGTTTTTAAGCACGATTATTGAAAAATAAGGGCATGTAAATGATGTAATTAATCCAACTTAAAAATCAATTAAACAACCAAAAGTCGAGCACCACCACCGATGAACACTTTACCCACAATTAATCACCACCCAGACTCACGCCACCACCAAATTCACCACACGAACCCACGCCACCACCAAATCCACCCCACAAACCCACGACACCACCAGATTAATGACACCACCATATCGACACTTAGCGACCCACGACACCACTAGATCTACACCCACGAACTCACCCACTGACACCACCAAAACCACCGACGAACCAACTAGACCACCGACGAAGCACCTAAACCACCGACAACATACAGCAAACCCACGACACCACCAAACCCACCAGATCTAAACTGGCACACCACCACAACCACCCACGACACCACCAAAACCATACATGACACCACTCAAACCAACGAAACCTCCAAACTGACTAACAACTAGATCTAACCACCTAATAGGATGGTCTGGAATTTTAGTATGATAAATGAAGAAGATGAAATGAGAGATGAAGGAGGAGAGAGAGAAAGATATTGGGGATTTGAGGAGATGATTGGAAAAATAATCTGAGTTTTTGGGTGGGAAGGTTTAGATAATAAATTTAGATTAGGGTTATAATGGGTAGTAATTATGTATAGTATTATGTGCTAAGAAATTTAAATTGAGGGTATATTGGTCATTTTAACAGAAAAAGGTTGCCAAATAAGGAAAAAAAATAACTTGTTGCAAGTAATGTGAACCATCCAAATATAGTAAATGTTGCAAGAAATAAGAAAGGAGGGAGTATATTTTTTTAGCCCACTTACATTAATTTAAGGACATGAAGTCCATCAAAACATATGGGGAAATCTCACACGGAGCTCATATGTGTTTGTTTAGCTTAACTTGGTTGCATGCTTGCATCCACTAGAGACGATGATACTTGTGAGTTGTGACCATCGAGTCAAATTTGAGTTTAGGGTTAGATATGACTGAAATTAATATTAACAACCTTTCAAGTCGAACTAAAAATAAAATCTCATGTCAAGTTTGCGCAGTCAACTTCAGGATTCATTTTGAGTACCAAATATGAATACTTTTTCGTCGAAAATTGTCATCTTGTCCTAACATCTCGTTCCTAAGTATATAGCATACTTGTTTTTTTACATATATAACCTTCATATACCTCCACAGCTCCACTAATCACTTACATAAAGCTTGTGGAAATTGATCATAAACCATTATAATTTGAACATTACCCCTTCTGGACATTCTAAAATAGTAAATGCGGTTATTAATTTTGGGCAATGCGACTCCTAGTATCTCATGTTGTATTTCAAAATTTGAATTCCCATTTCCTAAATAACAACCTTGAAACATCATAATTAAATGAAAAAATACAGAGCTGAAAGCATCAACACATAAGTCCAGATAAAAGTAAAATAAAACATTTGAAGAAGAAAGATTACACAACTATTTCAGAATCAGCAGCAGACATTGCTGATCCTCGACACTCCCCTCCCAAACCGAAATTGTTTTTGATACTCTGCATCATGTATGGGAACCTCTAGTAGGTCGGCAAACATGATTACGCTTACGAGCATGATCTACACTGTGATGTTGCGTGCGACAAGCATGGCCATACCAACAGTCTTGCCTGCTTGATGCCTCTGGCGGTAGAAGCTATAAAATAAACAAGGAAAGCAATAATGAATGACAAGATTTAAAGGAGAAACATGTAAGTGCAGAAAGAATGAGAAGAATAAGAACAAGCACTAATGGCAAATTCAAAGCATGGTAGAAGATTCGCGAATCATGGGTAACAAATTGTTAATTACAATAACAGTTTACATTAACAGTTCCTATCTCAAAATAATTTATACATAATATGTCATATGACTTTTGAAATCAAATCTTGTAAACTATAAGGTCTATAACTATTAAATTTTACAGATGTATCAATAATAAAAAGCTACATAGTTACAAAAATTCAAAAATCAATTACAGAATAGGCATTTTAAAGCTTAAACATAGCTAGGGCTACAACCTACTAACTTGGTCGGGGTCAAATAACGCTTGGGCAATGCCCGTTTATTGAGTAAAGAAAACAAGATAATTTAGCAAATGAGCCAAATTTGGACAATTTTTGACAACTTACTAATGTTTGCAAATTCTGTATGAGTACTGTTTTGTATTAAGTCAGCTCAAATAGGTTAAACCTTGGTTCATTTGCAGCCCTAAACATAGTATTTCAACAGCAAGCTTTGTCCATTACAGAGCACAATTTGGAATATAACTGAGGCCTTTAGAGAGAGCTGTACAATCTAAGTAAGCATACTCATTTTGAGACCAGTAACTATAAACAAGACGTGAAAGCCTATTGCTTTAACTTGCACAATCTGGTGGTTATACCAGGACAGTAAATCAAGCAGATAACAAACATGTATAAGAGCCTACAATTACAAAACATCGGCAGCCTTTATTTTAAACCTTGAAGTCTGTTACTACCAAACAAGAATAATGAAAGAATGGCAGAAGTGCTTACATGGACAGGCAATGAAATCCGGAACCAGTAAAGAAGAAATGAAACCAGTGTGTTGTAACAATCACTGCACAAAAATAGGACCAAGACACAGCAAAGAATTTTAGGAAAACAACTATGAAATGCTAAGCGTAGAATTATGGATTGTGTCAAGTCAACCTGAGTTCTTCAAGTCAAATAGTACATGATATAACATTGTAATCCTAATTATAATAAAACATCAAAGCAACTTACCTGCAGACGTAAGTGCCAGCAGTTATCATCTCAGGATGCTTCAAATGCAATCTTGAACGATCTGTGGGACACATAAAAATTGCAGGTTCAGGGCTGCGTGCTCATTATGCAAATTGTTGAGAAAAGAAATTGCGTGCTAAAAAACTCCCAAAAACATAATCAAAGATATATGAGACTATGGGAAGCAAATAAAAGTTACTGGGATTATGTTCCTAAACCAAACACAGAAAGTGCACACCAAGTGACATCTTAGCAGATAATTAAAATCAGGAAAGATCACACACAGAATGACAGAATAGAGCAAGTAAAATAAAATTCAAGACATTCATGAGCTTAGAGTACCTAGAAGGTCCATTTCTGCGCTTTTTCTAAAATAAAAAAAAAAAATGACAAGGATTCCAGAAATTTGACCACAACCACGTCATTTTTCAAGGATGAATAACATCACCTTTTATGTATGACACACAGTATTAAAAAAAAAAAAGGAAAAAAAAAAGTGAACTTTTTTAAAAATAACACAGCATTACCAATTTCTCGGTTGTCCAATTTTGTAATCCATTCGGCAATCACTTCTTGTAGTGTTGTACCCATCTGTCTTATGCACCTATTAGTGATCTACAAAAAGACTTCATAAGGTAAAAGAACAAAAAAAAATCAGAAGTTTAAAAGCATCAACTTTATTAAATACACACATCTTGCTCAAATTCATTCCTTTCATGCGCTGTGGATGGGATGTTAAACACTCTGTGCTCCGAGATCTGAAATAAAAAAAAAAAAAGTAATAATAATAAAACAAATAGCACCAGTAGATATTAGGCAATGAGAAGAAGCAACTACAAAAAGTCAAAGGACAACCAGGAATACATCTAATGACAGGAAGAAAGTTTGATGTCTGTTTCCTGTTTTCATATCATTTAAACAAAAACTCCGAGAAAGCTCCTGCACCATAGGTGTGATATCTGATTTCATATCAAGAATCAAGGAAAACAACTATATCCTATTTTACTCGGACTTGGGTACTCAGAACGGACACAAGTGTATGTCCAAGTGTGAGACTCGGCTATTTTGTGAAAAATGTTCCATGATTTTAGCCAAAACGAAGTGTTTAATGTTTCACCCATGTCAGAGTGTTGAGGATCTAACACACGTACTTGAAGTGAAAACAAAAGTCCAAGTAACATTAAATGTATTCTAAGAGAAGACAAGCAGACAAATTGAGCAGGTCCGGTGCACCCTTATGTTCTTTTAGTGTGTGCTCCTAAAACAGTGAATAGTACTTAAAGATGCACCAAAAGAGAGCTTAGAAAGTTCAAGAGCACACATAAGCTCAGACAGACTGCCAATAGGAAATGGCCTACTAAACAGGAGAAAGTGATTATCAGTCTCACAAATGGCAACAAAAACTACGCACATCGAGAAAGATAGATTGTTTCATTGTTTGTTTCCGCGAGGATCCCAACAATTCGCAGCCCCATCCTTGCCCCAAGAAATAATGTTTTATTAGTGCGCCCCTTTGCAGAGAAGATATGGTAAAGGCTGCAGGTTGTTTTGAAGAACAGCTGTCATTAGTATTCACTATGGAATCTTACTGGCAAAGCTATACAGCAGAAGCCTTGAACTTAACCCTTATCAATGTATTAGATCTCTAAAACACCACTTGCTGCAGGAGGAAGCATGGAAGTGGAGCTGTTCCCAAGTGTCTCAAACAGCTACAAGAGAAAATACTTCTTTATTTAGGTGATCAGCAAAAACCCCAAGCAAATATGAATTTTCAAATCACCCAATCCTGGTCTCTAAGGACTCCCTCAATGAATTAAAGTTTCAAGGAGCACCTCCTCACAGAAAGTCCAAGATTAGAAGCATAAATATAAAAAGAAATAGATGGAAAGCTGCTTCCTTGAAAATAACCATATCAAATTGTCATCAACTAGAGTAGAAGCATGTGTGGCTAAAACTCTAAAAGAGATTTACTATAGAAAGTTTGTGCTATTCCTAAGCCTATAACAATTGGAGTCATGTTCAACAGAAACTAACACACCTATTTTATATATCACATACACTAATTTAAAACATGAACATTCCACAACTTCATTTGCAAAAGAAGTCCCAACACACAAAGATGCTTCCCCATGACATGAAGATAGAGGAATCTAATGTTTGAGATTCAGCTAAAATTACATAAAAAGGAAGAAACCAAGGTCTGACATGTGATTATTCAAAAATTCATGGAAGCCTCAACTGTGTTGTTTAACGTTGCAAATACAGCCCAACCCCCCCCCCCCCCCCCCCCCCCGCCCGACTTCCAAATCACTTGAAAGGCTAATGTTCTTCTAAAGGTGAGAGATGGCCGCTGGAGCTGGATAGGATTATTAACACAAATTATATGCTCCAAAAGCAGTGATCCATTGGCTATTTTCCATGGCATCTGTATATTTTCAATGATGAACCTTGCTCGGATGTCTATATTCAATCGCAGATGATACATACTCTTTGGGCAAATCTATTTTCTTTCCAGATAAGCTATTTGCTTTGCCTAGATACAAATCCACTTTATAGGGATAAATGGCTAGAGAAGAATTCACATTTTAAAAAGCAACCTCACCACACAATTTTCTGAAGGATATATTAAGATGAGAAAATTTGAAACTCCCCACCTACATAAACCTACTTTCACTTCATCGGATGATAGTGCTATGAGCGTCCTAGAGACGCCCACGATTGCTGGATACCAAAACGAACTTTGCTCAGAGGCTCTTAAAATTGTAACAACACATTAAGATAATCAAACAAAAGACACATCAATATGTATAAAATGATTTCAGAGCAGGATACATTAAATGATTCTAAATTCACCAATATAGAGCACAAGACACAATTGATACATGTAGCCAAAGGAAAGTACAAAGCCAATTTAAAACATACAGGTCTGAAAGTTTCAAGTTGGCAGATGGGGTGACGATCTGTCCTAGTAACTCCCTGAGCGTGCCAATAAGCACCGCAATATGTTCTATCGCAACCACAACCTACAAAAGATTAAGCAACTAGAAATTGGGATCATATTTTTAAAACCAA
This sequence comes from Chenopodium album, assembly GCF_948465745.1. Lineage (NCBI taxonomy): Eukaryota > Viridiplantae > Streptophyta > Magnoliopsida > Caryophyllales > Amaranthaceae > Chenopodium > Chenopodium album. The sequence continues at coordinate 11,683,590 of NC_137855.1, read as the reverse complement.
GTTGTCAGCAACGACTTCACAACTACATAATACGGGGAAGGAAGATTTCAATTGACAGAATCAAGACTAGTTCCAACAGTAGTACTAATTTACAGAACGTCAAACTTAATATAGCTTTGTTTTCATTTTACTGAACTGGTGTAACTACAATTCAGAAAGACATTACTTTCTAACACTACCATCCATGGTTTATAGCTGTTGCAGCCAAATATCTTGGTTGCAATAAGCTCCAAAGAGATAAAAGGCTTTGAGGTATACAGATATACATCCAAAAAGGGATTAGGTTGCATGCTTAAGCAGAATGATAAGGTTATTGTGTATGCATCTTGACAATTGAAGCAAGAGGATCGATCCACCCAAATCAGAACCTGGAGCTGGAGCAGCCCACAGCTACACAGTAGTATTTACCTCAAGATAAAGCAATATTACCTCAACAGGGCAACATTAAGATTAATAGACCACAACTCCACATGAGTCTCAGATACATCCTCACTCAAGGAACTACTTATGAAATGGAGATCCAATACCAAGAGAAAAAGCCGATGCAGTCACAGATGCATTGAGTAAAAAGTCTAGGCAAAGTAGTGAAGAAATTTCAAGAAGCTTGGTTGCTTAGCCTTGAAATTATAGCTTATAGTCAAGTCCAGTCTTGGTATAGCTATTCACATATTATGATTCCATTAACATTTATAGGGATCAAAAGAAATCAACCTCAATTACTCATAATGATTGAACATATTCACCAATATAATATTTATTAAATATTCAATGTTTCAAGATTCTCGAGAAAGCTAATGCTGATAATATTAATGATCCGTTTGGTAAGTGGTAATAAATGGTGGTCATGGGAATGAATTTGTGCATAAATTTGTAAGAAAAATCAATCTTCATTCCCAGGACAATGCTAGTTCATCCCAAATCATCTCTTCTCCCTCACAAATTTTCAGTTTTCATCACCATCCAAAATGACTTAGGGGGTGGAATTGGGTGGTAATGGACTTTTAGTCTTTTATGAAGAAAAACTAAAGTTAGGGAATGAGATTGCATTATAATGGAAATTAAGATGTTGCTTTGCTTTTCAAATCATCACTTAAATTCATTTACATTACCGCTCCAAATAAGTTGTAAGGCCTTTGCAGCCGTCATTATCAACTAAATAATAAAGTAGATCAAATAAAGCGAGAGTTATAAGAAATTACAATGTTGTGGAATGCTAATATTAGATCTTGATGGCATCATCCCACCACATGCATGGCATTGCAAATGGGCAATATTCTCAGTGCAACGGAAACCTCCAGATTGAGTTCCTGTAGAAAAACAGAAGTTGCATGCGTTAGATAAGGGAAAAATAGGTATAAAAGATTGTACAAAAGATTAGTTGCCAAATGAAACCCGCAAAGCACTATGAAAGGGAGTAATGATGATAATTCCCTCCATCAGTTATAGATCTTCCCATTTGCATTTCAACGATATACAATGCACATCTTTGATTATGAAAATTTGACATTATGATAATACATATTGGTACAAACCTAAAAAGATCTGACATGATAATTTTTTTTCTTATATCATCAAATACAGGAAAAGTTATCTTACTTTAACCTCTAGAATAGTAAGCACGGAGATTTTTACAGAATTGATGGGAGCATGCCCTTTAGGCATAAAGTTTCGAGATGTATGGTCAATTATAAATATGTATTAACTGCTTAAACAAGAGTACAATACCACATTGAGGGCATGATAATTCCATTTCTACACGCTCTTCATGAATTGGTGAACGTGCCCTCTTTTGACGATTTCCTTTTCCGTTTGTAATGACCTAAAAAGCATAAGCAATCTAATTGGTCTAAATAAAGTAAATGAAGATACTCTTTACCTCCTTCCTTAACCCCCCAAACCCTCAAATTTTCATGAATTTCATGAAATTCATAAACAAGTAATTTTGGGGCAAAATGATCTGGAAACAGGGGGAGAAAATTATGAAGATGCATAAACATGTGCAGAAAACAATTGACACTATTTAAGAAAACTTATACTGAAACAAATCATTTAAAATTTAGAGTTCAATCATTAATTATAATTTGATAACAGGACCGCGATGAAAGGAAGAAGGCGAATATAGAGAACAAGGGAAAATAGAAGGGAAAGCGTCATACTGCCATCATTACCATTTTCTAATTAGGAGTTAATGAAATGAGCAGTAGCATAACATCAATGTATAAAAAGAACAGCAGACGAAAGTTTTTTACATCAATCATGTCATTGCATCTCAAAGTTTACTCTGTTGTTCTCCGAGATTTCCCATTAAAAAATGATATAGCACCAAGAAATCAACAAGATCGGGATAAAACATGACATCATGCAACTCTAAATATATTCACGAATAACCAACAACTAAATCAATTTTCAATGAGCGATAAAAAACACTAGAGCGCCATGATTATGGTCCTTAATATCTTAATCATAGATGCTGAAGTAATCACTCACAAGATTGGACTTGATGATTGCATAAGAATCTAATATAGCAAGTTCTTCTGTAGAGCGCCGTAATGAAGCATCTGCCTGCAAAATGTCCTACAGAAAAAAGAAGCACATCACTGAAGCTCGCACCAAAAGCTGCAAGCATTCTGATTTCAAAATTATATAAAGTGATTTCATTCATCAATAATACTTCCTGAGATAGGAAATGTTAGGTCCAAAAACAAGCAAAGTATTCAATATGACAGATTGACAGCTATCATTATCTTCCACAGTTATTACCCAAATGAAGGCTTTCAATACCACTAAAAATCAGATCAAATATTGGTATTGTCAACTTGTAGACTATTGTTTGCAAACAAATTAAGGCCCTGTCCTATTCACCTTATTTTCACTTATTTCAGAAGAAGTGGGGGGGGGGGGGGGGGGGGAGGAAAAAAAAAACCATTTCAAACAAATCCAGGTAAGATAAGTACAGGAAAAATAAGTTCTGATAAGGGTTATTAAGGGTAAATCAAGTTCAAATTTCAACTAAATAAGCTATAATAAGTCTAGATAAGATAAGCTCAAATAATTTTAGATAAGATAAGAAAATATCAAGCGTATAGAACACACCCTAAGAGAGTTTAAGTTAGAGATCAATAAACAAATGTGCTAACATTTAAGCTTAGACAAAGAACAATTGTCTAACACATTGACAACAGTGATGATAAGGCAGAAAGCAGAGATGAAAATTCTAGTAGTATATGAGAGTTTATATATCCAGTGATTGCAATTGCAAGATGGTATTAACAGAAAAGCACAACCAGTCTAACTTAACATCTAAACAATAACTCTACAATTTTGGACTGACACATTCATCATATTAATTATGGCATACATAACTAAGATGGGTGAGAACAGAACAAGTTGATAGCTTTACGCTATTTTACATCACTCAACCAGCAATGCATATTAATCATATTCATTCCAAAAATGGACATTTAGACAAAGGAGGAAGAATGTTGTAGCACCTCCTTGATACCATGGAGAAAATGATTTCTTCCAACAAATTGCACAACAGCTCTACACTGGGGGCATAAGACACTTGAATGTTTCTTCTGGCACCTCTTTAACCACTCTGAGAAGCACCCATTGCTGATAACATCAAGAACATATGCAGCAGAAGATGATTAATCCAAAGCAAATAATCCACTTCTTTTTAACTAAAACTAATTAGGCCAGCCAATAAAATTGTCAATGAAACTGAAAATTGACAAACCAGAAATTATGAAGGCAAGGAGCTGCAAGGAATCAGTATTTGAGGGAGGGGCACATTAGTCATAGCCTATTAGTAGTGTCTTGAGGAATAAGTTAGAGTTAGTTATGAGACTTTTTCTATAAATAGACCTCATTAGGAGGAGTAATTATCATGTTGAATATTGTGAGGATTCTTATTGGGAGAGAGTGAGCCTCTCGAAAGCTCATGTTAGGAGAGCATCCACCTCTCTAAAGTGGAATTATCGTTTGATTAGTGTTATTCACATATTATCAATATAATCAGCATTATTCTTCCCTAATTTCTGTCATATTTAGAGCTGTAATCTGGTCAGAAACCATGCTAATTCCTAGCAGGAGCTACTGTCACAACATCATGCCAAACATTCAAGCAAATGCAGCATTTTGTGTGCTCCGAATCTAGAAATATCTGAAGAAAAAAAAACCACATTGGCAGACATAGTAAGAAACAAAACTTAAACCTCCAACTAGTCAAAATAGAACCTTAAACCTCCAACTAGTCAAAATAGAACAGTTCACAAACTATTAACATAAACCAACCTTTAACTTATTCTCAAAGCGTTGTTCTTGGACAGGCATCACCTCAAATTTAAAGCTAAGATGCTCTGCATACCAAAAAAAAAGGAAATTAATTGAAACCGTAAAGTCGTAAACCTCAGAATGTTACCAATTGCTAGTGTTTTATATCATGTTTGTATATCTCTGAAAACTCTACATATAGCATATGGAGACCTAGATGCTGTAATGCAGTATAAGGAAAAAGTAATGTATAAAAATAAATACATACAAACACATTTAACAATAAAGCAAGCAAGAAGGATGTCTTATGGCTGACAAATTTATTTCTAATTTATTTATTCAATTATGAATTGAATACTATACGCAAATTAATACGGTTCTGAGAAGATACAGGCCAGTTGGTTCATCTCTTCAACTGTACAAAACCCCAATGTAAGGACGTCTATCCTCCCACTTTTAGCTCCTTACTTATGTCAGTCCTCCGTACGAAATCTCACTATTCTTTCCTCAAGTGCACTCATATCAGACACACACACACACACTCTTATTCTATATGTAGAAAAGAGCTCATATGAGAGCACCTCTCTTATATGAGAATTTAATTTAAATTCAAGAATTCATCTAAGCATAAAACTCAATATCTACTGTCAAAATTAGCTCCTTGATGTGTGTCCCTCTTTCTATCTCATTACTCTTAAATCTCTCTAGTTGCACACGTTTCTCTCATTCTTCAAACTGATTACAGTGAAACACCACTGGCTACTAGAGTTGTCAGTCTTGTCACCTACTGTCACAGAAGCTATAGTGCTGATGACAGCAAAAAAAAAACTTGTGACGCTGGTAGTTATGATAAGGTGACACTCCCTCTTTCTCTCTCCAAGTCTGAAACCAGGAAAAATAGCTTGCTCTTCTACTACCTGAACCACCAGTCCATCATATTACTCACCATCCAAAATAACCATTCTAAACGCACACCTTATTCCTGAGTTTTGCAACCTAAGCACTCCCTAAGATATTAAAAGATAGACTTGCTCTACCATTACAGGATCTAAACCCTTTGTTTTGAGTTACAAAGTATGTAATAGACCTCTAATTAAGAATTTAAGATGCCTGGCTGTAAAGCCTGTGATAAGGAATGTGTGACTTATGGGTGTGCTTATAGTCAAATAACGTGTTTATATTATCCTTGTAGAAAAAATACAAGAAATTGAAAGCTTTGAAAGGACTCAATGAAAGGTAGATGTCTATGCTAGTGAAATCCATCGGAACCAGTCAAGCCATTTTGATGGTATTCAGGAGTGCAAATAATGAGCAGGAAAGTCAAAGGGGTCTTAGTGAGTATTTTCATTCATAGTTTATGGCAATTATATTAATTATAAAGCTTTGAATTTCATAAGACAAACTATCATTGAGTTTATATGATAGATAAATTGATTAGTTGACGGAATATATATGTAAGAGTTCAAGATAGTTAACTAGTTTCACGCTTGGTGAATTAAGCTGGCTTTAAATAATGTCCTTTTGAGTTTCATGAGCAAATATGATATTAATTCATCATGAAAACGAATTGGTATACAACTTTAGTCTGGTTCTATGATTTAACCTATATTGAAAATCATTTAGTTTATATAAGTTTTAAGACACCAAAACAGCCTAATAAGTAATGCCCTTTCAAACAAATGTTAACTCCACTTCCTTTGCCAATAATTTTAAACAAACAAGACAAACATTGAGGATTAGCCTACAATTTGATATGTAGAGCAGAACATGCATTTTCATGAAAAAGAAAAAGTGAAGCCTTGGTTACATGATAATCATGTCCTCGTAATATTGAAAACCTTCTAAAAATCAATAACTGACCTACTTTAGTGGAAGCTGGCACTATTTCACAGCCACACTTAATACTAACTACATCTTCACTCTCCAGTATAGCCCCATCAATGAGTATAATACTTGACCTGCATCATAAGATCACCAGAAAAAAAAAAGTAAGAAATCAAGGATAAATCTGTAATGCAAAAGGATATCTACATTTCATAACAAGAAAGAGAAACAATTAGCAAGAGATAAGACACTGACCTACATTAAATACAAGGTTATCTGAAAAGGTAAAGGAACAACAAAAATCTGGAATGTAAATGGTACCAACACTTCAAAATAAGAATGATCAAAATATATTTACTCATGGTTGGCACTAGGCCATGGTGAGCTGGTGCGCGACCCATGGCATGGTATGAACAGGCACCAGGACAATGACATTCAATATCCTGAGTTACGACATTATACATAAGTGTCATGCCAAGCCAAGTCATGCCTTCTCCACCAAGAATGCAGCCCAAACATGGCACAAGAGGCAGCCAGCAGGCCAATGGTTGCCATGAGGACTTTCTTAAAGGAACATTCTATACAGCAAATGATAAATTGAGACTCACAGTATCCTAAGAATGAATACCCTAATTATGGGGTTTCAAGAAGACAGGGGGAAGAATATCATCACTATTGCTTTTATAGTAGATATAATCTATTTTGCACACCCCAAAGTCTCTTTTCTTCCCTTTGACCTTCAGGCCCTCCATTAGTGGTTAGTAATGGAGCGATGGGTCCAAATACCAAGTTATAAATTTCATAATATAATATATCCCATTATCCCAACCGAGTTGTGTCAAAACAGTAACAACAAAAAAGTCATCTAGAATTAAAGTCAATGCCTTGCTTTCAATAGGGTTATCTTCCACCTTTTGACAGCTCCAAAACTCATACACCTCATTTTCAGCTCACCTATATGGTATCTAACAACCAGCTTACCAACTGCATGCTCTGGACCCTAACTCACATTGCCCTATTCTGACCTAATCTCCCCAAAACTATGTTTCTCTCCCTAATCCTCTTCTTCCCTCTTCTGTCTAACTTTCATTTACTCTTGCAAGCACATCCAACCAACAACTACCACTGACTCTTTTTGAGGAATGAACACAGTCAATATATACATTTAACCATGTGACTCATGGTTCTCCTGCGAATCAAGATAACCTCAATGTGGCAAAGCTTTGACAAGCCTCATATAACTACCATGATCAGGAGCAGCTACAGCAAACCTTCAACTATTTGAACCAGTTTCTGGCTAACTTACTCTTTTGATCCCTTACTGACTTCCTGGACATGATCATGGGTTCTTTAAAGATTTATATTCTTCAACTATTTGAACCTATCACATCATGGATTCTTTTAAAACGCAAGGGCATACACTTTTGAATCTATCAAATAAAAATTGTATTCATGGCCAAAACTCAATGAAAGTAAAACTAACATCTAAAACCTTAAGGCATAATGCATGTAATTGCTTAAATGAAAAAACAGTCATTCATGTAAATAACATTCTACACATGATCCAATATTAATAAAAAAAATATAAATTCATTCAAAAGTTTTCATACATCAAAAAATCATATCAAGTGATGTCAAGAAAACTTGCTTTTATAAAAATATATATACCTGCCCCTCCCCTCCCCTTCCCCCTCATATATACGGTATAACTCAAAAATCTACACAATTTATTCTGTCTTGGTAAAGCACCACATCAAGATCTATTGGCTCAAAAGGAAACAAGACAGGATGTGTACCTTTTGTTTCTGATAGTGGCTGAACAACGATCAGAGTTCCTTAGTATCTGGCACCATTCAAGGTTATCAGGAGTAGTCGAGATCTGTGAACATACAATTGTATCATCTGAGCTAATCTCAATGCTTGCATAGCTTGAATCAGATGGCACTACAAAGATGCAAAAGAAACTAAAGGGTTATTTGAACTCATATGTTAAGAAAATGAAACCAACAATAACTTATATTCAAACTCATATGCTAAGAAAATGAAACCAACAATAATTTGTATTCAAAACATAAAAAATCCGTATTCCCTGGTTCTAAACAAAGGTCCATTCAGTGGAAAACACATGATCAGTAATGGCATCAAAAGTGAAATGAAAATATGATGATGCCTCACTGGATAAATCTTCCCAGCTAGCTTTTAAATATTATGTCATACACTCGTACTCATCTAGCATCCAATTTTCTAATTTGAATCCTGCTACAATATGCTTTAATAAGGTGTTTAATGGAAGCATCTGGAGAAAACTCTTGGTTTCAAAACCAATTACGAAACAAATAAAATAAAAATGAAGAAGAAAATAAGAAAAGAAAAACAGAAGGAACCCCTTAAAATTGAACCGCTTTGATATTGGATTGAGGCAGCAGTTCCCATTACCTGTCTGTCCTCTCTACAACTATAAATGTCCTAATTCCTAAAGTCATAACATAATAAAACTGTTCAATACAAGCATGCAGGTTGGTCTGTTTTGGCATGATTTACAAAAAGAACCAAGCTTAGCAAAAAGCCAATGTCTCAAGGTAGCAAGGTACTACTCGAGCAGGAATTAGCGGTAGCCACAGCGATTTTGGGATTAGACAAGTTAATCCAATGACTGTAAAATTAAATTTCAATATAGTTACAGCTACAAGACGGAAACTTTTGGATGGGAAGAAGTGAAGAACAATGAAATACCTTCTTTTTTTTTAATTGAAGGAATGAACAAGAAATACATCCAACAAAGGTATTGGCAATTTGGCATTTAGCAAAAAGACATTGTAATTAGTCTAATTACCAATAAAAATGTTATTCCATAACACTAAATTTAGAAATTGTAACACTTGGAGACATAAATTGGCACAATTGCGAAAATTAGAACCTTGAAAAAATCTATAATTCTTTCAAATATCAGTAATCTACTTCCAAAAGAACAATGCAATCTTGTAAACAAAGAAAAGCATCCCAACCAAAATCAAACACCAAAAAAAATGTACACAGTTATTAACAAGATTATTTCTAATAATTTACAAAATGCATGATTACAAAAACTGAGAAAAACCCAGTTCATAATTTCTTAAAATTCACAATTCTAACGTATAACAGCATTGAGGGTCAATCAAATTAGGAGGGTTTTCTTCCAAAAAATACTACCCAGAAAATAAATTTCAATAAAATGATGGTATAACTATTTGATAGAGAGAAATTTAAATAAGGAAATTACTGTACCAAGTTTGGCCCAAACTTCATCAGAGGAATTTGAACCCGATGATTGCCCAACGTCCATTGATTTTTTTTTCAGGGTTTGAATTTTTTTTTTTTTTTGGTTTATTTTTTCTTAAATTTTTTTTGAAGAAAAAAAAAAAGAGTTGGGTTTTTAAAATGGTGATGAAAGTGGATTGCCACTATCAGAAGCTTGTGAGGGAAGATGGAGACGAAAAAAACGAAACCGATTGCTACCGGCCCTAATATATATTATGACAATTTTATGTATGGAAATTTTGTCTATACTAGGGCAGTGAAAGCGCGCGTTGCACGCGGGATGGTCAGCCCTTTTAGCTTAATTTTTCTTGAATTGTGTTTGCACTTGTCAAGGAGTTAATGAACTGATAGAGGAATATCTCTCTATTGCTTAGCCTTAATTTTTCTTGGCTTGTGTTTGCACTTTACATGGAGTTAATCGTTCGCTACCGAAGGCTCTTATCTTTGATGTTGTAGAATATTCTCAGAAATGTGATACAACATGCCGCACCCTTATTTAAGTAGTGAAAAAACACAACGCGCTAACACTTTATATAGGAATTTATGATATTAATATATGTTTTGCGCTCACTGACCTAATTGGAAACAAAAAGGTATCATATAGCAGTATATGGTACATCACAATACATATATAGTAGTGGCATTAATACATATTAGTATTCAGATACACATGATTTCACAATGCTCAAAAGTTAACAAATAATCAGAAAATGAACTCGGACAAAATGCTTCTAACAATTTGGTTTTGCAGTAAATTAACCCTATGCAACCCATAATTCCCTTAATAATTCCCTTGAATCCCTTCTTGCTTTCTTCCCTTTTTCACCGTAGTCAGTTTGGTTTCCTTTCTTTCTAGTACATCTATTTCGGCACAATCATATATTAATTTCATTGGTTTCAATGTCCTTTAAACACAATTATGCGTAAGTCGTTAATTTTGACCTTCACAAAATATAGAAAAAAAAACTCCCACATAAAGCAACAATTTTTCATTGTCTAGTGACTAATCTTGTCATGTAATAAAATCATAATACCCATTAAATTAAATATAGAAAATTTTAAACTTTATTATTCCATTCTTCATTTAATTTCTAATTAATTGATGGGTCTTAAGAAAAATTACAACATTACACTTGGGAGTAAGAAGGTAAAAAAAACATTTGAAGGGGTATAATAGTCCGTGCATTATTCATAAGAACAATCTCCCACTTTTTATAAGGTAGGAAAATACTCTAAAGATAGGGTTATTTATAAACAATTACCCGTTTTTTTTTTTTTAATTAGTTAACAACTACCTAGAAATTAAGAAAAGTTTGGGTAACACTACCCATTAACGTTTTCCTCCAAAAAAAACGTTAATGGACCCACTTTTTCACTTTTCCCACTTAATTAACACCCTAATTACCTTCTCTCTCCTCCCTAATTAACTTCCCCTAAACCCTAAAAATCAAAACCCGCAAATTTAGACTTCCTACCAATTACAATGGTCAATTAGACATTCTACCAATTACAATGGTCAATTAGTAATTAAAATGCAATTGAATTCATTTTCAAAATCAAAATAACCGAAACCTAAAACTCAATTGAACCCCTAAACCCTAAAAATAAAGCCCCCAATTTTTTTGAACCCATAAACCCTAATACGAATCACTAATTTACACCCTAAATATGTAAATTGCGTTCAATTAAAACTTGTAAACAAATACAAGTTACAACAAACAATATATGAATTAATTAAAAGAAAAGTGTGAAACATTACATGAATAATTGAGAATTTGTGTTCAATTGATTAAGGGCCTGTTCTCATTGACTGAACTCAGCTGAACTGAACTGAACTGGACTGAACTGAACTGAACTGAACTCAGCTGAACTGAACTGAACTGAACTGAAATGAATATTTTATAAGAGAAGGAAATTAGGAGCTGAACTGAACTGAACTGAACTGAATTGAGCTGAGCTGAACTGAACTCAGCTGAACTGAACTGAACTGAACTGAACTGAATTTCAACGTAAGAGAACAGGCCCTGAGTATGTTCTCTTGAATTTTTTTAAGTGAGATTGGAGGAATTAGGGAGGAGAAGGAAGGTAACTAGTGGAATTAATTAAGTGGGAAAAGTAAAAAAGTGAGCCCAATAACGTCTTAATTGAACGGAAATGTTAATGGTAGTGCTACCCAAACGTTTTGTAACTTTCGGGTAATTCTAAACAAATAAAAAAAAATGGGTATCACAAATGACCCTATCTTTAGGGTAGTTTTAGACAAAATTTCCTTTATGTATTTAAGATTTGAAAACCAACTTTTTTTTCTTCTTGTTTCTCTGCTCACGCGGTTGTACGGAGTACTTGTTAATTTGTTATACTACGTAATTACGTATGTACTCTTATGACTTAGATTGGTTATGAACGATAAATTAATTGCCAGAGGCTCAATGTTAAATTGAATTTAAAGGGAATTTTTAAATGTAGTGTTTCTTTGTATTTAAAAGTTTTTCATATTTAATTTAAACGGTATTTATTTCATAAAAAAATCAAAACCAAAGGACTTTTAAAGATGAATTTAAAGATTGAGGGACTACTTAAGACATGTTCTGATTAACTGAATTGAGCTAAACTGAACTGAATTTATTGGAGCTGAATTGAACATTTTACGAGAAAATGAAATTAAGAACCGAACTAACAAGAACAAACAACCTTGCATTCCCTCCCTTTGCAATACGGCGGAACTCGGTTGCCAAATTGTTTTACAAAGGGTTCTTGTTTTCGCTTGTTGTTGTGAGTGTTGAGAGCAGTGGTTTGGACGACACATTAATTTCTTCATTATAGTAGAATAAGAGGGAGTAAGAATAAAGATCATAAGAGTTGGATGTATACGGAATTGGTTCTTGGAAATAGGATTTAAAGTATTGACATTTTGAGGTGGAAGTTCAATTTCGTGACATATAAAGGTAGACAATTTCAAGGGCTTAAGACACATTCTTGGGGGTTAATGAATCGTACTTGAGTAAATTTTCTAGTTTAAACAGTCTAGGTGTATATGGAAAATAGTGTAGTACTCATAAGTCATGGGAAAATTTCAGTATTTCTCATATTCGTGCCCTGCTTGGACCTATGGCTATAGGCAGCATTTAGTATTCAGTGGTCGGGGTGAGCATAAAGGAAATATTATCAATGTTTGGGGATTAGATTTCCATTCACGGATCACACCACTGCAACTTCCAAATGTTATCTTCATACTTTTAGTGCAGAATAACCTGTTGCAGCGTTAATCTGTTATGCGTTTTCCCTTATGAACTTGAAAAGAAAAGAAAAGAAAAATAATTAAGGTGCTGAACATTTCTGCCATAGCAGATATTACCACTGTTAGAAACATTGGCCAATTATGTATGATTCTGGCAATATTAAGCCATCAGCGACCTGAGTTGGAGAATTCATGTAGGAAGGATCATCTTGTGCCTGTGAATTTCTTCAAAAGCCTTTACAATATGCATAGAGTTGGAAGGCAACTGTAGAACTTCTAGGACGGGTGAATGACTACAAAGCTCTCACTTATAGACAGAACTTGAAAGCAAAGGATGTTGAAAAGTACAGAAAGGCAGATGTATATTTTCATACTCTGAAAGCATTCTGACTAATGTCCATGTGCTCCTGATTGCAAGAATCAAGTGAGAGCTCAGCACAAGGTTTGGGTTTGTTTCTAATGTGCTCTATGCTCATGGTTGCTGAGCAATAGTAAGTGGTTGAATTTTGTCCCCCTTCTTTTCTTTTACCCCACTTTTGCACTCAGCAATGGATGGGAAGTGGATGTCTCACCCCTTACTGCTCTCCCAAAATAAAAAAAAAGAATTTTTTGGATTCCTGGTCAATGTAGAACTCTAGAAGATATTCAACTTTACAGCTTGTTTGTCAAGTTAATTTTCTCCTTCTGTTCAAGCATTTTGGGTTGTAAAAAAAGAGATTGAATAGGAAGTACATATCCCAACTTTTCACCACGGATCTATCTGTGCATTGGGAGGTAACGACTTTTTCGTTACCCCAGCAATTGACCTAGGATAGTTATACTAGACCTAGCAATTGATTTAGGCTAGGGAAGAGGGAGTCATTCGCTGTGCTTAACTTAGGAGCAATCTTGAATTCTTAACAATCCTCAATTCCTCACCGAGAAAGAAGGTTGGTTAAAAACTTAAAATGAGTCCTATTCAAAGAGATACAATAAAGGCCTTAAGGGAGGGCTATCTTAAAAAGATTCATTTTATTTTTTACTTCGTATTTTTTCGGGAGGGGGTGTTTGTTCTTGTGTCTTCTCTGATGTTTTTTTTTTGTGCAGTGGGGCTATGTTGTAATTACAACTCCGAACGATGTCCTGGACCATGAAGAAGCCATCAAACAAAATGTGGGGGGCAAGTTCTTGGTTATTTTCATTGATTACAAACTTGATACGACTTCTGTAGTCAATATACTGGTGGAAATGATTGTGGTTATGAGATTGTAGCCCCTATTTTAACAAAGTTGCATGAGACAGAAGTTTGAACTACTCAATATCACATCATTTTCATGTTTGAAGATGCTACTAATTAGGTCTCGGCCAAATATCATGTATTCTTCATTGTGTCATTATCCCGGATTAGTTTGGTGCAGAAATGATATTCTACAGAAATTCATGTGAAAAGAATTCCTATGCCTATAGGGGCTTCAGCAATTACTGTATAATCTTCTAGTGAAAAGTTGAATGGTTTTTTGCTATTATTTGAATAAGCTCATAAACTCCAGATATGGCTCTAGATCTTATTTTATTTATGTCACTCTTCAAGGAGGATAAAATACTACAGAGTAACAAATAGGGCTTAATTTACCCAAATTGTTCAGTTTTTGGACTAAATTATTGCATTTGACAGTAAAGATTAGTGAGGTATTGAAGTATTGACAGCAAAAGGAATGATGAAAGGTTGATTGATAACAAATAAACTATGACAAGAAAAGGCATTGCAGTGATTATCATTAATTGAATCTCTTTAGAAAGGCCCTACAGCAAGGCTGTAACACGTTGCCTAAGATTGCAGCGAACTAGAATTGTTCATAATAATGGTTGTTTTTATTTCAACGAAAGACAGAGAAAAAAAAAAAAAAAAAAAAAAAATAATAATAATAATAATAATAATAATATTTAATAAATAAATAAAATTGTAAAATATGAACTACATGCTGCTGGCTAAATTGCTTTGTCAACATGCAAAGGGATGAGAAAGAGAAAACAAACTTTGCTCAAAAGGTTGAGGAAGAAGATGATAAGCTTTTCTAAAGTCGGTGTGTCGAGATTGTGTCGTGAAAGTCGCGGTCGTGGTACCTAGCTTGAGTGTCGTGAGTCAATGCATGTCGAGTTCAAGGTCGTGTTTGCACGTTCATGGTCGTGGTTGTGTAACTTGTACCTTGATAGTCCGTAGTTGAGTTCAGTAAGTTTGAATCAAGGGGGTGTGTTGGTTGATTAATTCAAACTTAATTGGAGTATTTTTAGGAATATAGTTTTTAGTGTTTTGGTTATGTACGTAGTGGAGTATTTACTTGTCATTAGTGGGTCAAATATAGTTGCATGAAATTAGGATATGGTGGATTATGCTTCCATCATTTTAGCTTAGTGGTTTATCATTTATTCTCTATTTAAGTAGTAGTGCAATACGTTAGTTTGTGTGTGCAAGTGAATAAAAATTCAGTTTTTGTTTCTCTCTCTCTTTAGTTCCAACATGGTATCAAGAGCTTCAGGTTAGATCCGGGAAGGGAGAGAAATGAAGGAAAAAAAAAAAAAGTCGTGAGTGAAACAAATTAAAATTATCAGTCGTGTTTGTTGTGAGTAAAAGAGTCGTGAGGTTTGCGTGTAAAACACATTAATTGAGTTTTTTTTTCTTTCAGAATGAATTTTATTTTTTGTGTGTTTAGTCATTGTAGAAATGAGTGTGTTTAATGGGTCGATGGGTTCTTATTTTATAAGTTGTCGCGGTCGTCGCGGGTATGCAAGTGGTCGTAGTTATCGTCGAGGTGGTCATGGTTATGAAAAAGATGGAGGTCGTGGTCGAGGTAGTCGTGGTCGTGGTCAAGGTCGTGAAGAAAGTGGTGGTCGTGGTAGTGGTCGGGGTCGTTCATCAATGAGTAGTGTTCAATGCTATTATTGCAAGAGGTATGGTCACAAAGAAGACCGTTGTTGGGATAAGCAAAGGGACGAGCAAGGTGGTGAACAAAACAATTTTGCTCAAAAGGTTGAGGAAGAGAGCAGACTCTTCTAGGTTCAAGTGTTTGTTGTTGAAGAGAGCAAGTCGTGGTCGTGTACATGCCTATTAGTGCATACAAGTCGTGATGTTTTTGGTGTCGAGATGAAGTCGTGTTCAAGTCGAGATTGCAAGTTCATAGTCGTGAGATTCTTGGAGCAGTGAGTGCATACAAGTTTTTTTTTATCTTTTTGAAGCAAGGGGGTGTGTTGGTAATTGCTTCAAATTATTAGTCGTTAGTATTTCCTATGTTCTTGTTAGTTGTTGTTAGAGTATCCTTATTATAAGGAGTATAGTTAGTGGGTCTTAGGATATTTACTAGTAGTGGGTTAGTTAGTGGGATATACGTAGCATATTCTTAGAATGATGCAGTTACTTAGTCCGGGTCTTTAGGCATGCAGTATGTTAGTGGATAAGATGGTATTTAGTCTATATATAGGTTATGTACTTTGCTTTTTAAAAAAAGATATGAAGTTGTAGTCGTTGTTTAGCATTATATTATTTTCATATTCATTGTTTTTAGTTTCAACAAAAAAAAAAAAAAAAAAAAAAAAAAAAAAAAAAAAAAAAAACCTACATGCTGCTGGCTAAATTGCTTTGTCAACATGCTTGAATTTGATGCCAAATTGCAAATGCATCAAAATTTTGTTACACTTAACTTAAGAACCAGTGTAAAATAAGATCAACCTGGAACTCTGGAAGCAGAAAACATTTTAACATTAGATATTCAAGATATTTGATGGGGAGATGCAAGAAATTTTGAACATGGCGTACGCAGACAATAACACATTTGTGTTCAAGTCTGTCCATGCTCATCATGGATGTTCCCAGCAAACACACAAGGTTATATAATAACTACTAAAGTCATAACCATTCACCATGTAGGTTGAATTAACAAGCAAAATTAAATGGATAGCTCAGTACATAAAGGCAACCAGTTTCGTTACAATAGAATACAAAGGGCAAGAGCCCTACTACTATATTTGATTTCCATTCCTCGGAAACATGGAAGATAGATGGCATATTTCACAGCGCTCAGCCATATAACTTCGCAGTAGCTACTTCAGATGACATGGTACATGAATCCACTCCCTGCAAGATTGTAACCAGCACAAATTATCAATCTGTTCAACAATTTTAGATAGTGAAGATAATGGACAAAAAACAAGGGAAACATAAATGAACACACATATACTAAACACAGTATAACCTAACCAATGTCATTATTATAAATGACTCATTACAAACAGCGAGCTGCATAAACATCTCCCATCACTTCAAGTTGGACAAGCATAAAGGATACAGATGAACTCATTATACTTCTACATGTGGAACAATTGAACCTTTCTTTTTACTTACTTGTTTGTCCTCCCCTCCCCCTAATCCTTTCTTCTTTGGGCCACGCCATGAACAATTGAACCCATTATACTGCAAGCATGATGCCTTGTCAACATTTCCCTTGGTATTGGAGGGCAACATAAGGCATCAATCACATTAACAATCAACAATGTGAGCCAACTTATGGTCTCAAACTGGATAGGAGTTGGGACCATCCAAACCATCAATGACATGGGGTCCTTCAGATACTCCTTATTGTAGTATAGTTAGAGTCTCATGAGTGATATTAAGTTAATGCATGCTTCGAGTTTCTAGATTCATCAAAAAAATACAAGGCTAGAGGAGTGAAAGATAATCGACAACAGCAAAGTTGGAAAATAGCAGGAAAGGAAGAAAACAAAAGATGCAATCACTCAATTTAAAGAACAGATAAGAGCAGCTACAAGGTGCAAAGCAGTATACAACCAGAGCTTCAATTTCCACATGAAAAGCAGATAATATGACGACTTCAGGTGCCAGAAAGAGACAATAAACCCTTGTAAATTGTTACTTTATGAATACAAAAGACCATTAAAAAAAAAAAAAAAAAAACATAAACAATACTGCCTTCGTCCCTTATTGACCTTATGGTGAAAGTTCACGGTAATTAAGAAACTTAAATAATAGAATACTCATTGAAGCTCATACCTAAAGATAACATCAGTCATCATCTTCATAAGTTCGTTTCTGGCTCTTCTTGTCTGAGCGCTTTGAGTGCCTTCCAATCCTAGAATCCTCTGAGTCACTGACATTGGAAACAGAAGGTGACCTAGCCCTCCTGCTCTTTCTCTTACGTCGCTTCAGAGATTCATCAGTATCATCTGAATCATCTGCATGTCGATGGCTCCTCCTCCTCCTCTTCTCCTTCCTTCTCTTCCTCTTTCGACATTCCTCCTCTTCATCAGATGATTCATCCTTCTTCCTTCTCTTTTCCTTTCTCCTCTTCCTGCGAACATCATTCTCATCATCTGAATCGGTCCCTGATCTTTTCCCACTCCTCCTGCTCTTTCTCTTACGTCGCTTCAGAGATTCATCAGTATCATCTGAATCATCTGCATGTCGATGGCTCCTCCTCCTCCTCTTCTCCTTCCTTCTCTTCCTCTTTCGACATTCCTCCTCTTCATCAGATGATTCATCCTTCTTCCTTCTCTTTTCCTTTCTCCTCTTCCTGCGAACATCATTCTCATCATCTGAATCGGTCCCTGATCTTTTCCCACTCCTCCTCTTCTTTGACCTACCCCTTTTCTTCCTCCTTCCAGAATCAGAATCTTCATCATCCGAGGAATCTTTCTTCTTTTTTGTAGACTTCAATTTGCTACTGGCCTCAGAACTCTTCTCTCCACTCTCAGCAGCCACTTTACGAAACCTACCCTTACTTTTCTGCAGCCCTGCCAAGACATTGACCTGAATCAGATCTTGGTCTTTCTCATCCTCTTTAACACTCAAAAAGTTCCTACACTGAAAAGTAGAATGCCCGACACGGCCACACTTCTTGCAAGCACCACGGTCCTCATCGTTTTTCTCCTGCAGGTAACATTCATTATTGAGCAAAATTGTCGCAAGATACAAATTTGAAAATTTGCATGTTCAATCAAATTAAGACCCAAATTTTGCATGTTCAACCATCATAGTTAGCAAGCATCATAAGCAAAATAACATCACAACATGCATCTGCTACGATCTCTAGCACCTAACCATTAAAATAAAACAGAAGAATAACTAATATCTACAAGATCAAAAAAACCAGAACAGACCAAAGATTACTTAAGATTGTACAGAAATCAAATTATACCTTACTAAGGTCCTTTTGATGAAAATATACGATGTCACCAAGATTACACCCGAGGTTCCAGGCCATTCTTCCATTCTGTGACCCATAACGATTATCAACTTGTATAAATTGATTTTCGTACACAAAATACATGAGAAGAATTTGACGAAGATAGCACACCCCATTTTTCCGTTGACATTGAAGGGCGTGCTCCCCGACAACATGTAACAGCTTGTCGTGGAGTTTCTGCGCCTTCAATCCAACCCATGCCCCTCTTATGTTGACTTGTTCATTTTTCACTGAAAAAGTAAAAGAAATAATAAATGCTACTGCCTCTAATTTTCTTTACTTGTGAAATAAATTGTCATATATCAATCAGCTATTAGACAACATTTGATCATTGATTTTTAGGAAATGATAATTGATATATCTATATAAATATGAGTAAATATGATTGTAACAGAACATATAATTCAATCGCAACACACAAAACTGACAAATCCAAATAAACCCAATCCAGAACTAACATAATCACTTTAAAGAAACAAAATCAATTTAAAATTTAAAGTAACAACATTGAAAAATACCCAATTAAAAGAAACAAAACCAATTTAAAATTTTAAACAAATTATAACAGAACATATAATTCAATAATCAATTTATATTTACCAATCAGGAGTAACAAGTCATTTATTTTCTTGCAAGCAGGAACGCCCAATCGCAAAAGACTACGAAAAAACTCTGTTTCTGACAATCCAAATTTGTTACCATGCAGTGACCACTCCTGTTTCCATAAGGACTTAAAGTTTGAATATTTTCTGAAATCCCTCATATGTGCCTTCAAAAGCTCATTTTCCTCTGTAGTCAGTGTTAACTTCTGCAAAAAAAAAAAAAAAAAAAAATTTAAAACAAGAAACAAAAATGCAAATGCTAAACAATTTCAAACAATTTCTTACATTGGCATCAAGTGAATGGTTAGTATATGGATGAGGATTCGAAGAATTTGAATCTTTTAGATAGATCCCATGAATAAAAGGACAGTTAAGCAGCTCAGTGGGAACTTTATCAATGTAGTTACATTCACACAAAGCATAGAAAGTTGACGGGATTGTCAACCCTAATCGGCACATCGGCATTTTTGGGTGTAATTTGAGGGGAAAGATTACAACGATTACTTTCTTGAAGATAATTGAAGTTTTCAAGAACAGGGAATTCGGGTGTAATTTGAGGAGAAAGATTACAACTTCGATTATTTTCCTGAATTTAAATTTAACGGTACTTTTAAGACCCGACCCGATAAACCGGGTGATGGGTCGTAAACCGGGTATCGGTTCATAAGCCGGTTACCGGTAAGATCAAAAACAAAACAAATAAACATCAGAAGGAAAAAAAAAAACAGGCAACGCATACCTTGTTTACTCTGTTCAGCGTGAAAGAGGGGTTTACTGAAGAGCAAGGGGAGAGAGGGGAGAGAGGGGAGAGAATCCTCTGTTGTCGGCAAAGAGAGTTTAAAAATTAGGGTTATGTTTATTTTCTATTTATAAGAGAGAAAAATTAGGTAAGCCTAAACAGTAAGGGTATACTCGTAATATTTAGCTTGTTCTTTTTTTTTTTTTTTTTTTTTTTTGAAAACATATTTAGCTTGTTCTTTCTACAGTGCAGTATATGCCAAATCAGACAGTCTCAAAGATAAGTAGCAAATAAAGAGCAAAAAACTAAAAGTCAACACTAAAAAACCAAGGAAACATGAACAAGGAGACAAAGATTAAGCCAACACCACAGAATTACTGACAGTATATATGCAAGTAGACACAGTGCCAGGGTTTTTGCATATACAATTTTAAATTCCTGTTTAACTTTCATATGATCAAGGGAGGTCAGGGTTACAGATCATACATGGTTTATGTTATACCAAATGTAGTAGAAGTAAGGATAATTGCTTCTTTTTTATTAAGTTAATCCATAAATCCTAAAGTCAATCTTTGGGCATCAAAGCACAAAGAGGCAAATATGCAAGTACACCAACACTGTTTGTCATGTTATCCATTACTGAATACTGAGTGTGATAAATTGCTCCAGCAACGGCCTCCACCAACAAAACAGGGACAAATTCCCACTACAGCCCTTAGCTCCACTATTAACAGCTAGAAGCCTAGAAGAAATGCAAATTCTAAAGCATGAAATTCAATATTCTGGCACCACTATTAACAGCTAGAAGCCTAGAAGAAAAGTAATAGGTAATTTCCTAACATATATTTGTAGCATTCTTGTCCTCCATGGCTCTATGGGTGACTGCAAAAAATGTCATCCTCTATCATGGGATTGTAATCTTATAATCTACAGATTAGCTACCAGCTTAATTCCGAAAGCTGGGCTAACCTAATGAAATCCTAGGAACACACAAGAGCAATAAAAAGCAATAAAAATTCTCATATTGCATATGCCAAACTAAAACAAGCGGCAAGTAAGATTTCCAACAAACAGCAAAACATAGTCGGTAAAACTAATGTGAGACGAGTGAATGAAAAGGCCAGAGGCGACTAACACGGGACATGAGCTGAATTATATGAGAAACCTTTGCAGAATGGTGGCATTCGATTTGATATGAGGCAACTTTGACTATCATAAAAACCCGTTTTTTCCTAGACTTTGAGTAATCAACCATAATCACTGTCCGACGACACAAGCAGACAATAATGCAACAAAAAGAAAAAACAAATTTGATGAGTGAATAAAACTTCCAAAAATAATTCAAGCATAAGCAATGATTAGACATTTAGACAAAGGCCCAAGATTACAGTTAATATCTAGCACACTGCACAAATACTGAAATTCAACGTCCAATTGATCACAAACTAAACCTAAATCAAACCTGTTAGAGATATAGATAAATACACAACTTATTCATGAATAATAATCAAGCAATCAAAGCCATTCTATTCTATTTCCTCACTAATTTATCAAAACCCCATATACCAAAATAATCAATCAAATGCAAATTCAATTAAACACACAAATTAAAATAGACAATTAAGACAAACAATGGATCGGCCACTGAACACTCCAAACAGAACGAGCTAAACACTCGACGAACTCCCTAAACAAACAAACCCTAATAATCGAATCTACACCCACAATCCAACCCTAAATCAATCCCTACCCACTAATCAAATCCACCATACCTGCACAATCGAAGCCCAATTGAAGTATTAATGAAGATTAGAGAGAAAATTAAGATTTTTTGGGAAGTCGGAAAAAAAATTTATACTTCCTTAATGTGGAAAATCGGAGAAAATATCGCCAAGTAAACGAGGAGAGGAGAGAGAAAGGCGGCTTTCTGGTGGAAAGGGTAAAAAGAGAGGAGGATGATAGGGTTGATTTGGGTTTTTGAGAGGATATAGAAAACTGTTTTTAGGAGAGAGACAGTGAGTTTCAAAATTCAAATTATTTGTAACGTTTACACCGTGTTTGGCAAGTGCAAATATGAGTATAAGAATTAGTTTTGTTAGTTAGATTTTGTGTGTGTGAGAGACTTTCTAGAGTATACTGTCACTTTTAATTTTAATTTTTGGCCCACCAAATTATATTATAAGCTTTTTATTTAAAAAGTTAAATAAATAAATAAAATTAAAACTTAAATAAATTACAAAAATATATTATAATATTAATAAAGGCCTACATTTTTTGTTAAATGAGACTCAGAAATATCTATTTACATATTCCTCTTGCTACAATCTCTACACCGAGATTCAAAAAAAAAAAAATTTAAAAATTAAAAAATAAAATAAAAAGGGGGTGATTGCTTAATACCTCCTCCTTTAGGCTTAAGTTCGTACTCTAAGGTGTAATAAGCTAATGATTATGCAATATTCTAATCCACGATTGAAAACAAAAGATGAATTGTATCATAAAGTATTTGCAATTAAAAAGGTTCTAATGCCCCCAGAATCAAACCTGGGTCTCCTGGGTGAAAGGCAGATTTCCGAACCGCTGGACGACATCGGATTTGTTGATAATTGAGACAACAGCAATGTTAGCATTAACATAAACTATTGGTATTGCCTATTGTTTCATCTATAATCATATAATAACTAATATATAAAGCTAAACTTTTAGCCAGACCACGACATTGCGACACTTGGCGTTCTAACTTTTCGCCAAGTGTCGCGCCACGTTGGATATATTTAGATAGATTTCATAGGATAAAAAAAAAAGTTTAAAATTCTATTTTCAATCAAATTTGGATAGAATTTTAAGATAAAATTGTTAGTTGAGAGTTTTATTTTCGATAAAATACCAATATTTCATATGTATGAATTGAATTATAATTTTATTCAAAAAAAAATATTATATTATAACTTTAAAAAAAAATACCAATATTATTACTTCCTCCGTTAACCATTATCTGCAACTTTGGGGCATGACACGGACTCCAATGCAAAATTTCATAATTGTGATTAGTAAATTAAAATGGTATGTAATTAAGGTGAAGAGAGAGAAAGAAGATCTAACACCAACACCAACCAACCACCCACTGTCACCACCAAGACCAGGCAACACCACTCACGCCGCTTCACCACCACCACCACCACCAATACCCCCACGAAAACCTACCACTACCACCAACACCCCCACGAAAACCCACCATCACCACCAACACCCTGACGAAAACCCACCACCAACACCCCCATGAAAACCCACCACCTCCACAAAATCACCCCACGAAAGCCACCTATACAAAACCCACCAGCCCCACGAAACCCAGGCCACCAGCCCCACGAATCTCTCCTCCACAAAACCCAGGCACCACCTCGAAAAAAACCCCACTCCCACGAAAATCTACCCCCACGAAATCCAGGCTATCATTCTCACGAAATCCCCCTCGGATCTGACAGAAACCACCGCGAAATCACCACCAATTCGAAAAACCCACCACGAATTGATGAATTTCTTGAAAAGTTGAAGCAAGAGAAGGAAGATCTCAAATCCATGAAACCCACTACAAATTTTTTGAAAGTTGAAGAGAGAGAAAGAAGATCTAAACAAGATGAAGAGAGATAATGAGATTGAAAGAGGAGAGAGAAATTATGGGGGAAGATGAATGCAGATGAAGATGAATGGAGATGGATTTTGGTTACTTGAAATCTTTAATTGAAGGTGAAGAGTAGATAATTAATTAGAATGGGTGGTAATTAGTGAGTAATTAAATCTTATTATAGTAGGTAAATTGTATTTTAAATTTTTAAATGAGGGTAAAGTGGTCTTTTCATCAGTTTTTTTTTACTAAAAGAGGAAATAAATTTTTTTGTTGCACATAATGTTAGCGGCCAAAAATAGTAAAAGTTGCAGATAATGGTTAACGGAGGAAGTATTAGTTATTTACATGCCTACTACTACATAGTTTAAATCGTCACAAAAGCACATCAATTTCTAACTAATTTTGTATTAGAGATTTAGAGATATATTTTGAAATTTGATTAAAATTTATCTCAAAATTTAATAAACAACCCGGGAATCGCACGGGGCACAAAACTAGTATTATTAAAACCCAAGGGAACAACATGGTCATGCCATGTGTCACTCTTCCAACAACTTGACTAGGCGACACATGTGTGTGAGGTGGCATCTTGCGTGTCACGTCTTTCCCCAATATAAATTGATTCCATCGATATTAATTAAAACTCTATAACTTTAATTAAAAAAAAAATAAAAAAAACTCTTCAAATGTATAACCTCCAAATTTAATTCCATAACTTTAATTCTCTATAATAATGTTTAATTTTCATCAAAAGCTCTTCATATGCATAACCTCCAAATTTAAATTTGACATGCTTATTTTAAATATATATTAATGAAAGATCATATAGATTATTACTCCGTATATATTTAAGTCACTTATTAGTAATCCGTATTGTTTAACATTAATCCTTTTTTATTAATTTTGATCAAACTTAATTATAAATTTATGATGTATCGGGGCATCACCCATGCCAATAACTAGTTCTTGATTAAAGGTGATCTTGACTAAGAATAAATTAGAACTGATTTTCTTTTGCACGATAACAAGGATGTCAATGGGGTTGGTTAAGTGAAGAAAACACCTTACATTGGCTTAGCGCTTGTTTTGATTTACTAAACTGAGCTGAGCTGAACTGAACTGAATGTTTTATGAAAGGAGGAAATTAGAAAATGAACTGAAAATAAACTGAAGTAAATAGACCCTTAGTTATGTTGAATAAATAAGGGTTTAATGGGTAAAATGTATACCTAAAGATTAAAAATGTACCCTTGTTATTCCCAAAAGTTAAACTCGTCTTTCAATTTAAGTCATTTTAAATTGATATACTAGCTAATACTTAATTTTTTTTTTCTAGATTCACTTTTATTATCTTACCCTTATACAATCATACGATCACTCCCCATACTATTTTTATTATCCACCTACCTTACTGAGAACATACAAGTTTATATTCAATACTAGATTAGTTCTCGTGCGATACACGGTAGTAATAATCTTTTTCCCATAATTAATTGTAATGTAATATATAAAAATGAGGCAACTCATGTGGAATTAACAAATGTAATGCATATAGAAAAATAATATAATAAGGCAATAATCATAAGAAGTTAAGAACTACCACTTGAGGAAAATAAAATTATTGTTGATTAGATGTGTTGAAAATATTTTAAAGTGGTATATATTATATAACATTAATATAATGATGCATATTATTCTCAATATAACTATAAAATTTAGTGACTATATAACTAATGTAGGGAATATTTCAATCCATCCCACACTTGAGCCTCACTGTGATTATACACTTAAGCATGGTGGCGTCCAAAGGGAAGGAAACTAGAGTAAAAGAGTCGCCAACAAGTTTTAGGAACTTGTAAACCGTTCACAGGGTGAAGGTTACACCCTTTAACGATCCAGGAGATCGTTAACTCCAATAGGTCTTGAAC
Organism: Chenopodium album; assembly: GCF_948465745.1. Classification (NCBI taxonomy): domain Eukaryota; kingdom Viridiplantae; phylum Streptophyta; class Magnoliopsida; order Caryophyllales; family Amaranthaceae; genus Chenopodium; species Chenopodium album. Next base: position 11,657,826 of record NC_137855.1, on the reverse strand, counting down.
CATGACTGGAAGTTCGGGGATGAAGGTACAAATCCAACCTAAAAGAGATTGAACCTGCCCCAAAATAGGCCTCTACTTTATTCTTCTCATATTTATGTGCGTTTTCTGACTAACATGCAATCAATAGGCTTACCCTAAACCTGTTTAATCTATGTTGGTTGAATATTAATGCACAAATAAATCTATTATTGGCGATCACTTGAATTATAATCAAATTAACCCTAAACAAGATTATTAATTATCTTATTAAGCGTGATTGCAAATACAAATTCCCTTTAAACATGCATAAAAGGCGTGATCAAGCAATAACAATAAATCAAGCAACATAATAAATAATAACAATAATCATCATAAAAATAATAATCACAATTATCATAATCATGTTAAAGCATAATATTATTAGCAAGATCCTAGGCATGATACTAACAAGATTAATAACAAACCCTAGCATGTCACTAAACATAAAAGATCAATTAGCCCTAACATGATATTAGGAAAGAAATAGGAAGCATCATAAACAAACATGATATTAGAAATTTTAGTTATTACCCTAAACATGATACTAGGTAGCAATAAAACATCCTAACATGATACTAGGAATCAAAAAAATAATCTAAGCATGATTTCTATATCAAAAGATCATTAAGCAATTAATAAATTACTTACTTCGATGCCTCGTACCTCTTTCTAATAACAAAATACATGCGTGTTAGTAACTTCAAGGAAAATAATAAACAAATAATTAAATTAAATAATTGAAATTTTGGGACCAAACACTCAGAAATATCAAACCTTTCACGTTTAGGACGAAGGCAACTTCGATCTAGGCTAGGTGTGTCTAGAACTAGTGAGTGAGGAATTTTGTAAGAGGGAAGGTTTAGAAAAAGAATAGAGAGAGAAAGAAAGCTTCTAGCTTTTAGAAAGAGAGAAAGAGAATTCCTGGTCTTAGATCATAGATGTAGATGATTAAAAATTGGGAAATACGACCCCTATTTATAGGAAAAATAGCACGGGATCAAAGAAAATCATATTCGGAATAAAATACCTCCTGTCGCAAACGACAGTAGTCGGCGCCAGACGACAGGCTTGTGGCCAGACGACAGCTGCAGCGCCAGGCGACGACTCTGTCGTCTCGCGCTGGTTCAAAAGTACAACGCGCTTTTACACGCGGAATCATCTTTTGAACCGGTTACAGGTAATTCCGTGTCCAAGCAGATTTAAAATCAGATCTAATATATTTTACTCAAAATAAAAACATCTTTTAAAAATATAATTATTAATCATAATCTCATTAGAATTAAAGAGAACCTTTTAGATGTTCCTAGAAGATTAAAATCAATCCTAATCACTTTAGGAATAATAATTAATAGGCCCTCCCCTAGATCATTGGGCCACATGTAAAATCATTGGGCCTAATTTAACTTAATCCATAACTTCCTCATAATTCATCGGAATTGGGCTTATAATATATCATTGGAAAGCTCTTTTCGAGCCCAATCCAACTTCACTATTATTGAACCCTTATCATGGACCAAAACAAATTAGACTGGCTATTTTTCCTAAATAGGGTAAGAAAAGAAATATTTTTGAAAACAAAGAGAGAAATATTTTAATAAAAACATCTTCATCACTAGACTTTCCACACTTCCACTCCGTTCGATAATCAAATGACGTGAAAGGTATTCATCACTGGGTTTGATTTTGGGGAGACACATTTGGGTGTCTACAACTAAAGACTTATTTATAAAATCCTTTTTTAATAAACATCTAAATATTAATCAAACAACAGACTAAAACCTACATTAAAACTATATTAGTACAATGCAACATACATGTAAATATATATATTACAAATAATATATCACCTTTAATTCCAACGGATCATTAAAGGCAATAATAATAATCCATAATTAGGCAACACTAACCTATATTATTAGTATTGCATTTTCTATTTATGGATTAATGCTCTACATACATGATATAGTCACTCTTTGTTATTATATAATTAAAAATGTGATTGAATCTAACCAATAATTGTACTTTGATCATTGTTTGCTTATTGCCTTATAAGTTTATTTGTAGATGATAGATACTTACACCTTTCAAAAAAAAAAAAAAAAAAAAAAAAAAAAAAAAGATGATAGATATTCATTAAAAAAAAAAATATACAAGAAGATGTCATTTGTCATCACTATGTCCGATTTGTCTTTTACTATACAGCTTGTTTATGAATATTAATAGCTCCATCCCTTCCAAACCAACTTGATGCATTAAGAACTCGTGGTTCGGACCCGCTTGTGCCCGCCTTGAATTATCGGCCGTCGCAAGCCCTGACCACCCGCACTCCGTCGCCCAAATAGACGTGAGTGCTCCTTTGATTTAATTGCCCTCTTGTGTTGCTTTGTGCTCACAAGCCCCTCTTCCGCTCAAGGCTAGCGTTCTTGCCGCCAAAAGGCTAGAGCGCGCCGTGTGTTTCGGGGTCCAAACTCCCAGACTGTGACAGTAACACAATAATGGGACCTCAAGCTAATAAAACATAAACTAAACACTAAGAAAGCATCTAAAGGGAATCTAATACATCTAAAGGAGTTGGATTCTAACATCCTCCCCCACTTAAGCTGTCGACGACCTCGTCGGCTTACAAGAGTTACAAACAAAATTAGAAAATTCTAAACTATCTTGAGTCTCTGCTGTGCCGTTGATGCGGCTGACTACTGGAATCTTTGTTGACTCTGGTGCTTGTCTCTAGGGTGTCTCTGGGCTCGTCGCTCTTTGATTTGAACTGGGTGTCTGATTTTGAGTTTGGCGGGTGTGTATCTAGGATGTTGCCGGCTCTCTGGGCTTCATCTCCCGCCTCTGGGTGTCTCTAGTGCGAGCTTTGTTTCTTCGATGTCGCCTCTTTCTCTGGCTCCATCACTCGCATTGTTGATAGGTACCGGAATTTAGGTTCTGGGGCAGTCATTCTCATGGAGTGCATCCCGTAGTATGGGATGTTGTCTCTGCTGGTCTCTTTCTCCTCTAGGATCTCCTGCACGGACATAGATGACAATCTCTTTTAGATCTTGTCAAGCTCTTCTCTATGCTCACACTCCCACCATTTGTGTGAGCCTCGACAAAGAATACAGTTCAGCGGCTTGGTATTTGTCGAGGACACGCTGGCCTTAGAGTTTCCGGAGTTGTGGGAGGCGGTCGATGTAGACTCTGCCCATCACTGTAACACCCCAATAATTCTCCTTTTTCCAAACCACTTAATTAAATAAAATAGAGGAGAACCACTGGCATGTTACCGCCACGTGTTAAAACGTTAAGGCTTTTTCAAAGTATCGTAGCAGAAATCCAACTTAAATCTTAAAAATAATATAATTTAGAAAACCAATAAGTCAAAGCTTACAAATTGGAACCATAAAGGCCCTTACTAAAACCAAACCAATATTCAAAATCCCAAAACATAACTGAAATAGTAAAACATAAATAAGTTCAACACAAAGAACGAATACTCTCAATCACACCAATCCATTGACAATGCGTATGTCAAATCCCCGAACTTTACATCATCAAGCTAACTTGTGCAATACTGCTCCCTAATAATACAAGTGTAATAATTGGATCATCACAAGGTCATTGAAAGGCGAAGGCCATGTCTAAAAGTAACACACACAAAAGCACGCAATCAGCAAACCTGAGTACATACAAGCTACAACGTACCAAACCTAACATGCTCAATTAATTAAAGTAAATAAACATACAACATGAATTCATTAATCAAGACTCCACACTTAAACAATTCAATTGACTCACATACTTACTAACCAATTTCAAACACTCGACTCTTTATATTTATTTTGATTAATTTAATTTGGAGTAAGCAATAGACGAGGTTGTCCAACCCACCAAATCATTTTGGTCCCAAATGACCATTTAAAATAAAAGTTTAGCGCAATGCAAGAATGGGCGCAACTCCACTCTCACAAAGTTAGTCTAGGATCCCATCTAATTTTCATTATAAAATAAAAATGTAAATACCAAAAGAGAAGAGGACATGTTGATCAAACAAGCCTCGGAAAGCCACGGGCTACCACCGTATACCCCAACCCATAATCAATACTCTAGAAGTTGCACACTTTCCAGAGTTTTATTGTTGTAGACACCCATTCGTGTCTCCCTAAAACCAAACCCAGTGATGAATACCTTTTGCGTCGAATGATAATCGAATAAAGTGAAAGTGTGAAAGGTCAAGTGTTGCGGTTGGTTTTATTAAAAATTCTTTCTTTCTGTTTTCGAAAAACAACTCTATTTTATGAAAATAGTCAATCCAGTTTAGTTTGGTCCACGGAAAGGGTCCAATAATAGTGTAGTTGGATGGGGCTTGCAAAGAGCTTTTTAACGATATATTATAAGCCCAATTCCGATGAATAATGAGGAAGTTATGGCCAAAATAACTAAACTGGGCCCGGTTTGATCTTTACATGCGGCCCGATAATCTAGGGGAGGGCCCAATGTTAATTACTATTCCTAAAGTTATTAGAATTAATTATAGTCTTCTAGAATTTTCTAGAAGGTTCTCTTAAGTTCTAATAAAATTAAAATTAATAATTATATTTTGATAAGTTTTACTTGGAATAAAATATTATTTTATGAAAAATACAATTTTAGTTTTCATACGGACTTTACAAGTCAATTTTGATTGATAAGTGGACTCTGTGTTTCAATGCGCGTAGGAATCCAGGCTGTCGCCAAACGACAGGCCTGTCGCTACGCGACAAGTTGGTTTTGTGGCGACAGCGTGGAGTTTTATTCCTTATCAATATCTACCTATTTCCGGACTGTTTTCTTATAAATAGGGTCCTGAACCTCCGTTTTTATTCATCTACAATCTACAATCAACAATCAATCTATTCTCTAAATTCTCTCTAAGCTCTCATCTCTCTAGTTTTTCACAAACACAATTCCGTATACACGAGATCTAGAAACACCTAACCAAGTTCGAAGTTGCCTTCGCCCTAGACGTGAAAGGTTTATACTTTTCTGAGGGTTTGGTCCCAAATCTCTATTTCCATTATTTAATTTAATTGTTTGATTTTATTACTTTTCCTTGAAGTTTACTAACGCGTGTATTTTGTTATTAGAAAGAGGTACGAGGCATCAAAGTATGTAATCTTATTGCTCTATTCTTGTAGAAAGTATGTTTAAATTTATTTAATTCCTAGCATCATGTTAGGATGTTTCTATTGCTTTCTAGTATCATGTTTCGGGTGCCTTTTACTCTTTTCTAATATCATGTTAGTACCATGTTAGGTTTAAAGCTTTGATCTTTATTGCTTAGTGACATGCTAGGGTTTGTTATTAATCTTGTTAGTATCATGCCTAGGATCTTGCTAATAATATTACGCTTTAACATGATTGTTTTAATTATGATTGTTATTATGATTACAATTATGATTTATGATTATCATGTTGCTTGATGCTTATTTATTGTTATTGCTTGATCACGCCTTTTATGCATGTTTAAAGGGAATTTGTACTTGAAATCACGCTTAATAAGATAATTAATTATTTTGTTTAGGCTAATATGATTTTAATTCAAGTGATCGCCAATAATAGTGTTATTCGTGCATTAATATTCAACCAACATAGATAAACAGGTTTAGGATTAATCTAATGTTTTCATGTTAGTCAAAAAGCGCACATGAATACGAGTAGAATAAAGTAGAGGCCTATTTTATAGAGCGAGTTCTTTCTTTTGTAGATTGGATTCGTACCCTCATCCCCGAACCCTATTTGGTTCAAGAACTTTTGGAGTTGACGATCTCATGGATCGTTAAGGGGTGTAACCTTCACCCTGTGAACGGTTTACAAGTTCCTAAAACTTGTTGGCGACTCTTTTGCTCTAGCTTCCTTCCCTTTGGACGCCACCATACTTAAGTGTATGATCACAGTGGGGCTCAAGTTTGGGATGGCTTGAAATATTCCCTACAGTTTTTGGCGACTCCACCGGGGATGATTTCTATTTTAATTTCTAAAGTTTATTTTGGCAATGATTTAGAATGAGCGGAAGAGACTCGAAAAGTTCTAAGTGTTTCATGTGCGTAATTTTGATTAGCATTATTGTCATATGCATAAAAAAAATCCTCATTGGATAGACCATCCGAAATGAGTAAAAAACATAGGATTTTTACACGTAGGAAACTTGAGAAATATCTTTCACAACTAGAATTGAAATAATACTGCGAAATCTGGAAAATTCTAAGAACGTAGATACCTGCTGAGGCATGTAAGAACTAGCGTCTAGAAAACAGGGCAGATTCAATCTCTTTTAGGTTGGATTTGTACCTTCATCCCCGAACTTCCAGTCTTGGTTCCAGACCTATTGGAGTTGACGATCTCATGGATCATTAAGGGGTGTAACCTTCACCCTGTGAACGGTTTACAAGTTCCTAAAACTTGTTGGCGACTCTTTTGCTCTAGCTTCCTTTCCTTTGGACGCCACCATACTTAAGTGTATGATCACAGTGGGGCTCAAGTTTGGGACGGCTTGAAATATTCCCTGCAATTGCTCATCCATGTTTCACTTTACGTGATTACAATTTTAAATTAATAGCCGACTCATTCAAGTAGACCATACATAACAATCATACATCAATTCACTTTTAATCTTATTTAGGACAATGGTGATCACGTCACAAATTGACCTTTATTCCATTAAACTTCCAAATTATCCAAATTGTTGAACGTAGTCAACCCACCTAGCCATTTCGGCTTAATCCACTTTTACTCAACATACTAACAAGTCATGCTTGAGTAATAAATAAAATAATAATAATAACCTTGTGGAATTTTTAATAAATTCATTCCACTTAAACCATTCAATTCTAATCCTTTAATAATCCAAATGTGGTTAACAAACCAATCCAATAAAATTATGCTTGTATCAACATTCCATACAAACAAGTAATCCAATATAATTCAACATGCTTGCATCCATGGTTCCATACAAATATAATCAATTCACCAAAACATGTCTCATAAACATAAGCACATGAATTAATTAAATGTATAACCAAACAATTTTCATCCAAGTGTTCTCTAAACATGAAACTAAGTTCTTTTCTTTTGGTACCTAAACATGATACTACTTACAATGAAGTAGACATATACGTACCTCGTGTAAACAATCCTTTTTGTCATTTTTAATCACTTAAAATTCTCCTAGGGAATAATCACTTCCTAGAAAACAACCGACAACAATAAATTAATACTTAACCAAATTTCTAGTAATATAGTTAGATTAAAAACTCCTTAAAACTTCATTAAAAACATGCTTTTATACTTAATTAATCAATAGAAATCCAATAGGAACAAAAGCCCCAAATTAATTGATTATTAGAACCCTAAAATCCCAATTTCAATGAATTAGAACCCTAGGTTGTAAAATTATAAAATCTGAAAATTATAACAACAATTAAAATCTAAAATTTATAATCTTTATACTATCAAAATATAATTTGATACTAATTTAATTAATTTCAAACAAATAAAACTAAAACTCAAAACAAAAATAATAATTTTGAAGCAAGATATAAGAAAACAAAGGAGGAGGAAAGGGCAGCCATGGTGGGCCGCCGGCGATATGAGGGGCGGCGGCAGGGAGGTGGGTGTGCGCCGGAGGTGGCTAGGCGGTAGCGGCAGCAGGCAGAAGGTGGGCAGCAGTGAGGATTTCCTCACGTGAAGGAGGAAGAAGAAAGAAAGAAAAAGAAAGAAAAAAGAAAAGGAAAATAAAAGAAAAGAAAGAAAAAAAAATAAAGGAAAATAAAAATAAAGAAAATAAAGGGAAAAGAAAATAAGAATAACCTTTTGTGTGGGAAAATTTTTGGGGATTTATGGGGTATTTATAGGAGAGAGAGTTGTAGGGTAAGTAGGAGTATTGGGCCTCATAAAAATAATGGGCCAATGAAGGAATAAAATGGACTAGACTTAATTTGTATTGGCATAAATTGTAGAATATAGGTTCATAAAAAATTCTTTGTAATAAAATCGTTTATCAACCCAAAAATGATTTGAAATTTTTTAAAATAAAATCCGGAAAAATACAAATAAATATTATAAATAAAATGAAATTTCATTTATAAAATATTTAAAAATACGGGGGATTACAATCACCTCCTCCAATTCTTCTCTGATAAGTATTAATGGTGTTGGAAGATACTCAAGAGCTGTTCTCTGCGCCCTTTGGAGAGCTTGGAATCGGGCTATTGGAGCGTGTTGACGTCCCGCTTGAATCATTCTCAGATTGCCGGCCGTTTATGAATATCAAATGTAATAAATTTATTATCTTAATAAAATGTTTCAGCAAAAGATAATAATTTTTTTTGTATTTACTAAGATATTAATTGTTTTTTAATTGCGTAATAAAAAAAAAACTTGATTGATATTTTACATTTTCCTATAATTAGACATATGATATAATTATTGAACACAACATTTATTTTATAGTCATATCTAATACTCTATTAATCTAAGAAACAAAATATTATAGGTATTTGAAAAAAAATTAAAGTGGTTTTTAAAGTAATTTTTTTAATATCAATTATATGAATAAATATTATTATTACCTTTTCGGCAAAATTCAATAATACTCCTTGTCTAGGCGATAATGATAGTATCTTATTATAACTAAACCAGTGGCTCACTTATTCTATAATTAGAAAAGATTGTTGGAAAGTTGAAATAATATTATAAGTAAATGTGTAACACGAAATAATAAAAAGGAATAAATTTTACATAAAGAAAATATATTAGATTGGAAATCTATACTATATACTAAAGTAATCACCGGAGGGACACTTGACAAGATTTTTATGAAAAAATTTCCCCCCAAAATGCTCTTTAAAAAAAAAATTCTATTAAAAAAATTTAAAGGATAGACATTATTAAATTCAAATTTAACAATAAAAAATAAGTGCTACATAAGTTATTTAATTTCAATTAACTCTATTTCAATTGACTATTATTATATCATACTTTATAAATTCGTGCATTGCACGAGGACAAAACTAGTAATATTATTATAGTTGTATTATACAAATATTTCAAAAATAAAAGATTTTTTGCTAATAAGGGAGGGGAATTTGGAGGGGAAAAAACGCACCATAAAGTGACACGTGTCATTTCTGGTATCTGTTTGAGTATTATGTTATTAATTAACAAATTTTTTTATTTATTTTTTTTTATTTTTAGGAAAAACAAATTTTTACCTTATTACCCATCTATTTTTATTTTATTCATTTTTTTATTACAACCATCCACTTGTTTCGTGCCAAAATTACTTCTAAAAAAAATATTATTACATTAAAAAAAAGGATTACATTTAATCATGACTTTTATTTTATATAAAATTTAAAGTAAACTTTCTTAAATATCGACTTGCACATTATAACTGTCACATATTTAAATATTTTCTCTCTCATGTTTTTATTGTTTTAATATGAATTGTATTTCATTTTTAATACGAACTGTATTTCATACGGTTTAATACTGATCATTCGATTTAGTTTTTTAATATCTAATTATATTTTCATTATAATTAGTCAATATCCGTGCATTGCACGGGTTTCACCTAGTTACACATATTGGTAAGTAAGTCGAACATTTTTTTTTTTGAAGAAAGGTGAGTCAAACTTTTGGGAATGAACATATTACCAGTTAACTACTCATCCGGTTTTTTTTATTTTTTTTTTACATCCTTTTCTTATGCTTTGTTAAACCCACTTAGGGTCTGTACTGATTTACTAAACTGAGTTGAACTAAACCGATTGGAACTGAACTGAACAGAACTGAATAGAGCTGAAATGAATTGTTTATGAGAGTAGGAAATAGGAACTGAACTAAACTAAACTGAACTGAATTGATTGGAGATGAACTTGATGCGGATCAAGCATCAAAATTCTAGTCTAGGTGATAGTAGTTTGTTAATTTATCTTTTTCATAGTCGTATGATTTATTTAAGATAAAGATTAGGAATATTTATTTTTTATAAGATATTGTTAGAGTGTTATGATTTTATTTTATCTTTTAGGCTTGTGTATCCTATTAGGCATGATATTGTATGCCTATAAATATTTGTTTTAGTTATTGAGAATAGAGAGACTGATTGAGTTTATGAAAATATGAAATTGTGAGTTAGGTCGAGTGATCGAATTAATTTCAAAACGTTGCTTTTCTTTCGAAAAGATCAAAATTTACGTTGCTTTTCTTCTTGTTTTAGTCGAAAAGATCAAATCTTTATTGAATTAGGTTTACCCTAATTACTAGTATCCCTTTTCGTGGTTTTAATTCACATCTGAACTGGACTGAAGTGAACTGAAATTAAGTTGAAAAGAACAAACACTTACGGCCTTACTCACTCACATTTTACATAAAAGAGTGTGGATTTCAACCAACCTTAATTTGGTTAAAGTATTGAGGTAGTATTCGAGATCAAATCCCATCTAAATCATGCCTCTTGCGACTATCTCTAAAAAGAATCTTTTTTTTTTTTTGGCTTTGGTAATTGGTACTGATTTTAATATGGTTGGTATAAAACTATAAATAATATGTCGATCGGTATATCAGTTGGTTCAAACACGTGATGATCTTTTTCACTATCTCTAATATACTTCCCCACTTTCAAATACAAGCCATGGATGTGTTGCAAAATATTAATAAAAAAAAAATGGGGTATTGCTTAATTATTTTTCGTTTTGGCTGATTTGTTTACAATAAACTATTTGCAACTAAAAAGGTTTCTATGCCCGGAATTGAACCGGGTCTCTTGGGTGAAAGACAGCTATCCTAACCGCTGGACGACATCGGATTTTTGAGCATTTAGCGCGCTATTAATTATACCAAGTACACTACAACATTTTCTCTTCACTGTGTTCTAACTGTTCTTCAATCTTGCGTACTCTGAATTCTCCATTGAAGTGGATTTTGAGCTTTCTCTCCTCCATTGAAGCAGCTTCTGAGGTAAGACTTCTTCTTTATTGAAACATCGAATATCAATTTCACAATCTAGGTTAAACGTCAATTTTTGCAAATTAGGGTTCTTTCAAGGTGGATTGATTTTTGAATTATATGTTAGTTATAATTTAATTATTCTAAGTTTAACATTTTACTATTCATTTATAACTTTCTAAAGCGAGAAGAATTTAATTTCATAATCTGCTGCAAAACAAAACCATTTAATCTTCCAATTGTGATTGTAAAATTCCAAAATCTGATCAAACAATATTGTGAGTTGATAATTCTGGAAGTTGAAGTCTTGTTCGTGGATAATCTATGTTGAAGATAAATGGAATCTCGAATTTTCAATTTGCAATTTTTTAGGAGAACTATAATTAGTTGAAGGTTGATAATTGTTAGAATGTGTTTCAATTTCAGGATAAGCTCTAATGGAGGGTACAGAGATTTATGGTAGAAGGGGTAGCCAGCTTGTGAAAGAGCTTGCTTGTGCCGAACCGGGTCAACTTACTCGATTCAATGTGAGCTTTCTCCTTTATATGAAGTACTTGTTCAGTTGTTTGTAGATAATCTACACCCTTTGTTCAATCTATATTTAGCTTCCCATTTGTGTAAGGCAAGGAAATTAAGAGTAGATGTTAAATGCGGAATTGAAATACCGAAAGAGGATGGAGAGAATTTGTTAAAGAAAATGTCGAAATTATGATAGAAATTATTTTGGGGAAATTGCTTTGTCTTCCATTAACTTTGTTCTTGTGTTCACCAGGATGATTTATTTAATCAAGTTATCAAAGAATGTGCTGTGCACTACAGTCAATTTTACGAACTTACTAGGTAAACGAAATTATTCTTGCCATGCGCCCATGCTTCTTCCCCTCAGCACTTGAACAAGCCATTCATCTGTTTCTGCATAACTGAACCGCCACTAAACAACTACTGTACTGATGCTGTCCCAGAAGCTATGTGATTTTCTGTTGAGTTTGAGAAACATCTCATCGGCTCTCAACTGTACTTATCCTTCCCGAACTTTCAATAATCCATTCAACTGGATGACAAGTACCATTTTTTAGCTTGTACTATGCATATGCTAGCTTTGATGATCTCTAGTTGTTTCCATTGCAACATATTATGTAAATTTATCCTCCATCCTCAAATAGTTGCCTAGCTTGAAATTGCAACTCGCAAAGCTTTGTCACAGATTTATGAAGCAAAATGGGAAACTTGAGTATTTTAGTCAGTCTATAATAATTTATTCTTGACCCCAATTTTAGGATTAAGGCTTTGATTGTTGTTGTTGTTTACACTAGTTTATTCTTGTGAACTTTTGTGTACTGATGAGCCTGATCTTTTTGGCAGGAAAATGCAAGATGAAGGATTGGATGTCCAATCAGCTAGAAATGCTGATCACTTTGGCATGCTTATCCATCATCTTTCTCTATTACGCAGCAAGCGCTGCCTAATGGCATATGTGTAAGTAATAGCTTATGATCCTGTTCTCACTTGATCTTTAGCTATCCCGCCAATCATTTGTTATCTCAACTATCAGTTTCTGAAAATTGCAGGCATAACCGATCTGAAATTATACAGAACCTAAGCTGGAAGATTGGACGGGTGCTTCCTGAAGAAATTGAGCACAAGCTAAGTGATCCAGAAAAGCGTTACTTTAGGAGCCACTCTTCAGCTTTACAATCGTATATGAGGGACATGGATGGCCTTGATTTGACTGTGGTACGCGTCCATTCTTCTTTCTCCCTATCTTCTACTCATCATTTTCTTGCTACTGCAAAATCTGAACAATTCTCCTTCACATGAACTCTGAAGAAGTTGTGGATACTAAATTGTGGGTTTCTGTGGCAGGATATGGTGCCACCAAAAGATCCCTACATTAAAGTAAGAGTCCTTGATGATATTGGTGTGACAGCAATGGGAGAACGAGCACACCACTCAATCCACTTCCTCAAACGAAGTGATGCTGAGCATTACATGTTTCAGGTAGATGGACAGTAAGACAACCTTTTTTGCTCGTTTTAAACATTTTGTATCTAGAGATCACTCAACTTAAAATCTTGTTTTTCAAACAGGGGATGATGGAAGAACTCCTAGGGTGATATAAAATGTGTAGTCCCATAGTCTCATCATACATGCCAGTGTCCTAATCCATGTCTCATAGTCTCTCATACATGCTAGTGTGCTACTCAGTATGCTGTTTGTTTCAAGATCTCCATGCTCAGATGTTTGGCTTTGACTGGGCAGAAAACTCAACCGTAAAGTACGCTTATCTGAGCAGAAGACTCAACCGTCTTTTTAAAGTATGCATGTCTGGGCAGAAGTGCAAGCAAAAGCTGTCAGATCATGAGATCTGTGATTTAACTGTGCAGCTGTGCAGGACCTGTAAACTGTGGTGTTTTGCTGCTGTTATTCATCTAGGATTGTAACTAGCCTCTTTCCTCTAAAAACCAATAGAAATAGAAGAAACTTTTTATAAGCAATTTTTATTGATTACTGTATCCAGCTGTGGATGATAATAAATTTTGTTTGATAAATTGACAGTAATAGCTGAGATGCTCTCTAATGTTTGTCATTGAGTAGCCGTAGATTTGATATGTTTATTGACAAGCTGGCCTCTATCGGGGATTCTTTGTCTTGGATTAGGTATTTTAGTTGTACTTTTTAAGCCAGTTACTTAGATTTGCTAACCAATCAAGCTTAACTCCAAATCTAAATTGTTGACCTGTAATAGGGTAAAAGGCCCTAAATTCATCACAAGGCCAACCTATTTGACAATGTCTAACTTGCATAATGATAGAGGAAAGGCGAATAAAACTAGAACTGTTTATATTATTTGATGATATGAATATATCTTCACAATTTAATAACATATTCATAATTAATGAACAAAGTTTTCACTGCATCTAAGTAAGTTTGTGCTCATATAGAACCATAACGTGAATCAAAATTTCATGTATGATATGCTTTTGAAGTATTTTGCAATTTCATTTATTATATTCTCTCATCTCTGATTTACCTCAACTTTTCTCTCTATATCACTTTCTGACAAATTAGGGAGAAGGGAGAATAGAATGCATGTTGAATATTTATACAAAACCTACGCTTATAAGATATGAAACAATCTTCCTAAAAGATGTACCATATATCCTAACGATATATTCACTAAATATTATCTTAACATAAATAAACCTAAATATATTATTCTCGTAATAAGATATATATATTGAAAATATATCACACATATATTTTCCGATTTTTCATATCTCTAAAACCCTCTCACAATCGTAACGGCAGTAACAAATCGGTCGAGTAGCAATACTCTGTTGAAGTCGCCTTTAAATTTTTTTTGTTTCTTCAATGATGAGAACGTTCATCTTTTTGAACTCATCACTCATCAATCAAGCGGGAACGTCATTCTCATATTTGAGTAATTTGACATTAGTAACACGATTCAGATCTCCAAGCTAAATGCAACTACACAAGTTTTTAGTGGGATGAAGTGATTATTATTTTGGGAATTTCCTTGTGTCATGAATTGAAGCCTATTCATTTCCCTTTCCCAAAGGGAAGGCAAACATGTAAGTTCAAATTTGCACTCTTTCTGTTTCTGTCTGGATCTGATCTCCCCAAGAACTCGGACCTGAGATCCTGATACTCCTATCGGCAAGCTGAGAACCTACACAATGAGAAGAAGTTAGCTAACCCCGGGGTGGTCCGGGGATAACCACTCCGATGACAAAGTCAGAATGTGTTTTAGAGAAGAAGGTAAATATGAGAGAGAAAGTAGAGAGAGAGAGAGAGTAATTAATGCCCTCATTAATGAGGTCTTACCTACTATTTATAATGATCCACCTTGACAGGTGGCTCTCATCCATGCAAAGCCTCCTACGCCAAGTGTCGAGCTTCTGTTGCCACGTGCCGAATTCCGACAAGTCGGTATGTCTGCTTTCTGGTGCATATCGGCGCCTTTTCACAATTGTTCGGGGTTTGGTCACGTGCTTTTACAAGATATCGGTCATGCCCATATATCATCCCATACAATTAGCCCCCCAAGTGAGGACGCATGATCATATATCATCGTTCTCAGTTAATGCAGCTAACAAACTTAACCTAACTAAACAAACTTTGGGTTCCACTTCCCATTCTTCAAATTTTACCTCATTTTGGAAGTTTCTTGTGATAACGTTTCTTGTACTCTGTCAAGCACTGTATATTAACAAAACTCTATTGCTGTTCTTGCCGTTGCTGCAGTTCATTATACCCATTTGGCTTATTTTCAAACATCGCATCGGATGTAGTTTGAGGATACCTCAGAGACTCACATCTTTTGCTGAGAAGATTTGTTTCTATGTTCTTTAAAGCTCTATATTCTTTTGCTGAGAAGATTTATTCTTATTTATTACTATTATTTTTTAATTATTATTTTTTAACTTTGTACAGTATTATAATCCCATATTGTATCCATTTGCATTATCCTTGGCATTAGCTCTCAAATTTATACTTTTTATACTTCCTCGACGCATTACTCTTTTAAGTTCTAGTGACCCCGTGTTCCCCCTCAAGTGACCTTGTGTGCTGATAGCAGACAAGGTCTACTTGTTACAAAATACCTGGGAGCGAAAAACTCCGTTTTTCCCCCCAAGTGACCTTGTGTGCCGATAGCAGACAAGGTCTACTTGTTACAAAATACCTAGGAGCGGAAAACTCCGTTTTCCCCCCCCCAAGTGACCTTGTGTGCCGATAGCAGACAAGGTCTACTTGTTACAAAATACCTGGGAGCGAGCGAAAAACTCCGTTTTCCCCCCCCAAATGACCTTGTGTGCCGATAGCAGACAAGGTCTACTTGTTACAAAATACCTAGGAGCGGAAAACTCCGTTTTCCCCCCCAAGTGACCTTGTGTGCCGATAGCAGACAAGGTCTACTTGTTACAAAATACCTGGGAGCGAAAAACTCCGTTTTCCCCCCCAAGTGACCTTGTGTGCTGATAGCAGACAAGGTCTACCTGTTACAAAATACCTAGGAGCGGAAAACTCCGTTTCCCCCCCCCCAAGTGACCTTGTGTGCCGATAGCAGACAAGGTCTACTTGTTACAAAATACATGGGAGCGAAAAACTCCGTTTCCCCCCCCCCCCAAGTGACCTTGTGTGCTGATAGCAGACAAGGTCTACCTGTTACAAAATACCTAGGAGCGGAAAACTAATTGTATGGGATGATATCTGGGCATGACCGATATCTTGTAAAAGCACGTGACCAAACCCCGAACAATTGTGAAAAGGCGCCGATATGCACCAGAAAGCAGACATACCGGCTTGTCGGAATTCGGCACGTGGCAACAGAAGCTCGACACTTGGCGTAGGAGGCTTTGCATGGATGAGAGCCACCTGTCAAGGTGGATCATTATAAATAGTAGGTAAGACCTCATTAATTAGGGCATTAATTACTCTCTCTCTCTCTCTCTCTACTTTCTCTCTCAATTTACCTTCTTCTCTAAAACACATTCTGACTTTGTCATCGGAGTGGTTATCCCCGGACCACCCCGGGGTTAGCTAACTTCTTCTCATTGTGTAGGTTCTCAGCTTGCCGATAGGAGTATCAGGATCTCAGGTCCGAGTTCTTGGGGAGATCAGATCCAGACAGAAACACTTTCAAACTTCTGAGATTTGTTACTTGTAATAACTTTCTTCTTGCGTAAACTAAAATTTTAAATTTCATCCATTCTTTAATTGACACAACTTTAATTTTAGCACTATTCAACATTCACACACACTTGACTAATGTGATTTATATTTATGAAAAAAATATACTAATGTGATTTATATTTATGGAAAAAATATAATTACATGAAATCTTATTAAATTTTTTTTAATCATTTTCTTCTCGAATATGCATTATCAAATTAGCTAAAAAAAAACGTGTTAAATAGAAAAAGAACGAAATCTGTGGAATTTTGGCCCTTTTGAAAAGCAGCAATAAAATTAGTGACGTGACTATTTGAATGGGCGACACTCAGTTGAGCTTCAATGCACACAACAACAACAAATGAGAGCCACTAAAAACGACCCACGGAAAGTAGTTAACATTATCTGTTTATCTCATACAAGGCAAGGCACACTTTCTCGGACAATGATACATATACATTCCCAACATACATTACCAATTAAAAATTGACAACTCATCATTAGCTAAAAAATAAAAGGGAAAATTAAGAGGGAATTTTTTTGGGTTTTGGCGTCATTTACCATAAGAAGGCGGGACAAATTTCATTGGCGCCAAATAATTTTTCTTGTTACTAAAAAAATATTTTAGGTTACTAAAATACACAATTTTGTTACTGAGAAAATAGATCCTAGTCAACGTCATTAATGAAGAGAGATGTTTATTATAAAAATCGAATAATACTTCATTTGACGATATTTTACAAACTATAAATCAAAAAATTATTATAAAAAAACCAATGAAATTATTTTTTAAAGAGCTTTTTATAGACATCCATATCGATATATTTTCAAAAAATTTATGTAGTTAGACAATTTTAACCTTACTATGTTTGTTAAATTTTTTAAAGAAGTGTTAGTAATTTGTCATTATTGTTACTACAAAAATTTCAAACATACTGAAAAAAAGTACAGATTATATATTTATTACATATAAGGAACTATATAAAATTAAATAAGTGTTAGCTACAATTATACAATTATCAAGTGTTGTACGGATTAATTCATACATTGGAGGGTTTTATTCCTTTCTTAAAGGTTTTTAATCAAATAATTGAGAGTTAACATGAAATCACAAAAGTAAGGTTACACACAAACTTTTATCACTTATTGCTAAATACTCTCGCGTGTTTATAACTTTTTATTTTTTTATTTTTTTTTTTTATTTTTTTTTTTGCGTTACTAAATAAGTTGGTTTAATTTTTTAATTTGATTTTATCACATTTACGTATACTAGTTTACTCATATTATGTTTCAAAAAAAAATTTACTCATATTAAATATGTGGAAAAGACTAGTTTGCTTATAGTATCAATAAATACAAAGTGGTAATAAAAACAAGTAGTGTTAGATAGATACAAAGTCTTAATAAAATAAATACAAAGTGTTATTAAAAAAAAAAGGTGCTTTTTTTTAAAAAAGGATGAATTATATGCTTGTAAACATCAAAATTGAAACATCATTGAGGCCTAGCTTTGAGAGTTACAATCTAAGTGTAGTAGATTTACTTTATAGATTTGAAGATTTATATAAAATAATTAAGAGTTTAAGGGCATGTTCACTTCAGCTTAATTTCAGTTAAGTTAAGTTCAGTTCAGTTCAGTTCAGTTCAGTTCAGTTCAGTTCAGCTCCAATTAGTTCAGTTCAGCTCTTAATTTTCTTCTCTCATAAAATATACATTTCATCTCTATTTAGTTCTGTTCAGTTCAGCTCAATTAGTTCAATTCAGCTCAGTTCAGTAAATATGTTACTTATTGTTAAATATCCCATATGTTTACGACATATTTTTTTAATAATAAGTTATTACTTTTCGTTTGTTAAAAAAAAAGGTTGTTACTGACAAAAGTGTCATATAAGAATAAAATATATAATTTCGAATACTATATTTAATTTTTGTTTTGAATGTCTAAATAAGGACACCACTTTATTTAGGAAGAAATTGTATATCATGAATAATTTCCTTATAACAACTAAAATAAAAATACTACGTATTGAATAATATTTAGAGGACTTATTTCAAACTCTATCTTTAGACATTGTTCAACTACTAATTAATTATTTTGGGATACTAGTTAAACAAAACATGTTACCAAACAAATAAAAAACGATTGTAATTTGTACTGTAGTCAATTTTACCGTGGTTACCAAATATACCTTTATTGTTACTATAAAACAATTAAACTTAACATTTTGACACAAAAATGTATTTGTCCTGTATTTTATGGTGGAATAAAATAAAAACGCAAGAGATAATTTTTGTACAAAGATTGTTTCATACTAAGTATTTGTTTATTTTTCAAATCCAATTTAAAATGTTTATTTTTCTTTCCAAATTGGTGTACAACTTTTTATTAAAGTCATACCTCGCGTATTTTCAAGAGAAAGAGATTATAGTACTGATAACCTTTTTATCATCTTTCAATATTTATATAAGATATGTCGCATATTAATAAGGACTTTTTACAAATGAAGACTCTTCAAAAAAAACAATTATATAGAATGAAATACAAGCCAATAATTATTTTTTTAGGGGACCTTATCAAATCGTGATGCTAGTCTATTAAGGATTTGAGAAAAAATAATACATTTATTACAATTTTATACTCCGTAACATAGAAAGTTCCTTTGACAAGTATACATTTTTTAATTGTTTGAAAGTGATCCGTCAACAAATTTATAGTATTTACTTCATTATTTTGATTATGTATGACAATTTTCACACTAAATGATTTCTTCAATTGCTAAAAAATTATCATTGCTAAATTATCCATAATCTTTACTTGATAAGGCGGCATATTTTCCTCAAAACATGAATTTATTTTAAACAAATACAATTATACATGATCAACACCACTTTAAAATTATAAATAACTTTTTTGTAACCTTTGGTAGTTATAATTACCAAAAACATAATTACACAAGATCACTGTAAAAGGTAACAACAAAAAATAAAATAAAAGGGAGAAATATCGCTTTAAATAATCACGTAAGTCAGAATCGATATGTGCTTACCATATATATGCGTTCTTATGTTACTAAAATCCATAGTATGAATTGTTGTGTCGTTATCAAATTTGTGCGTACCAAATTTAGTTTCCTGAGTTACTAAAAAAATTTCTAATAACATCGTTCGAATATTTTGGGGGTTTTCCGCCATTGTTGACGACCTAAGATCATTTTCAACCACTGCTGTTGTAGGCCTTCAAGTCTCCTATTTATTTACTCCGTATTGATCAATATGCCCTCAGTTACTTGTGTGCCTTTAACAATTATAGTATTTCAACAAAAAATCCAAATTAAATCCATTTGAAATCGATAGGAAAAGAAGACCCATTTCACTACTCAATTGAAAATGGGTATATTCTGCAAGCATATCCATTTACGAATTGGAGACGATTAATGGAGGAAGAATAAGTCAATTAAACCGCAAAACCTTAATAAGGAGACAACTCGCACCAATAGCGGCACTGAGCGGCCGGAGATTGATTGAAAAGCCAGCCCGCCTCTTTAGGATTGTGATAAAGAGCACACACACGGGACCTGACCTATCATGACATTGAAATTTTAGCTAAACTTCTGATTTCTCTCTTTCTTCTAGTTTGATGTTAGTTCTTGGCATTCTTGTAGTATTAACAAAATAGCATATCTTAATCTAACTATTGACATCACTGGGTTACAGTAGGTATGATCGGGCTGCGAGCATAGTTTAATTGGTAAGGTATTTGGATTAAGTCGCGTTAACAGCACCAGTTATGCGACTCCTTATGAACCTAAAAAAAAACAATTAGGTATGGTGTTTCAAATATGGGACCTTGCTAAGAGTCTACTTAGTATCTCTAGGATCATAATTCGTGCAATAAACATGAAATGATAGCAGCAGGTTTCCCTTTAAGTGCTAACTTAAACAACACGACGTCTTGGATGAGAAATCACCAGAAAATAAGATCATAAGGAATGTCATCGGCCTTTTGCCTTTGTGCTGTTCATCGAGTGTTGTATAAATGATTATTTATTTATTTATTTATTTATTTTGTACAAAAAAAGTATTAAATTACTTGCATTGGAAATGACAATTAATTTGAAATTCAAACCTTTGAATTTTTATTCAAATTTGAATGAAAATTGAAACTAGTGGATTTTGGGCCCCTTTAAAAGAATCAATAAAATGCTACAATGTCACAATGTATGTAGGAGCCACATACATTCAATGTATGTGTAGCTTTTTCGCACTTTCTCCATGCGATTTGTTGCATCATTTTCATCAGAACTCAATACACATTCCAGTCATAGAGATCTTAGAAGTTAGAATGGCATTACAGCAACCCTACCATTACCTTACAATACCATCCAACCGGAACCGAATATATCTTACTCAATCATCCGGTGACAAGAAAGGGAGGGGCACCCAGTATTCACCTGCCGAGCAATTTGCACCACTCGCATCGACATTTCAACGACGGCTTGTGATAGGAATTGGGTCAGCCTCTTTTGTAGCTATTGGTGCTAATTTCGGGGGGATCACAAGCTTCCTCCTCGGACTTTCACCGGATACAGGGCGTAATCTCAAGCTAGATGTTCTTTATCCAACAGGAGGATATAGTCGCTGCATTCAGCCAGATGAAGGATTTGGTTAGCAAGTTCATATCATACATGCAATCTATATATTATTTGAAGCCACTATAGAGCATGAATTTAAATGTTGAATGTTTATTTCTGGACAAATACAGAGTTCATCTATCCAGCTAAATGGGTGGCGGACCAAACATTATTCTATCGAGCAGCAGAACGGGCAGAACAGGAGAGGTCACTCGATCCCCCTCCACTCAATTCTGATAAACGTAGCAAAAGGAATGTGAATGAACCAGTCGTCGCCTTTGGTCCTCCTGGCTCGACTGGTGAGCTTACCGTCAGCGTCATTGTTTCACCAGTCTCCAGATTTCAGGTAATTAAGTTTGAAGCATGGTCTATTAGTCTCAATCCTCCACCCCTGAGGTACTCTACACTCTAGCGACTCAGTACTAAGGATAAAGAAAACACACTAGTTAAACAAAATATATCTAAAGCACATTGTAAACCAATGGCACAAGCCGTACATGTACCCATGCTGATCTTAGCGCATCATCAACTATGTTTTTTGATCCTTCACCTATCTTAAACTACTACAACTGATTTCTCTGATGTTAGCTGTAACAATCAACAGTTCAACATTTACTGTAATAGGAACATTTGAATTTTTTAGTCAAATAAACAAAATTCAAAGTGAGTTATATTAGCACAATAGCACCTCTACACCAATAAGGAACTATTTTGGTTTTTGAATCGTATTTTTTTCACAGGATCGAAGCATTTAGAGGACCAAAAGAGGTAGGAGAAGCTGTTATCAGACAATAACTGCTCCCACACGCCGTCCAGATGTGAAGGCTACATTGCTGAGATCAAACCTGAGAGGCGATTATCTGAAAGACGTAAATTATTATGAATTAGAATTTAGGGTTGAAAGCTCCTCGTTTCAGCGCCATAATGTGACTGTATGTTGTGCCCAAAATGGAAGGTTATACACACTCAACGCACAAGCTCCAGAATCAGCATGGCAAAAAGTGAAAGAAGACTTCTACAAAATTGCTGCCTCGTTTAGTCTAACTTCATAACATATGCATGGAAGCATGTGTATGTACAATAAAGAACCAAAGATCAAGTAACAAATTCATGTGGTTTAAGAAACTTATCTAGCTACATTTACAGTCAGACAAGAAGGTACTACGGAGTATGAAAGACGAAGTGTACAGAATTCAGAATCATTTTGCTAGGCTTTACTAAGGATTTTATATGGTATTTAATACATATGTATCCTGGTATCCTGATAAGCAATGCCACAGTGCTGCCCTTCAGCATTCTCTCACGATAGTCATAAATTTGAGAAGGAAAAAGGAACCTAGTGAATTTTATTTTCAATCTATCTTAAATTAAAAAAAGGGCAATAATCATGCAAAACATCATTCTGCTAAATGTCTAAAATGAGGATCCATTCAAGAATTGACCCTTTTAAAACATGTTAGAAGCTAACACGTTAACATATTAGCTTCCACAATTTTCATTTACCCAATGTCCCAGTGTAAGCAATTCTTCTAAAGACAGCCATAAAAACCCATGTCAATTAACATACTTGTGAAGCAGTACATCACGAGTTATGCTGTACGGAAAAATTTGTAAACAATCTTATGGCTCAAACTTCAGATATATTAAATTTTTAGCAATTACAGACATGAGTGCAAGAGCAGAACCAGGAGTCCATACTTTCTTCCCTTGTTTATACAATTAAGCAGGAAGGGTTTTACAGTTTTCTTTTAATGGATACTAGGCTATACACCCACGGGTACATGCCTGGGTGTATCTAAGAAAGTACATTCTATTTTTAATCTTTATAATAAAGCATCTATTTTTAATCTTTATAATATAACATATACTGTTTATAGGATTATGGTTTTGCACATGAAATTTTACACACCGCATATAAGTCTCAATATATTTGAAGAAAAATTATAGGAAAAATTAGAAATAATAATCCCAACTTTCATCAATTTTGATAGAATAATCCCAACTTTAGATTACACTGGAATAATCCGAACTTTAGGGGTCTTCTTTTTCTTCAATCCCAAATACCGGTTACCGGTTGAATGGGTTACTTATTTATTTATTTTTTAAAAAAAGTGACATGTGTCACGAGATAATTGGTTTAAAAATATAAAAACAAAAAAAAAAAAAAACAAACAAAATTTTTTTTAAAAAAAAAACAAAAACACCGGCCAACCCAGAATCCGGCCACCCGAATCTTGCCGGCGGCGGCTGTGCTACTCTCCCTTCCCCTGCGCCGGTTCCTCCCCTCCCCCAACGCCGATTTCCCCCCTCCCCCAACGCCGGTGATGCGAACAACCTTCCCCCCTCTTTTACCGCCAGCAACCACCACTCGAAATTACTCGTTTTCCAGCCGCCACCACCACTCGAAATTACTCGTTTTCCAGCCGCCACCACCACTCAAAATTCCTTTTCCAGCCACCATCACAACTCGAAACTCTCTATAAAACTCACCCCAACTCCCGAAAACCCCCAAACACCCTTCCTCCACCATCAAAAACCCTAGCCGTTGGTGTTTCGTGGTGAAGTTTTTAGGGGTTTTTTGTGGTGGTTTCAAGAGGGGGTTAGAGGGGATTTCGGGGAAGGGGGATAGTGACGGTCCGGCATGGGAAGAGTGGTGCTTCGGCGTGCGAAGATCGACAGTCGGCGAGGGAGTGGTGGCGGAGGTTAGGGTGGGACGGTGGTGGAGAGGAGGTTGCTGGGTTTTTCTGATTTTTTATTTTTTTAATTTTTGAACCAATCAGGGTTTGACACGTGTCAAGTGACCTGATATAATGTCATTGACTTTTGTTGACCGATTAGGGATTGAAGAAAAAGAAGACCCCCCAAAGTTAGGATTATTCCAGTATAATCCAAAGTTGGGAGTATTCCCAAATTGATGAAAGTTGGGATTATTATTTCTAATTTTTCCAAAATAATATAAAAAGAGTTGAAAAATCTTAAACTTGAGGTAATCTAATAAAGTTATACAAAGTATATATATATATATATATATATATATATATATATATATATATATATATATATATATATATATAAAGAAAAAATTTCTACCGTCTTGCCGGCCAAAGTTTGCCATTTTTTACCTTTACTTTGTTGAGAATTAATATGATGAGTAATTTAGGCATGTTATTATTGGATATATTTCCAATACAAACTTTTTTAAAAATCCAATGTACATTAAATACTTTGGATATAAAGTTTCCTGAAAATGATCAAAAGTTACCCCAATACAAGTAAAGGTTACCCTGATATAAATAAAAATTAAATATGTTCTATTGATGAAGTCGCTCTATTTTAGGATTGAAAATCAAATCTAAGTGAGTGAAAGTAATTATATTAACCTTGTAAACTTATCCCATGGCCTATTTACATTAAAATCATGTCAGATTCCAAAGACGGATAAAAGGTACCCCAAATGTTATCCTAGAATTCTTTGATGTACAAAAATATTATTGTAAACTGGGTGTATACGAAAATTTTTCTCTTGAAAATTTATGTATACTTGTTATAAAAAGGGGTAAAAATAGTCAAACTTTGCTCTCTGATACCATGGATGGATGATTTTTTTTTTTTTTCTGAACACAAAGAGTAACAGGTATAGCTGAAATTCATTTTTTGGGATAGGTTATACACAGGTATAAACCCTCTGTGTCATGCAGGGACTATAAATTCACTTTGTGCATGCACTTTTCTTTTCTTCCCCATTCAAACATTTAAAAAGGAACAGCCAGTTCATACTAATCCAAGGAAAAAAAAAAAAAAAAAAAAAAAAAAAAAAAAAAAAAAAAAAAAAAAAAAAAACCAATAACCAAATTAAATTGGAATGTATACAAACAGAAAGAAGCACAAGTTACCAAGATGTGAATATACATTTGTTCATGCACAGACAGCTTGCCTTTGTTTTTTCATTCTCTCCGGATTCTCTGAAGCCACTGCAGTCAGATTACGATCCTCAAACACAAGCTCCAGGCCAAGCCTGCAGCAAAATAACAACTAATTATGTTCAAATTAGTAAATTACACACATGCTCTGAATTAAACATAGACAAAGCATGCATGGCTACTTTCAGAGTCACAGGTAAATTATCCACATGAATTCACCGCAGTTGCAATCACTTTCTAGATTAAAAAATAGAGCACGATATAATTTAATTTTAAGGATCCCGCTTACTTTGGGTCAAGAACCAGCTTCTGCACCTCTTTGATTGCAGAACTAGCTGCATATAGAGATATCTTTCCAACCAGAGAGCACAAGAAGATGCAAGTCAGAAACCTTCACTGACATAGAGTGGCTTACTAGTCAATTACATAACAGCAAAATTTATTCGCAACTAAATCAAGAATATTTTACCTCTACCATTTGTAGCTTTGTTGCATGATCATTTGAAAGACAGCGAATTTCTTCTGCCAGTTTCACTGCCTGCTCTAAGCTCTCAGGTGACAAGAAATCGAGACCCAACTGAGCTGTGGACTGCAAAGTCACCAAATGAATACCACAAACATCCCACAGTCAGTATAACAACTCAAAATCATCTTGCAACTCACAAGTATTGGAAGTCAAAAAAAAAAAAAAAAAAAAAAAAAGGTCAAACATTGGAACTCATACACCTCTGCTGATTATTAGGACTTATTATTTGCTAATCTGTGTAATATCATTCTGTTACTAAAGCATAGCAGCATAAACAGATAGTTTGAATTTTCATGGACATGAAAGGGGAATATGATAAGCACCTAATGAAATTTAACTCTAAAATATACTTCATTGCTCTTCCCAAATAAAAAGTCTTGGACATAAAGTCTGGCTATAGGCTAAAGAAAACACGTATAGACACGACATAAGCTGCTACAGGCTTAAACAAAAGACAAGTGATAATGCAGACAAATCGGATTATGTTCCATTTAAGCATAAGCAAGTATCCATACTTGACAGATATTATTGTCAAATAAATCACATTGACAAAAGTAGCTTAAGACAGGACCAGGATACAAAAATCAACCATTGTTCTAAAAAAAATAAAATAAAATAAAAGGAAACAGAAATCAACCATAAACAATGAGGCAAATACCAGCATGATAAAGGTAGAAACTAGCAACTTATCAGGTCCAAAATAAACAGCAAGAAAGAATGAAATTAGGTATTGACATGACCACAGCATCTCCCACTAGTACCAAAGTATTCAAATGAACTCACCTGAAGATTTCTAACTTGGAATGGACATCCAGCAGGTACAAACACGGCTTGGCCTAAGTGTTGTTCAAATGACCATGGTTCAACCCCTAAAAAGATGTTATTAACCAAGTTATTTATTTGCATCCTAACTAGTTCACCAAATTATCGAGAATTTGTGTAAATCATGCTATGGTCAGAATATCGTAAAGATATGTTCCACAAGTACAGTTGTATAATGACTAGAGAACACAAAATTTCTTTTTTGCCCTGTCATAGTGGTAAAACATAATCACCATCACACCCAGGCACATAAGTAAAGATTCTCTCATAACAAATGAACAGCATGAGAAATAAAAGAAATTAAGAAAAGGCATAGGTACGAAAACAACAGAGGTGAAATAAACCTATGAACCATTGAGCTAGAGAGAAAAGCAAGTAGCAAAAAATGTTGTTATGGGTTGCAGCAAGAGGGAGGGGAGGCTATTGTAAGAGCATGAGATTGACCACAAGTTACTCAATTCAAGAAAGCCACATATGGTTTACATTAGAGTAGAAATATAGATAGATCATTTGAATATTAATTGGAACCCAAGGATTTCATATAAATCTAGCAATCTATAAGAAAAATGATGGAGAATACAAGAAGATACAGTAAAGGATATCACAAGTCCACTAAAAAAATCAAGCAGAAACAAATATAGGAGCCACAATCACGCATACAACAAGGGCCAATCTAGGAAGAACTGCGTGAAAATGATCACAGAAAGAAGCTAGATGGACAGCCTGAGTGCCTGACACCAGAAATAATCTGAACTTCACACTGGGTATCAAAATTTTCTATCAACATCCTGAGCCGACTAGATCTAAATGAAATTTTCTATCAAAACTCTGAGCCGACTGGATCTAACTTTTACACAAATGAAGACCAATCCCTGATGAGTGATTACAATATGGGCAGATTTTCCTAAATGAATGATGTTCTCAGTCCTACGCACATCTCAAAAGCATGAAACTTAACTATAAAAAGAGGCTGGTGGAAGCCAAAACATGGTTCAAACTATAAAGTACCACAATGAGACAAATAACAACCTATTGGATGGGAAACAACAAAGATTCAATGCCATTGACGGCAGTTCTCAATTATGTTTAGGTTAAAGACATACAAAGAAGTCAGAAACAAAAACCTCAATTACAGGATTCCTCAATGAACCAGCAACTTACCGACTTCCTCGATCAACTTTCGTTTATGGTGATCATTGAGATACACTGCTTCACTATAGAGAGGGCTAGTAACCTAAGATTCCAGAAATTAGGAATATTAGGATCAGAAAAAAGTTTTTATAGCTAGTGATTTCTCAAAAGATCATTGTTTACCGTATTGGACATTCCGAATTCCTCCTAATGGGATCTAAGATATTGAGTTAGCTTTGGAACATCCTCCCATCGAAAGACATCCCAAATGGCCCCTGGATGTTTGTCACAGGAAATCACTCCTTGTTCCATTTGCTCATGTCCAAGATCGATATTTTGGCATTCGGTATCTTCTATTTGCTCATCTAAATTTATATCAAGCTTACCCTTATTTACATTTTCCCTATCATCTCCATCAATGGGTAAACTAACTGGAACTTCTTCATTTAAGTCCCTGCATGGATATCCAGAAAAATCTTGCACCTGACTTTCCCCACAAGCTTTCTGTATCTTGGCATTGTTTTCTTTGACTTTCATTTCACAAGAATGCACCAAGAGGTATACCTGCAAGGAAATCAAGAAACATTGCCACTACCAAAGTAAGAAACATCTCAAACACAAAAGGCTGAAGGAGAGCGAAAAGATGAGACAGAATCAAGAATACTCTTGAACTTGAAATATTCTATGTTTATTTTTTATTTACATCAGTTTAAATAAGAATCATACATGAACCATGGAATCAAAATTGTTTATGATCTTAATAATGCCATTGTACTCAAATGATACTACCTCCGTTTCAAGTTTTTTGCAATTTTGGAGTCGACATGGACTCCTAGTCAAAATATGAGAAATGGAGATTAAGTAAAGAGAGGGCATGTGATTAAGAAGTATGAGAGAGAATGTGGGTCCCAGTTTGTTAAATTAACTTTATAAAATCTGCCAACTTTTTGGGGGTAAAAGTTTCCCCCCAAAAGCATTGTATTGAAATTTTCAACCAAAAAATAAGGAACTGCCAGTTTTTTTTTTGCATGGCTAACTTTAAATTTTACCCACAAAGTCATACCCTATTTATACAACTACAATTACCAAGGTTCAAAATTAATGTTTATCCACTACTACTAGAGCTTAAAAAAAAAAATCACAGTACACTACATAATAATAATGAAGTCCTAGCAGTGTACAATCTTCTAGCAGCCAAAAAATTCTTCTTCTACTCTCATTCAAACTGAAATTTAAAGAAAGAAAAGAACAAAAAAACCAAAAAAAAAAAAAAAAAAAAAAAACCACAACATGGCAGACATGTTTGATGAGGAATTTTACAATTTGGAGCGAATTTTAATGGAAGAGGAGCATATCATTCACTCAGAAAATGAAGAACAACATAGTCCACTAAACAAGAGACGCAAACCACATTTAAAGCTCCACAAAAAAAGGGCATTAATTGACACTATGTTAGCAATGCAACAAGATGGAAAGCTACCAAGGGGCCTCAAATTATCACTTTTCAGAGAGTGTGATGTTCACAAGAGTACAATAACAAGACTTTGGGATGATGTATGCAAGCAAAGACAAAATAGGGGGGTGGTTGATGTCAGTTCAAAGGCAATTGGCAAAACCGGGCCAAAACCAAAAGAGTACTCTGATGAATGGTTGCAGTTAGTTCCCCTCCACTTGCGGACAACTGAAAGAAGCTACGTTGGGTACTTAAAGATCAGCCATGTCACCATTCAAAGGCTGAAAAAGAGGGGTAAGCTGAGATGCCACGACATGAGCAACAACAAACCAGCTTTAACAGAAGCCCACAAGATAGCAAGATTGAAGTGGGTTTTGTCACACATCAACCCTCCTACTACCCCAGTATCGAATCCAACTTTTGATGACATGCAACATGTAGTACACATAGATGAAAAGTGGTTTTATTTATGCCGCGAGACAAGAAGGTTCTACTTGCTTCCCACAGAGGATAATCCATATAGATGCCAAGTGTCTAGAAGGTATAAGATCAAGGCTATGTTCATGGGTTTGATTTCAAGGCCAATATACAACCATAATGGGGTGATAACACATGATGGTAAGTACGGGATTTTTCCCTTTGTTTACTATCAAACAGCAAAAAAAAAAAAAAAAAAAAAAAAAAAAAAAAAAAAAGCAAGAACAGGAAGAAAGGAACTTTGGAACCAAAGGCATTGCAGAATGTTAACAGGGAAGTTATTAGGGACATGCTTATCAACAAAGTCATACCAACAATCAAGCAAAAATGGCCAGCAGATATGGACAAAAACATCTTCATCCAGTGGGACAACGCCAAACCCCATCAAATACCAAAAGATGAAGAGTTTGTTGCAGCGTGTACTCAAGATGGATTCAACATACAATTCATACATCAACCTCCTCAATCCCCAGACCTGAATGTGCTAGATTTGGGCTTATTCAACGCGATTCAATCCATCCAATATCATTCATTCCCAAAAAACCTAACTAAGTTAATAGAAAGGGTTGAAGAGGCATATGAGTGGTTTGAACCTCACGTAAACAGAAACAGTTGGTTGACTTTACAGGCTTGTATGATTGAGATACTAGGAAAACAAGGAGGTAACAACTACCCCCTCCTCATAAAGGCAAAAAAAGACTTGAAAATTTGGGATTGTTGCCTGATAATTTGGAGGTGGAGAAAGAGTTAGTGGAGGAAGTTGTGAAGTACCTTAATGAGAGGCTAATAGTAGCAGATCCAGAGGAAACAAACTAAGAAGTGGATGCTGATTAAGCATTTAAGCAAGAACCGACCAAGCAAAGACTGCCACACATAACCATTTTTTGCTTAAGCATACGAGAGGGACTCAAATATGATTTGGTTATGTGTGTAAACAAAGGTATTTTGTGCTTCTGTTTTTTTTTTTTTTTTTTTTTTAAGTGGTTTGGATATTATGTAATCAATCTAAAAGGCAGTCAGTCATGTAGTAATATCCATGGTCAGATAATTATGTCATTTTGTTCATCTATGTTTTTTTTGTTTTTTTTTTTTTTAGTGGTTTGGATATGTTTTGAATCTTAAGTGCAGTTAGTCACTTAGTGATAGCCATGGTCAGATAATTGTGTCATTTGTGCTAATTGAATGTTATGTAATGAAAAAGAGCATTTTGAATTTGAACATGAATGACATTCTAGCACATTCTAATCATAAGAAAACGGTTTACAGGTTTATGTGCATATTGAATCAATCTTGAGTGACATCTTAAATCCATCAGAGAGATTACAATTTAATCACGAGAAATGAAATCCTATTTGTTACCTCAACAATGTTAAAATTGGAGCAAATCAAACAAGACATTTCAAGAACAGATGAGTCCCCTCATCATTTAGATTTAGTAACAAGAATGATCTCTCAAATTGAATCATTGAGATCTTAGGGACTCTATGTTGCAAAAACAGACCACAACAAAGGGACTCACTTAGCATGTTTAAGACATGGTCCCTCAAAGACTTTTCATCGAGACCAAATACAAACATTTAGTATTGTCATCATCCATCAACCACCATAACCCCAACAGGGACTCACAAATTAAAGCACGTATGTGCTTACAAAGCACAAAGCACAGGGAGTAATAATACCAGAAGCAACAACAAACTCAATCACCCAAGCAACAACAAACTGAGTTCACTAAATCATATCAACAACAAAATTCACACCAATAGTTTCCGATTACACTACATAATCGGTTGGGATTTGGCCATTTCAGAATAAAATTGGATTGTATTAGTGATTAAAAGGTACTCAAAGTATATTGTGCCTACTTATAAGAGTCATAACTAAACAATTATTCTGTAAATGGATACAAGTTATATCGAATACTTGACACAAATTAGCATGTTTTATTACAGATGTTGCATTAGAATGATTGTTATGTTCAATTACAAGCTTAAAATGTTAAATCTTGATCACTACAAGAATAGCAACTGCTTATTCCACCAAGAAGCTGAGATTGTAAGGATTTTAAGGCAAGATCAATACAGTAAACTCACAAGCCTTTGTGCAACAAAATCATACTTATTTGATCCCCTCTCTTAAGTAACTAACTGTTAAATCCCAGCTAGAGGATGAACAAAAACAAGTCATAGTAAACTTCCTCAAGATCAAATAGAGTAAAGACAAGACTAGAGACTGAACAAATGTAATACAAGATCGGATTGACGAGATCGTGGAAGTGAGCTTTGAACTGATCTTTAGCTTGTTCAAGCAAGCAAAACTAGACGGCAAACACACATTGAGGTCATTGACTCGTACACCTTACAAGTGTTGCAACTTGTAAACCATTGCTAATGATCAACTGATCAGGCATTCAAGGACATAGCAATCGTGATTCATACAAAGACGAATGAACAAATCATTGAAGCGCGAACATAATCCCAATGAAACCAAGATCTAATTAACCAAGTCAATTAAGTAATTAACCATTACAACCCAAAATTTAACTATTAAGAGTCTATTAATAATTACATCTATTATAACCCTAACAATCGGATCACAAGCTACAAAACATTAGATGAACAATAATTTCCTCAATCCAATTTCGCCGTCAAAATTGAAACCACCCAATTCTTTACCAATCAATGCAAGCAAAAACAATTAGCACCATTTCATTACCATTAATTAATTCATTATTATTAATCAGCTTAAAATCAAATAGTATGACAATTATGTATCAAGATTCTACAAAATTAATTGCAGTTGTAACATTATTCAACTCAACAATTAACACTTTTTTTTTCTTCGTTACATAATTTAACACTTCCCATTATACAATCAACTTAAAAAAAAGTCGAATTTTGGTTAAGCACTTCCCATTATACAACCTAAATTCAACCACCAAGCACGTATGTATAAATTAACCATTACAACCAAAATTCAATCACCAAGCACGTATGTATAAAATTCGCCGTTGTTGCCCATTACAACCAAAATTTAACACTTCCCATTAGAACACAAAGCACGTATGTGCTCACAACGCACAGGAAGTAACAATACCAAAAGCAACAACAAACTCATTCACCAAAGCAACAACAAACTCAATCACCAAAGCAACAAAATTAATGTTAAACACAAAAGCAATAACAAACTGAGTCCACAAAATCATATCAACAACAAAATTCACACCCCCTGGCCAGCAACTACTGTTACTGGCAACCAATCAAGCACATACAAATCTCCTTCTCAATGTAACCAACAATTAACATATAACCAGGGACTCAATTTCACAATGCCCTAACAATTAACAATTACGGTAAAACATAATCAATATAAAAAAGGGATTCAGAAATCGTCACCAATGGAGGGTCAATTAACCCCTCTTTCGGAGCAGCAGCACTGGGATCATTTCCCCCCTCATTCAAAGCAGCAACAGGGTCATTTTTCCCTCATTCAAAGCAGCAACAGGGTCATTTTTCCCCTCATTTTCCCCCTCATCCTCTACATCAGATCTTTGTTTTTTCGCCCTTTCACTGCTCGTGGGTATCGTTTCTTCCAAAACCCTCTTTTTTTTCTCTTCTCCTCTTCTTCAGCATCAATAGATCTGAGAACTTTACCCACAGCGGTGAGGGAATTTTCGCTCAAAACATCACCGAACTTCCCAGAATTGTAGTATCTTCTAGCCCACAAAAACCCATCTTCCAGCGCATCGTATATAGCATCAAGCAACTCAACCTCCTTTTCATCCTTGCGAAAATAGCATATGCAAGAGGCTCGTAATCTATCATTTTTGTGGGACTCAAACACGCAGATCTACTCAATTTTTCCAGAGAAACGGATGAACAAGGAGGCTCGAGAGAGAAAGAGTGACTGAGTGAACAAGGAAGATCTGCTGTTTTTTGAAGAGAGAGAAACAAGGAAGATCTGCTCGTTTTTGAAGAGAGAGAAACAAGGAAACGAAGAGAGAGAAACAAGGAAGATGAAGAACAAGTAGAATTAGGGTTCAATTTCTGGAAATAACAATTGAAGGCTTGATGAATTAATGAGTTAGTTGGGAATTGGAATAAAGAATTAGATTTGGTGGGAACCTTCTGTCCCGTGCAATGTACGGGTTGTTCATAGATAATTGTATTGAGAGATGAGTGAGAAAATATCAATAAATTAGTATGGGTGTAATGTGTAACAAAAACCATGATTAAAGAAATTTATCTTTTTAGACTTTGATTCACAATGAAGCTGTGTAAAAAAGAAGGTGAGGGGAACTAAAATTAAATAAGAAAAGGAAAAGGTTGAATTGAAGAGGGGAGATGAAGATGAAAGGTTTAATGAAAGAGTGAAGAAAGATATTGTAATAAAAAAAAAATTAAACATATAAGATGACATGTGGCACATTGGCTTGGAAAAGAAGATGGAGAAGTGTAATAGGATGAGGACACATGTCTTTTTGGTTTGAGTTTTTAAATACTAATAAGTATAGAATACTAAGTATAGATGTTAGATTAGTAATTTCATAAGTTTACGGTTTAAATTCTAATTGGGGTTATTAAATTCTAAGTAAGGGTATATATGTCATTTCATTTAAAAAAACTTACTAAAAATGGAAAAAGTTGGAAAGTTGCAATAAATGTGTAGCAGATGTTTTTGGCAAAAGTTGCAAAAAACTTGAAACGGAGGTAGTATAATAAAGCACCCCCTCCCACAACATAAAAAAGGTTCTTTTTCTTACCCTACTCAAAAGTGAAATTCCTTTTTGTTTCCTACTTCAAAGGCTTTAAAAGGGTCTATTTATTGACTAAATAATAAAGCCCGAAATACAAGTTCAGCTCCGTGCGAAACAAATAATGTTTCTCACAGGGGTAAAAATGTCATGAAAAATGAAGTGCAGGGCTGAACTTGTAATTACATAAGTTCACGGCAATAATAGAGGAGATTGACTTCTAAAGTTTGACTAACGGTCAAGCACACTCACTAACGACTGTTAAACGAAGCCAAGCCCTAGGAGAGAGAGAAGGCGAAATTCTGAGTTCGAATGGGCGAATTACGACAACTTGAGTGGATGATCTGAGTATCGTCGGCTGAGTGGATGATCTGAGTATCGTCGACTGAGCTGAGTTCTGTATGTCGGAATTGATCGACTTCAGTCGGAATTGATCGAGTTCTGTCGGAATTGATCGAGTTCTGTCGGAACTGATTGTTCAATTCGTAACATTGTAAGTATGTGTTATGCTATTATGTGGTTTAATTCCATATTGAAATGTTTTGTATTCAATTTTGCCCTTTTAATTCCATATTGAACTGTTTTGTATTCAATTTTGCCCTTAGCTGCATGTTGATTCAACTTGGACAACTTGTTGATAAACAATTATACTTTTTATGTTTAAATTGTTGCCTTTATTCAATGCTGCACGTTGATTGATAATACCGATTGATAATGTGCTATGTCAAATATGGATGCCATATATAAGTGTTTGCAGTAAGTTTTTTCTCAATTATTGGAGATAATGTGCTCTGTCAAACATGGAAGAGGGATGTCATCAAAGGTAAATTAGAAATAAATTTCTGTTGTATTGACTTTGATCAATTTAGCAGTGTAGGAACTTTGTACATAATCGGTCAATTATAATGTTAACAGGGCAAAAATGGATTAGCAGATCTATGGGGGAAAGTACTACCAATTGAACTTTTTGTGGTAAGGATTTATAAGGAGCATTGTATTGTATTGAAATATTCAATTTATTATCTTAATTATGTTGTTTTTGTGAAGGATAATCTTATTAGCCTAGGCGGTCAAGTTAAGAGAAAGGGTGAGGTAATCAAGAAGCAAGGGGAATTGTTTGGTAGGGTATGTGTCACTATATTGATGAGTATGTTTTATGCTATTTTGAAGATCAAATGCATTTGTATAAATGAGTGTGTTTGTTATAATTTTGTGTTCGCTCCCATTTGAATTGCAGCCTCCAAATATGAACTGCCGTATTGTGACCTTTTCTAGAATATGCCACACATTCGATGAGAGAAGAACTCATTGGGTTAATGAAATAGGGTTAGGTGGGTTATTGACTATTCCAACTAACATACACTTGCCTCGACAGTTAGGGTATTGGATAATGACTCGTATTGATCCTGTGAATAAGGTGCTTATTGCTCCGGATGGCAAACAATTTAGGCTAGCTGCTAACCAAGTGCATTGGGTATTAGGCATTCCTAATGGGGGCATAACTGTCCCCACTAGTAAATCGATGTCACCTATGTTGCATGATAAGGTTATTAGCATCCAGGAAAAAATATGGTCAACCATCTAAGACTAGGTCAAAGAAGTTTGTCGGAAGGGTTTATACATCTATAGGCATACCTGTGAATTCCAAGATTATGGAACGGGTGGAGGGAAAATGGGAGGCACGTGAGGAGGAGGAATTTAAGACATTATTCTTGTTGTTATCACTTGAAATGGTGTTATGTCCAACACAGTCTCCAAGGTTGGCTTGTGATTTGTTTCCTGCTATTACCTGTGCAATGAATGCTTCCTGTTACAATTGGTGTGAGTTGGTGTTGAATAAGTTGATGGAGAGTGTTTCCCGTTTTGCACGGCGTTTTTACTCCACTAGTGTAGCCGGCGGATGTGGTGGTTGTACAATATTTGCTGCGGTATGTAATTAAAATTTCAAAACAAGCTAATTTATGTTTTGTTTTGTTCTGATGCAATTTTTATTGATATTTCATATTTGATGGTTGTGATAGGTATTTTATCTTGACAAGTTAAACCAGTTTCCTGTGCAATGGGGTGAATTTCCTAGATTTAAGGTGTGGAACATGAACAAGATTGGTGTTGCTATTAAGCGTGATCGGTTTGCAAGCGGAGGTGATTATGGAAAGTTAGGGGTTAGTGTACAATTTCAGTTAAAGGATTACTATGGTTGTGTTAACAATAATGAATTGTGATTATGTGTGTTAATTGTTATAGAGTTTAGATGTAACATATGGCGAGAATCATCCCAAGGATGCTAGGGATAGTAATGGCCCTTCGTCTATGACTGAGGTATATTAATGATTGTTTGTGACCTAGTTTTTATATTGTTCCACCTTTATTCTGGTTATAATAATGGAGTTGTATATTGTTTATATCCATGTTAGGGTTTTGTTCATGAGTTTGTTCAACCTCTCGGCTATGACTATACACGAGGCGGAGGCGTGGTGCTCCAAAGAACTCAATTCCAAATCAAGTAAAATGGAATAAACGTTGTTGTCGATCGACCTCTGAAGCAGGCCTTGTGTCTTCAAATCCAAGCAATTCCAATACTCAATTGCCATGTGCTGAAGAACCTCACCTCTGTCATGTTATTTCTGCTCGTGATGTCGGTTCATTAAATTGGTAGGTAACCTTGCTAATTATTTTGTACATGTTTTTATTGTGTTGTTTGTTAGCTGATTTAGCTGATTTGGCTCTCCTTTGATATCAATTGAAGGACCATATCTTCAGATTTGGTGTGTCTATTAACTCGACTTGTTACATAGGTAATGTTTAAGCAAACTCAATTGTCATAATTCTTATTTTTTTTACATGTCCACCGCACTTATGGTTTTGTAAACAGTTTCATAATGTACGAAGCAAACTCAATTGTCATAATTCTTATTTTTTTTACATGTCCACCGCACTTATGATTTTGTAAACAGTTTCATAATGTACGAAGGATGGGATTACGCGACGGTTGTAATCTTGTGAGAATGGCTGCCAGTACTCAGGTTTCACTACTAGAAATAGGACTATTTCCGACGGATTGGTTCCGACGGACACCTAATTCCGTCAGAAACATAGGAAATTCCGACGGATTTTTATTCCATAGGACATTTACGTCGGAAATCCGTCGGAAATTTTCCGACGGAATATAAATCTGTCGGAATATATGGGCTTTCCGACGGAATTTTCCGTCGAAAATGTAATTTTCCGACGGAATTAAAATCCGTTGGAAATTTCCGACGAAATATTCCGTCGGAATATATTTTTAAAAAAAAAATTTCAAACCCTAATATTCAGCCCCCCTTTTATATTTCACCCTCAGCCGTTTTTTTTCACTTCCCCCTTTTCATTCTCTCTCCTTTCTCCTTTTCCCTCCTCTTTCTCTCTCCTTCTCCCTCTGATGTTTCTTTCTCTTCTTTCCTCTCCTTCTCCCTCCTCTTTCTCTCTCCTTCTCCCTCATCTTTCTCCGTCATCTCACCAACGACTGCTGTCGTCTCACGCCGCTGCCACCCATATAAATCCCTTTGCCGCGCCAATTGTGCTACGTTTTTTATTTTATACGGTTTTTAAGGTTAAATTCGAGAGTTTTTATTGTCGAGTTAAGCCTTATTAACCTAAATTTGGTGAAATTCGAAGCTAATTTCATAATTAAAGGTATGTTTTGATGTTTTAATGTTCTTTCTTTTGTTTTAAAGTTTTTTTTTTTTAAAAAAATTTGGGTTCTGGTGGCTCGTTGGTGGTTTTAGAGTCAGTTTAAGGGTGGGTCGAGGGAGGTGGTGGTGGGTGCCACCAGGGCCAAGGGTTAGGGTTAGGGTGGGGTGGGTTAGGTTGGTAAGAGAAGGTTGGTTTGGTTACGGTTCGGTCGGGTCTAGGTTAGGGGTTTGGATGTTTTAGGTTGGGTCTGGGTTAGGGGTTTGGGTTTGGGTTAGACGTTTGGGTGTTTTAGGTCGGGTTTGGGTTAGGGTTTGGGTCTGGGTTAGGTTTGGTTTTGTGGGGTGGGTTAATTTAGTGGGTGGCGATTAGGGTTGAATGGGTTAAGGTGTTGGTAGATCTGGGTTATTGAGTTAGGGTCGTGGTGGGTCTGGTTGGTGGGTTCGTTCGGGTTAGGTGGGTTAGGGTTGAATGGGTTAAGGTGGTGGTGGTGGCTTAGGGTCTGGTTGGTTTAGATGGTGCGGTGCGTGGTAGCGGCTTGTGGGGTGGCAGTAGGGGTTGGACGTGGTGGTGGGTGGTGGTATGGGGTGGGGTGGGGTGGGTTTTTTTTATTTTTATTTTTTTTGGTAGACGTTTCCGACGGATTTGTTTTCCGTCGAAAATTTACGACGGACTTTCCCGGGCCGGAATATGTCTTCCGATGCATGATTTCCGTCGGAAAAGTGCTTCTGACGGAAATTCCGTCGGAAAAGCCCTTTTTCCTACAAAGGGTTCTCCGACGATAGTTTCCGACGGAATTCCGTCAGAAACCCTATTTCCGACGGAAAACAGGGAGTTTACGAGGGACTTTTTCCGTCGAAAATCGACACTTTTCTAGTAGTGCTTGTGGTTGTCCTTACCATTAATTTTTAGATGATATTATATTTGTTTGAAGAGTACTTACTCATTCTGCTGTTTATGCAGACTGAAGTGTTGTTCTGTGGTGGTGCTAATGGATTGCAACTACTGCTACATAGCCTAAATACCTTTCTCCAATCTCCATATAGTCAGTTTCTGGCACTTGTTGCACAGGTTAGTTTGGGTTTGTTTTCTGACATTTTCCTCAGAAAATTGGTTGATTTGGACTAATTTGATTGAAACTTATGGACCAGATGCATGATCGAGATGCTGGACGAAGTTGTACTTGGCTTGTTGCAAAATCAGGAACGCTAACAAAAAATGGAGAGCCTACTGAGTTATGTGTCTTGCGAGCTGACTATCCATCACCGTCCTTTCATGTTATAACGAGCCTTGTAAGTTTGTTAATCGTGTCATGTTGTCGCATAAAGGAGGATGATATTCGGATGCATTATGAATTAATCAACACTTGTGTTTTGTTTTCAAGGAGGAGCTTCAAAAGAATTTTATGCTGCTATTTATGATGAATGGTTCAAACATTTCCCATGTAAATTTATTGTACTAGCTAAATAAGGTCTTCCGTGTATTCGATAAATTGAAGGCATTTTTATCTTGTTTTATAGAGTACAATGTTTATTTGTTGTTGGAATAACAATTATTGGGCTATGTGATGTAGTACCCATTCATTGATAACATGAGTTTGTATTTTTTTTTTTCAGCCTTTGGTCTGGTGTTACATATTTGGGCTGGTGTTACATATTTGGGCTGGCCCAAATTATAGGTAATTTTGACCAAATTCATTCTTTCGTTTCAGTTTCAAATAAGCTCAATTTTGTCAAAGAAAATAAGAAAATAGATTTTGATAAAAAAATCTTGACTAAATATGAAATTATTGACAAATAATATTGATTGACTAAATCTGAAATAATTTACTCTGATTTTCGCGACTTTATTTGGCAAGAAAATATTTTTTTATAATAAAAATATGTACTTTAACATTTTTTGTTCTTGTCAAAGGAAACATTTGGACAAAAAATATTGACTTAATTTGAAAATATTGACAAAAAATATTGACAAAAAATGTACATCACTTATAGGAGGTTAATGATAAGTCTTGGTCATTTAGTCATTCATTTTTTGGTTGTAGTTAACAAGTTCCTATTTTGACCCTTCAAAATTACTATAAATCTTCATTTTTATATTCTAATTTTTTGATTTGTTAATTCCACTAATTATGCTATATTCCCATTCCCATTCCCATTATGCTCTACTAACTTTCATTCACCTAATACTATTATAGTAATGCATAACACACAATGGCAATTACATTGCCTTAATTCATACATTAAACAAAGTACTCGGAGTAACAGTCACATAAGTCTTAGTTAATACAAACCACCTACATACGAATTACATAAACTAAAAACGATAATAATAAAGACAAATCCTTAGGAGCAACACTTCTTTTGAAATACCACCTCCACCCATAGGAACAGATCTTAGGCATCTCCACCATAAGAACCACTTCCCTCGCCAGCAGCGGCGGTTGAATAACCACCTGCCTCACCATTGGCTGGGCTAGCAGGCTGCTTCGTTATAGATCACACAAAATAATTAATACTAGGCAACATTTACATAACAAATTATAATACAATGGGAAAAAAAGGAAAATTAGGAATGAATACTCACCATAAGAACGCCCAGGACCCTCAAAGGGCAATTCCCCATTCCAACAACAATAAACTCTCCCGAAGAAACCTTCCTTTCATTCCAAATCACAGCCACGCCACCACATATCCCAATACTCTCGTCAAGGGACTAGTCAACCTCGTTACCAAGAACCTTAACAACTTCTTCAAAGTTCTTCCTACCAACCCTAAGTTCGGTTATAATGAAAATGATTGGCTTGTGGACAACAAAAACATTAAGAACATTCCACCTAAATGAAGGACGGGTAACACCACGTGCATTCCATACAACAATGGACGAGCCTAAGTCAAATGCTAGACTACCTTTTTTGAAGCTACAGTCAAGTGCAACATCCATGTACCTAAGAAAAGGGTCAACCTTAAACCTACTAGTACACGCAGTAATCACTTCTCGATAAAACTTATCCACATTTTCCCTTCAAGTAAATAAAATGTGAAAAAGGAAAGATCAGATTGAATGATTTTGAACATTGCAGGCTGTGGAGCTCATTGCCTTCTGCTGCTGCCTTTGGTTGACTTAATTAAGGGAAAAATGCTCATAACGAAAACGACCATGGGGCATAACCCATTAACTGTGTAATCTTTGCTCCAAAAACTCAAAGTTTAATCGATGTACACATAGGGTCTGTTCTCATTGATTGAACTTAGCTGAACTGAACTAAACTCAGCTGAACTGAACTTAACTTAACTTATTAGAGCTGAGCTGAGCAGAACTGAACTGAATATTTTATAAGAGAAGGAAATTAGGAGCTGAACTGAACTTAACTGATTAGAGCTGAGCTGAACTGAAAATAATCGTATGAGAACAGGCCCATACTGTTTTAGAATTTTCTTGAAATTTATTAGTTACACTATGGAGGAGATAAAGTTCGGGATGAGGTAGATTTTGGGGTTTATTATTATCACCATTAACACGCGACATTTCTCAGCAACATCCACAGAGAAAACATTATCATAAAGTTCATGATCCCCCCCTAAACGACCTAGGCAAGCCTCCTCAACACGGTACTCTCATCAAACCACCTTTAAATCTTTTCAGATGAAGAATACCTGGCCTGGAGGAAATAAAATCGGTGCATCTGTAAGTATTGCTTTATCAGCTTCAAAGACCGCTCTTTGATTTAACTCCTGGAAAGATAGTAAGACACCAAAATAGTGAATAAGCAACACCACGATCAAGATTAAACATACATGTAAAATGTAAAGTAGATAAAATAAAATAAAAGGATTAGGAAAAAAATACTAATTTTAAACAAGAATATATGAAGCAACAGAAATAACACACATAATGATAAAGATATCACTATATAAATAAATCTCAAACAGTCTCAGGATTGGGCTTATAAATCATGGCAGCAATCAATCACTATAGAGGTTCATCTACAGCCTTATTTAGGGAGCCTATTGGCTTGGGCCATATAAACATCATCAAAGCAGTGGCATTATTTTATCATTATAGAGCATTAATTATCAATATGACATAAATATGTATTGGCTTACTTGAAAAGTTACATACATCATCGTAAAACACACTGTGAGTGAAAGTAAAAAGGATAATTAATGTTGAGGGTCATCATAATCATCTCCTCCATGGCTCCACATATTATCATCAGTTGAAACTTGTGCTTCCTCTATCACATCAACTTTTTCAAACAATAAAAAATATGATTCACTTTTGAGAAGTGGAATTAATCCTTCAACCCATTGAGATAACATCAATTTATATGCATACGGGCGCAAAGCACCACATCAAACATTATGATCTATTTTGAAATATAGGAGGTATACAGTCAACCAATTCTGTAAATATCGATACCAAAAGGATCAGGCGCAAAATACCATCAAACCACTATATCTAGTCTGTTTTGTATAAGGTGTGACAACCACAAAAATATATATTGCAAGACATATTTCAGTCTATGTCAATAAAAAGTTAAAAAGGAAACAAAAGAATAACGCGGTCTCAAAATAATAATGATGTATACTTGCAATATGTCAACTTCGCCATTTGACGCATAGCAGAAAGTCCTAGAAAATCAGAATAACAGACCAATAGTTCATTAATGCTCAATAAAAGTGCAAACCCAAAAATTATACAGGGTTAATGGTAGATACACCGTACTATACTATACCTTCATATCATTAATAAAACCTTCAATTGATCAATATGGTGTATATACAATTAGATCAAATCCCAGACTCTACAAAATTACATTATTATAAATGTCAAGGAACCAAAAAAAAAAAGGTATTATAAGGGGATATCAATTCACTAATTACATTCTCTATACTGTCTGTAGTGTTTTCTAGAAATGGTCTTGCATATCCCTCTGCTTAGGAGATACCTCACTACTTAGCCCAACTGACTATTTATTATTTTCTTTCAACTTATGATAGAGATGACATGTAATTTAGTATAGCAATTTTAAGTAAGAGTTTTTTGAGTTTAAATAAATTAAACATAACTCTCATCTACTTGCCCCCACTCCCACAAACACATTCCGTGGCTAGCCCCACCATACAGGCACACATTATCATGAAAATTCTACTGATACAACAAAAGAAGACCATTGTGGCTCATGACAAGGGGGGACATTACTGTAGACTGACCCAATTCCTAGCAAAGACAGTGACCCCAAATACCCTTTTTAATTTTTTTATGGGGAAATTTGGCATATCATAGTTTTAGTATAGATTATCTCAGTATTTGACATATATTCTTAGTTTTAGTGGAGATGGAATACCAGTAGTAAACAGAGAAAGAAGGTACGCTAATGAAGGAGAAGGAGAGAAAAGATTGTGTGGGGAGTGGTGTAAGTTTCATTCAGGAAATTTCCATCAATTTGATCGAAAAGAGTAGTAATATGTATCTCGAAGACTGAAATCACACAGTGAAGTATGGTCAAGGTATAGGGGCACCAATACAGTTCATATCTACAGAAAATATACAAGAGTACATGGGAATGGTGAGATCATAGAAACAACAATTTTAACAAAAAACAATATATATATATATATATATATATATATATATATATATATATATATATATATATATATATATATATATATATATATATATATATATATATATATATATATATATATATATATATATATACACACACACACACACATGTTAACCTGCATATTTGCATACCAAAATATTTTACTATTGAAGTAGATATAAATCTCCAAATTAGAAAAGTACATAAGACAGTGCTCTTTCACATATTTACCACTGGTTCCTAGTAATCTCCAACACATTCTAAATCAATACCAAAATAAGGGCGGGAAGGTACAAGGTAATTAAAAGTGGTGAAGGATAATATTCTACTTGAATACATTAGCCAAATACTGAATTGATAGAAACAACAATAATACAATAGATAACTTACATAACAGATTTTGGATGATACTCCATGACTGACCAGCAGAGACAAAACCTCTTATAGTATGTAAGTGCAGTAGCCTGAAATAGAGCATAGATGATTACAATGAAGAATTTCCACTCTGGTGACTTTGATTCACATCCACATAATATATGCAAACCTGGATTTTATGAGGAACTTTGAAGGCTCCACATACTTCTTGAATCTTGGTTTCATAATACACATGGAACATCTTTTCTTCTTCAACACTAAGTGGTTTCGCACGAGACTGCTTAACATCTTTGTTGAAAAACATAAAATGCAGTCACAAACATGAAATTTTACAAAACAAGTATTGATGAGACCCAAACTCATAGAAGCATAGCATTACCATTTGTATCCTTCTGGCTTCTAGGATGTGATAAAGACCCATCAGCATCAATAGCCAAATTTGTTGTACCATACTTCATGATGCATAAAATTAGTACATCAATTAGTGCTATATAAGATAAATACATAATGAAATCTAGTAAAAATGAGCAGGATCTCCATGAACTGCAGTTTATCCAGAGTTAGAAGACTTAGAACTTAGAAACAGCATACAACTTCAAACATAGATGAATGAAACGAGGCCGTGTAATGCTCTTAACAATTTAACATCAACCCAATACTCCTCGCATTGACCAATGATTTTTAACGAACTACTATCTCCGTCTAAATTAAGTTGTCACATCCACATCTACACCTAGAATAT
Organism: Chenopodium album; assembly: GCF_948465745.1. Classification (NCBI taxonomy): domain Eukaryota; kingdom Viridiplantae; phylum Streptophyta; class Magnoliopsida; order Caryophyllales; family Amaranthaceae; genus Chenopodium; species Chenopodium album. The sequence goes on along the minus strand of NC_137855.1, from coordinate 11,613,033 downwards.
AAAAACCCTAACCCAATGGTAAGTACGTCATTCTTACTAATTTCTGCCATGTTTTTTGCAAAAAAAACCCCAAGAAAACGAGTAATGAAAATCACTAAAACTTATGAATGATGAGGAAGTTATGACCAAAATACTAAACTGGGCCCGGTTTGATCTTTACATGCGGCCCGATGATCTAGGGGAGGGCCCAATGTTAATTATTATTCCTAAAGTTATTAGAATTAATTATAGTCTTCTAGAATTCTCTAGAAGGTTCTTTTAAATCCTAATAAAATTAGAATTAATAATTATATTTTGATAAGTTTTACTTGGAATAAAATATTATTTTATGAAAAATACGATTTCGGTTTTCATACGGACTTTACAAGTCAATTTTGATTGATAAGTAGACCCCGTGTTTGAAAGCGCGTAGGAATCCAAGCTGTCGCCAAACAACAGGCCTGTCGCTACGCGACAAGCCTTGTCGCCACGCGACAGAGCTTGTCGCCAAGCGACAAATCTTGTCGCTAGGCGACAAGGTCGGTTTTGCGGCGACAGAGTGGAGTTTTATTCCTTATTGAATTCTACCTATTTCCGGACTGTTTTCTTATAAATAGGGTCCTGAACCTCCGTTTTCAATCATCTACAATCATCAATCATCTACAACAATCATCTTTCTCTCTCTAAAGCTAGAATCTTTCCTTCTCTCTATTCTTTTTCTAAACCTTCCCTCTTACACAATTCCTCATACATTAGCACTAGACACACCTAGTCAAGTTCAAAGTTGCCTTCGCTCTAAACGTGAAAGGTTATAATTTCTGAGGGTTTGGTCCCAAATCTCGATTTCAATTATTTAATTTGATTGTTTTGATTTATATTTTCCTTGAAGTTAATAACGCGTGTATTTTGTTATTAGAAAGAGGTACGAGGCATCAAAGTATGTAATCTTATTGCTCTATTCTTGTGGAAAGCATGTTTAAATTTGTTTAATTCCTAGTATCATGTTAGGATGTCTTTATTGCTTTCTAGTATCATGTTTAGGGTGCTTCCTATGCTTTCTAATATCATATCAATATCATGTTAGTATCATGTTAGGGCTAAAGCTTTGATCTTTATTGTTTAGTGACATGCTAGGGTTTGTTATTAATCTTGTTAGTATCATGCCTAGGATCTTGCTATTAATATTATGCTTTAACATGATTATGATAATTATGATTGTTATTATGATTATGATTATAATTATGATGATTGTTATTATGTTGCTTGATGATTATTATTGTTATTGCTTGATCACGCCTTTTATGCATGCCTAAAGGGAATTTGTACTTGTAATCACGCTTAATAAGATAATTAATAATCTTGTTTAGGCTAATATGATTATAATTCAAGTGATCACCAATAATAGTTTTATTTGTGCATTAAATGCAACCAACATAGATAAACAGGTTTAGGGTTAATCTGTTGATTGCATGTTAGTCAGAAAGCGCACATGAATACGAGAAAAATGAAGTAGAGGCCTATTATTAGGGCAGGTTCAATCTCTTTTAGGTTGGATTTGTACCTTCATCCCCGAACCCTATTTGGTTCAAGATCTTTTGGAGTTGGCGATCTCATAGATCGTTAAGGGGTGTAATCTTCAGCTTGTGAACAGTTTACAAGTTCCTAAAACTTGTTGGTGATTCTTTTGCTCTAGCTTCCTTCCCTTTGGACGCCACCATGCTTAAGTGTATGATCACAATGGGGTTCAAGTTTGGGGTAAGGTTTGAAATATTCCCTACAGTAATACTTTACCTTCCCAGTTATTTTTATTTTATTTATTTTAATTTTTTTGATAAATTGATCCGCTTACATCTTTTAAATTCTTAAAGTATGCTACTAAAAAGAAAACAAAAGAAGTACTTAATTTCCTCTCAAATCAATTTAAGCCAAGTCCATTTCGGATCATCCAACTATGGGTATGGTCTAAGTTCTATTTGAGTATATTTTGCCAAGTTTACCAACAACATCCTTTGTTTCACAACAATAGCATTGTACGGACTTTCTACCCCATTCTCATATTAACTTTGTATCAATGATTTAGTTGTTGTTGGATTAGGAATATATGAGGCATAATTCAATTTTTTTATTTAAATAAAATTAAAGGTAAAGTATGTAATTCTTCAAAAAAAAATAAAATAATAAATAAATAAATAATAAAACAATAAAGTATGTAAGGTTATAAAAACGATGCATGGTTAAAATAATGCAATTGGAAGTACATATGGTTATGGGACATGCCAAGCGGTAGACCTGCAAATGGTTCATTCGGGTCGGGTCATTTCGGGTCAGCTAACATTCAGGTCGGGTCGATTCGGGTTTCGAGTCAAGTTCGGGTCAGGTATCGGGTCAAGTTCGGGTCGGGTCAATTTCGGGTCGGGTCAATTCGGGTGGGGTTAGTTTCGGGTCAAGTATCTTCGGGTTGTTTCATTTGTAAATCAAGCTCAAATCAATAATTTTATACGGAGTTTATAGTTTGTTTATTGTTATAATAAAAACTATCAATTCAATTTATGAGCTTAACTACAATTGAAGATGAACAATTTGAGTTATTTTTGGTACAAGACATTTTAAGTTCAATTATAAGGTAATTTTAGTTCGGGACATTTCGGGTATCGGTTGTGTTCAGGTCAATTCGGGGATCGGGTCTATCCGGGTAAAACACTTCGGGTCAATTTCAGGCCGGGTCAACTTTGAGTCATTTTCGGGTCAGGATTGGGTCAACTCCATTTTTGGATCGGGTATGGGTCAGGTCGGGTCAATTTCGGGTTTCGGGTCATTTTCGGGTCAATGTTTTTGGGTTAATTTCGGGTCATGGGTTGGGTCATTCGGGTCGGGTCATCGAGTCTGGGTCAGGATTGCCAGGTCTACCAAGCGGGCAAGCCAATCCTTGTGCCAACTCTAGCTAGGGCCGATCCTCAAATTATGTGTCAAGCTTTGCCTTGTCACGCTTCTCCAAAGTAAAGGTGGCCCCACCCCGGCACGAACAATAACATGGTGTGCTATGCTTTTTTTGTGCAAGCCATGTTAAACTTCGTAATACAATTGAGGTTGGGCTTGACATCGCATATGTAAGGTTGTAAGAATGCTACAAAATTGGCCCAGGCAAGTAAAGTTGGAATTACTTGGCCGAGTAAAGTTGGAGTATCTTTTATGAAGAATTAAAATTGGGTAATTATCATTGGTACACTCGTGGTTTTGGCTTTTATCTTTGGTACACCTCATTAAAATATGATTATCAGCGGTACACTCATAATTAGCAACTAATTACTACAGTAACTAAAACGTTAACTAAACGTTAATTTGCCTAATTTTTAGGTTTAACCCACTTAACATAAAATGTCTAATTTGCCCCCCTACCCCAGAAACATTAAACCCCCCCTTTCAAATCACAACTACCTAATATTTATCACTCCCAAATTCTGAAACTCGTTCATCTTCTTCCTCTCACTTCCTCCCCTGTTTTTCGTATGCTGAGGTCGGTAAACGACGTGCGATTTGAAGAGCATTGTAGCATAATTTGCACTTTATTGTCGAAAGCTGAAGGTTAGTTTGTATTTTAGCCTTTGTTTTCTATGAATATCGCTTTGTTTTGGTAGTGTATGAATGTATTGGTTAAATGGTTGAATTATGGTGTTGATGTACAATTATTTGCGAATTATGGTTTAAATTATGCAGCAAAATCTTGTGATTAGTTGTAGTTGTTATATTGTTGAATTTTTTGCACAAATAATTCGATTTGGGTGTGTTTTGAGTACATATATGTATGTTGTGTGTTTGATAGGTAACCCTAAGTCAGATTCTTTGTTATTTGTTGTTGCATGGGTTGTTGAATTAAAGTTGGGGTATTGAAATGTGGTTTTTTGACCTAATTTTGCAGAATGGATGACAAGGTTGTGTTTAGATTTAGGTATAAGGTTCATATTATTGATATTGAAGTTGATCCTGATCTTTGTAATTTGATGGATTTAATCATTGAGTTTGAAGATAGGCTGCAAAAGAAAGGTGTAGTGATAGTGAACCCTATTTTTGCATATGCATATAGGGGCAAGCATTGGCCTATTGATGATGATGGGGGTATACAGAGGATGTTTAGGACATTTCCTACTACTAATGTTTTTGAAATTTTAGTTGGAACAAACCCATTGAGATCTAGTTACATGAATGACTTAGTCTCTGAGTTTAGGAGAAGAAATGTAGAGGCAGAACAAGCTAACCAAGCACATCCTATGGAAGAACCAGAATCACCTCCACATCCACCCCCACCCCCACCTCCACCTCCACATGTGAATGAACCAGAGTCACCTCCACTAGTGATGAGCCACATAATTAGACCTAGTAGTGAAGAACCTGTGATTGACCAGCTTCTGATTCAAACAAATATTCAGCAGCCTCTGCTTGAAACAAATCCTGAGCAACCTTCAAAAGAACATTTGGCCAAACTGAAACCTAGGAGGAGATTGGTCAAGAAATTTCAGGAAACCAAAGATGTAGATGCTATGCCTACAGACCCATCACTAGATGATTTTCCTACTGACCCCATTGTAGGTGACATGTTCCCTCCAGAGTTTAATTATGATCCAACTGTAACTGCAGTTGATTTGCAAAATGAAGTTGAGGATAGTGGTGTGGACATGTCTAGTAAGGAATATACCAAGGGTAGGAAGGCTTTTGAGAAGGCAGAGGCTAAAAGTGCAACATCAAAGGGTAAGGGCAAGGGTAGGGGGAAAGGTGATAATTCTGCTGTAGGTAAGGGCAAGGGTAAGGCCACACCTATACAGTTAGTTTCAGTTGGGCATGGGAGTGAGAAGTTACCACCTTCCCCAATATCACCACACACTGTCTTCAAAGAGTTACCTTTGAGAAGGAGTCCTAGGTTTTCACCTGCCCAAGTCCCAACTAAACACAACACCCCCCTACCTAGATCAAGTCCAAACAGCCAACCATCACATATAATCACTTACCCTAACCTATTTGCTAGGAAAATTCCCAAGACAACTCAATTTAGGAAGGGTTTGTGGACTGGTCAGAAAGGTAGAGTGCCTAAACAGGGTGTGGACCTTATTAAGATAGGGGAGAGTGGTGCACCTAGTGCTAGAAGGAGGGTGACATATGGTTTGGGTGGTTCTGGTGGGGGTCCTGAAGGTTCTGGTGATGATTCTGCGGATGATTCTGGTGGTGATGATTCCGGTGATGATGATTCTGGTGGTGATGATTCTGGTGAAGACTCAGATGAAGAGATATATCCAGATGGTGATGTCCCTGAGGATGAGTTGCTTGAATTAGGCAATGTTCCACATATAAAAGACAACTAGGAACCTAGCTTTTGGTCAGCATTCATTGATGATTCTAATGATGATAATTACATGGATAAGCTTTATAAGCAGGGAGAGATGTATGAAGAAGTAAAATTTGGGAAGATAGTGCTTAGGCCTTGGATGATATTCATTGACAAGGGCCATTTGAGAGAGACTTTGAAAGATTATGCAGTGCAGGAAGGCTTTGCAATAGCTGTTGTAGCTGCAAACAACAAGAGGTACACTGTCACTTGCTTGGCACAATGTTGTGAGTGGAGGCTGCATGCTAGTAGGCTCCCTGATGGTAAGACATGGGCTATCAAAAAGATATGGCCAGATGTCCATAACTGTAGAGGCTTAGAGATGTACAATCCAATCTGTACAGTAAGATGGGCTGCACCTAAGGTTATGGAAGACATAAGGGCTAACCCAGATATCCCAGGGAAGGCCCTAAATGAGCTTCTATTACAGAGGTTTGGCATTTACTTGAAGCAAGCCACCTTGTATAGATTGAAGAGATTTGTTGTTCAGGAGCTATTTGGAGGACATGATGAGTCCTACAGTCATCTGCCTAGATATGCTGAAGTCATAATGAACACCAATCCTGGATCAAAGGCTTTTGTTGCATGGCATGAGAGTGAAATCATTCCAAGAGTCAACTTATTCAGCAGCATATTCATCTCATTTGCTGGACAGTTCCAAGGCTTTCTTGCAGGATGTAGGCCATTGATTGGAGTTGATGGTGCTCATTTGAAGGGTAATTATGGTGGAGTTTGACTGTCTGTTGTGGCCTTGGATCCAAACAATGAGATTTACCCAGTTGCATATTCAATTGTTAGTAGTGAAGACAAAGATACTTGGAGTTATTTTTTCTGGCACATTCACAACATAGTCAAAGATTCAGGGAGAAAATATTGGACAATTATTTCTGACAGGCAAAAGGTTTGTATATATTTACTTTGTTTCAGTTTCTGATTGGTATATTAAATTACAAATACATGGCATAACTTTTTAAATTGTGTTGTTGTAGGTAGGGGTGAGCATGGGACGGGTACCCGTACCGTTACTACTAACGGTTCGGGTACCCGATAACCAAAATCACTAAAAGTGATACCCATAACCGGAACCGATAAGTTCGGGTACCCGGACTTCGGGTACCCGGAATTTCGGATCGGTTATCGGGTACCCAATAAGATATCCAATAATTATGATTAAACTTAATTATGTAGTTATTATGATATAATTTACAACTAATTAACAACAATACCATATAATCTTGACCAAATTATTAATAATATTACTAATCATTGATATTATAAAGTGATTATGAAGTAAAGTAAAAGTTTAGATTTATATTAATAGATTTAAGTAGGGAAAAAAAGCAAAAAAAATGCTTATCGGATCGGATCGGGTAACCGTTAATTTTATAATGATACCCATAACCATACCCGATAACAAATTATCGGAACGGGTACCCGAACCGTTATGGTTATCGGATCGGGTACCCTAATTTTCGGAACGGTTACGGATCGGTTTTTCGGGTTTTCGGTTTTTCGGGTACTTTTGCTCAGCCCTAGTTGTAGGGTGTTGATGTGGCATTGAAAAGTGTATGGCCAGAAGCTAAAAGAAGATACTGTTGCAGACACTTAAGTAGGAATTACAAGAAGTCTTTCCCAGGTCCACTTATGTACATTTTATTCTGGAGAGCTTGCAATGCTACCAACAAATTCACATTCAGAAAGGCTATGGAGAGACTTCAGAAAGAAGGTGGTGAGGATGTCATGCACTGGTTTGCAGATTTAGGCCATCAGTCCAAGTGGAGTAAGCACAAATTTGATCCAAATATGTGCAATGACTCCAACACTTCAAACTTTGTTGAGAGTTTTAACTCAACACTTGGAGCTGACAGATGCAGGCCAGTATTGACTTTACTAGAAGGTAATGATGATCACTGGATACTTCATTTTCACACTTGCAATTTCAAATTCCTAAATTATCTGTTAATGCTGTCATAGGTATCAGGAGAGTGTGCATGGTCAAAATGGCTTCAAGACATGAAGCTGCAATGGGTTTGAGTGATGATGAGCTCTGCCCCAAGATAGCAAAATTGGTCAAAGAGATTAGCAAAGCCGTGGCAACTTGTAGAGCTTTCCAGTCAAGTCCTGGTGAATATGAGATTCATGAGGGGAAATCACAGTTCCCTCTAAGCCTGAATTCCAAGATTTGCTCATGTGGAGCATGGAAATTAACTGGCATACCTTGCAGACATGCCATTAGAGCAATGACTCATGCAAAAGTGGATCCTCACAAGTATGTCAGCTCTTGGTATTCTGCACAGACATACAAGAAGGTTTACAGTCACTGCATATTCCCCATACCAGACCTTGCTCAGTGGCCCGAATCTGCTGCTGAGAACCCTCAACATGTCCACCCACCAAAGATGAAAAGGGGGGTGGGCAGACCTAGCAGAAATAGGAAAAGGGAACAAGGAGAAGACCAGCCAAGCAAAAGGTCAAGGACTGTGAAATGCTCAAGTTGTGGATGTTTTGGACATAACAAGGCAACTTGCAAAGGTGGGTTGACTGGGAAAGAGCTCAGGGCTGGAGAAGCACTTGTGATCAAGAACCCAAGAGTTAGAGATTAGACAAATGCTGCAAAAGCTGCTAGATCAAAATCACAAGCTGAAGGTTCTGGTGCAACTGAGCTCAGCAGTTCACAGCTGTCAAGTCAGCCACAAGACTTGTCACAATCTTACAGCTGAGTCAAGGGATATATGCAGATTTGCTTTTGTTTTTTTTTTTTCTATAACTGATGCATAAGTTTAAGGTTGTTTGAACAGAAACTGGTTAGGATTTTTTTTGGTGAAAATGTGTACTTGTTTTGAACAAAATACATTCAGTACCTTTGCTGTAACCATCAAATGCTTGGGTTGTTTTCTTTTGCTATAACAGTAAATATATGGCTTTTGTCTAATTTATGTCATTTTGCCTAATTTTGATACCTTATTTATGTTGTAGAACCATTGAGTACTAATAATTACAGAAACAAGGAAAAGAACATAAATTAAACACTTTTATTTATATCAATTCGAATTAGATTACATAACTAATTTCCCATTGCAACTGATACACCCACTCTTAACCTGGATCTATTTCAAAACAACAACAAATAAGACAAAATACATAACAATTGCAATCTTAACAACCATATGGACAAAATCAGCAAATTCATCGGTTTTCTTCATGAACTCACTGAACTCTGCCCTTAAATGTTGCACGTGTGCTGCTTCTGACATGTTACCAGGTCTGCCACCAACATCCCTCACTATGTGTTCATCACTAACCCACAAGAAAAATCCACAAAGGCTGCACTTGTAATAGGGCCTTCCTGGATTTGCTGCTGAGTTTGAGAACCTCATGTCCGCACTTCTTGGAGGATATATTACAGTTGCAGGTAATCCTTTTAACCCACACACCTCTTACAAATACGTTGCTTGAAATAGACCTTGTGGAAGACGAGGAAGCCATTGCTGATTTGATTGAAAGGAAAAGTAAGAAAGGGAAAAAAAATTCAAGGAGAAAGCAAGAAGCAGAGCATGTATTTATAAGTGTAAGTGTGGTGGGAATTGTGTTTTTTTTTTTTCAAAAATTAGGAGGGAATTGTCGGAGGGAAAGGTTGGAGGGAGAATAAGTGGGAGGGCATTGAGGTCTTTTCATCTTTTTCGACTAAAAATGACCTTAGATCCCTTGACTAACGTTTAGTTAACGATTTAGTTACTGTAGTAATTAGTTGCTAATTATGAGTGTACCGCTGATAATCAAATTTTAATGAGGTGTACCAAAGATAAAAGCCAAAACCACGAGTGTACCAGTGATAATTACCCATTAAAATTTCATCAATATTCTCGTTTTCAAAAAAAAAATTCATCAATATTCTCTGGAAAAATTGTGAAGCAACAGAAGAAAACTTGAAGCAGTTCAAACTTCAAAGTAGCCAAAAAAGGGCTGAAGAATTTGGAGAGAGAAGAAAATGGCGTGTTTAATTGCAGTTAATTTCTCTCCTTTTCCAATCGTCTCTTATTATTTCAGGGTATTACTCTTTTTTTCAATTTTGCGCTTTTTATTTATTTTCCTATTTTCATTTGAGCTAATGTTATCTTACATTTCACAAGTTTTCTTTTGAAGAATCTGAAGGCTAATTGCTGTATTTTGTAACTTACTTGTATAATGTTATTCATTAAAATCTCCCAATTTCTCATTTTATTCAAAGTGTAAAGCAAATTATCACTCCTTCCGTGTTTTTTTAAGTGTTACACTTTGACCGGCACATAGTTTTAGGCAATATAATTGACTTAAATAAAATAAGAGGTAAGTGGGATAGTTGGAGTATTAAAGAAAGACAGTGAGGTTAATAGTTTATTGAAAAGTAACGAATGTGAGAGGATAGATATAATAAAAAAGTAGTAGTGGGTTTGGGTGGGGACCATAAGAGGAGAGAGATATTAAATTTTAATGTAGCTTTTTGCTAAAAAATGAAGTATAACACTTAAAAAAACACGATCAGAAATGAAAAGTGTAACACTTAGGGGCTGCCTGGAATAGGTGTAATGGGAGGGGAAAAATTACATGAGTAATAATTCTGGATTATTTTAAAGTTTAAATCTAGGGTAATTAATCTATTTCCCTAAAAAAATGAGGTTAATAGTTACCCACCTCCCCCCTAGCATAACAATTTCCCCCATAACAATTCCTCTTCTATACTGCATCTTCTTTTCCCATGCTATGTACTCTATCCTTCACCTTCATATCCCTCCACCCAATTGAAGCTGTTGCCGCCATTATAGCCGCCTGGTGGAAGCTGCTAGCCGCCATTATAAGTATAAAATGAATTATTACTCTCTAAATCAATGCTCAAGTAGAATCTACCCCGTTAGATATTAGCCCCTTCATTATTTCTGGAATTCCAGGCATTAGATTCTGTTATTGTTGGATAGTTTCAAACCCTTAAATTAGTAGGAGACTTTGAAAATTTTGGACCGTTATTTGATATAGTTATAACTTTTAAGTAGGTATGTGACTTTTGAGGAATATAATTATGATAATTCATTCATCATACTGTTTTAGGAACTATGACAAGGTTTTTAGGACATATCAAAATAGTGTATGTACCTATCATATTAACTTAGATGAAGTATGAAATTGTTGAAATACAAGTACATTGTTTAGATGAGACTCAGGCTTTGCTGATTGAAATTAAATTCAATTATAATTGTTGGTATCAAGAAATCAATTATAGTTGTTGTTGATTGCAAGAGGTCAATTGTGCAGCTATCTGCATTCTACTATGGTATCCAAGTGAATATGTAGTATGCGACATTGTGTATTTTCGAGGGTTGGGCAGTATGGGAACTTTGAGTTGGAACGAAGAGTCTGAGTGAGTAAGATTGGCCTTAGTCTTTTGGAGGTATTATAGGGCGCAGCTTAGAGTAATAGGACGTATCTCATTTCTTCTGCTAATCAGCTTTGTTCATTAGTCCTTTACTACTTGGTATTTGCTTGAAATACACATATCTCAATACTTCTGTTGATTAGTTTCACTCGTAACCTTGTGTCTGAATGCAATATATGATGACACATTTCGAATATCAAGAGTTCCCTACTTCCCTGAGCTTCTTTTCGGTGTTTTTTCCTTTTAAAAAGCTATGGCGCTTAGCCCATTCCCCCGCTGATGCAGGGAAGTTGGTGGGGTGATCTGGCTGTTCATGTGATTACTCTGGGAGTAAGGGTGAGGAGGGATTGTTCTCTTGTAGAAGCACCAAAATATATTAGCAACTTTTACATTGTTACTACTTGTATTATTTATTTTTTTAGTTTTGATGATTGGTTTTACTGACTTACAAAGTAATTTATTCACTTCAGGAGCTACAGCCCAAAACAAGTGATCACCGTGTAGTTTCAAGTCCATGGTCTTTAAGAGCATGTAAGTTTCATTTTGCGCCATTAAGGTTTTCACTACAGATTTCTTTACATGGTTTCAAGTCTATGGTCTATAAGAGAGCATGTAAGCTAAGGCACTTGACTTGATCCACCTTTGCTTCTTATATCAACTTTCAAATATCTCTTCTGTCATGTTCATCTTGATCTTAATTTTCTTCTTAGGAGCTGGTGGCATGAGACTGTTGGTTCTTCAAAACTGCTATATTGCTCCCCCCTAGCTGACTATCCGTGTCATTATGGTTGTAGCTCATTTTTTACTAATTATTTGGTGGGACTTCCAAGTTCCCATAACTAAGGCTACATGAGAACAATTAAGCAATTATTTAGGTTATCAATAGAATATTACGTAGGGATGGGGTTAGCATAACAATATGCTGACGAGTTTAGAGGAACATAAAGGAACAAATATGAATCAGTTAATTACGAGCAAAACTAGTGAGTGTAATGTAACAAGAGCTCAGTAGAACTTTACGAGTTTGACAGAAGAGGCTATCACCAAAATGTTAGAGCTTTGGAACTTAAGTTACGTAACGCAGGATTGAAGATAATAAGTGAACATCCTCAAAATGGAAGAAAGAAGGAAAGACTAGCCCTGAAACAGTGTTGCCTAAAGCTATCAGCTATCAGCCTAAAGACTAGCACTTAATACCATGGATAATTGGATATGACTAAAGGCACTTAATTATTATTGAAGAATAAGCAGTAATCTGCAGCAACACCATCTGAAATAGCTAAAGGCCCCTCCTTAACCCAAACCCGAGTAGAGTACTAAAGAGGTGCCTGAATTTTATCAGCACTCCACCTCTGCTTAGACTCTGGAGAGCTGAATTTTATCTTGCACAGGAACTCCAAAATAATTAGAACGACCCTAAAGGCATTAGATCATAATGTGTCTGATGTTAACTTAAAATACGAAGAACAAAATTATATTGTACAGTTATCAATTATTAAAACACTGGTAATTAAAACATATTAATATAACGTCTTTAAAAAAAAAAAAAAAAAACTTACATTACATGATCGTCAAACTAATTGTCAAATGATAACAAGTTAATCAAAAAAACCTTCTAATTTCTCATTGTATAAATAAAGAACTTCGGAGTAGAGCTGATCATCAACCCAATTATGGTCTGACAATAATTGAGGCCAATTCTTTGAAACAATTCGGCCATCCTCTCGAAATGTCAAACATAAGTAGTAATCACTGTCCAAACCATATAGAACTGTGTCCTTGGATATTCGTGCTTCACGAACAGGATCAGGAGGGCATATGAGCCATGGAATTGTGGAATCCCAAAGCCACGGCATTAAATCTTTACTGAATAACAGCTGATTTGAAAAAAAGAGAGGGACGAAAACTAGAATAATCTCAGAATCCTTACAGTATTCTTTGATACAGTATTCTTTTTTATTATAACTGCACCAATTTTTCGTCTCATACCTGATAACATTGAAAACATAGTCTTGCTCTGGATGATGCAAATTGGCAATGAAAAGCAGTACCCTTTTGCCTCGAAGCTCTGCGACACGGATATGATCACCTTTTTGGGTAAGTAGGTAACCATGTTCATGTTTCTGTGTAGTAGAAAACAAGAGAGACTCTAAAGTTAGGTTTTGAAGCCTTGCAGTCTCTTGCCGGGCAATGGGTTCCGCAGCGTAGGGATACATATCATAGATTGGGTCAAAGTCGGTAATAGCACTAGCTGCATTTATTTCTAAAAATTGATCTTGAGGTCCTATGATGATCAACTTCTCACGATCAGACCTAAGACAAATATTCCACAGCCTACGGCTGGTAGAGTTGTCGAACGGCAACACCCACCAGGAAGTTATCCCCTGATTAATTAAAAAGGCATTGGCAGAAGCCATGAAATGCAGAGGGTTATCATTAAAGCTGAGGTAAACCACAACGATCTCCAAGTCACGGTGTTTTGCTTGACATTGTTTAAAAACCGTGTTGATTTTGTATGATAATCTGCCATAACGGCACAAGTACAATCCCACAAGCTTATGTTTGAGATCGGAAACACAAGTGGTGGCAGTAGCAGTGAGGTTAGATAGGGAATGATCAAGTGGAAGACCCAAGAGATCCTCAAGGGGCGGTATAGGTCTTCGAGTTGACCAATCACGGAAAGTGGCTATTAAGGTTGAGAGGTGATCATTAGTGAAGGGAAAATATTCAGCACCATAAAGAACGACATCGTCACAATCTTGGTCCAAAACAATATGGTTAGGATCTAAAATAAGAGCAGGCAGAGAACAGTAACGGGGCCTCAACTCAGAAAGGCGATGGTAAGAGGCGGAGTCCCATAGGGGGATAGCAAGGGAGGAGGGGAGGGCCGATAAAAAAGAATTTAACAAATAACTATCTTCGTATTTGTGTTGCCATTCCGATTTTATGTTGAGAGCCACAACCAACTGACAATTATTGGACCACAGAGGAGTAGATAACGCGGCTTTAAGTGCCCAGCAAAGTTCGCCAGGATAGGAGTTCGATAAAACAGGAACCTCGAAGCAGTGGATAATTATGTATTTGCCCGTATTCATAAGGCTAGAAACACTAATTTTATTACCCTTTTCGTCAACCAGGAAATCCCGCTGCCTGCTACATAGCAATGATACTATGTCTACTTTTGTGCCTTTAATACTAATAGGAAAAACGGAAGATTGGGAACGACTAACCGGAGATTGGGAACGACTAACCGGAGATTGGGAACTACAAACTGAAACCGGAGATCGGGAACGAGAACGAGAAACTGGAGATTGGGAACGACTAACCGGAGATTGGGAACGACTAACCGGAGATTGGGAACGACTAACTGAAACCGGAGATCGGGAACGAGAACGAGAAACTGGAGATTGGGAACTACAAACTGAAACCGGAGATCGGGAACGAGAACCCGGAGATAGGGAACGACAAACCGGAGATCGGGAACGACAAACCGGAGATCGGGAACGAGAACGAGAAACTGGAGATTGGGAATGAGAAACAGATCTATCACCATCATCAAATTCATCGCTTGAAACAAAAACCAAAGAAGAATCACAAGGAAAAAAACCACCAAAACACGCCATGGAGATTCTGATTCAAATTCTAACCCACCTTTTTTTTTTTCTAATGATGATTGTGAATAAAAAAAAAACCTAAGGAGTAGATGGGTTTGTATTTATAGGAAGATAAGGCGGTGCCTCCTCAGTCCTGAAGCTATTAGGATTGCCAAGGTCATACGGTGTGTGTATACACGAATCTGATACATACTTGTATTTATATTTAGGAAAATTTAATTATAATAATCCAACCTTTACGCGGTCTATTTTTATTAATCCGACCTTTTGAATATTCTACAATAATTCAAGCTTTAAGGGTGTTCTATTTTATTAGGCTAAGGTGACCTACAACCTGATCTTTAGTTTTTTCTTAAAAAAAAAAAAATCAATCATCCCCTTCCCCACCCCCCCCCCATTGATTCCAGCCAACCTCTCCCCTTCCCGTCTCTTTCCAGCGTTCCGGCCAGCTCTCCCCCCAACCACCTCTTTACTGCCCTTACCCCCAGCCACAGCCACCCTACCCACGACTCAACAACAATGAACCCAGATTCCATAACCATAATTCCCAATTCAAACCCCAACTCAAAGCGCCGCAAAATGCCAAAACTTACACCGTCAAATTCTTCTTCGACATCGACACCGTCGCCACCTCCACCCCCGCTGTCGCACCAAAATTAAATCAGATCAACTAACCAACCCCACAAAAATTACAACCCAAAAATGCAAATCAAAAGTAGATGTTACAAACTGAAGAAAGAATCAAAAAATATCGGAAGCTTTATTAATCTCCATTAATGGCTTTGAACTGTAGCTTTATTACAGAGATAAAGAAAGAAGAAGATAGTAGGAGAAAAATATGAAATGAATTAATTGCATGTAAATATTAATACAGGAGCTTATATATTGCTCTGTATTTATTACAACTAATTCGAGCACTAAAATACTCTAACTAATTGTGCTGAGGTGGCACTAGTTTGTTACAGTTGTAGCAACTTGAGACACGTCCCCCCCCCCCCCCCCCAAACTTGGGATGGTTTAAACATACCAAGTTTGGACTTTAAGACTTCAAACTGAGCAGAAGGAAGGATCTTTGTCATGATGTCAGCTAATTGAGAGGTAGTAGGCAGATAAGTAAGCTGCAGCAACCCTTCTAGGACCTTTTCCCTTGTGAAGTGACAATCTATGTATAGAACTGACATGTTGTCATAGTGTAGCTGCATAGGTTTCAAATCATCAACACCTAGCTCACCTAAAATTCTGACTAACCAGGTTACCTCTGAAGCAGCATAAAAAATTTTATCTATGTTGGAAGAGCTAACATACAAGCAATAAAACACAACATATTCCGAGGAGAACTAAGCATGCTTCGCTATTCACTCATGCTCATCATGAATATACTTCATCACCTGAAAAACTTCTTTCTACTTGTCCCCACTCGTAAGGCCAAGATAAAGACAAGACCAAATAAACATACAAACATACAAACACACAATCAGCAAAGTTGAGTACATAACAAAATCAAACACACTAATATGCTTTCATCCTATCAACCGCACAGCTTACCTTGTTGCACCTGTAAACAAGCATTCAAGACATTCAACATTTAACTAGACAAATACCAATGTCCATTTAATTTGATTACGCATCGAACGGGTTTCCAACCAAATCCCTGCCCCAAATAAATTGAGGTAAACTACACCGGGAGCTAACCGGGTAAGTAAATGTAACATGAAGTAATGAACGTCCTACGCATAATAATAATAAAAGGAAAATACAGCGTCCGATACTCCCAGTCACTACTAGAAAATAGCGAATGAGCACCGGTTCAAAACCGGCTTTGCGCACCGATTTTGGACCAGTGCTTATTTGAGGGATGCCAAAAACTGATATTTTTAGTTATGGTTCGGTGGCAAAAATGGGGTTTTTAGTACCGGTTCCTGTTTAGAATCGATGCCCTTAATGGTCTAACTTTTTTTTTTTGCATTTTTTTCATTTAAATTGATATATAAACACTAAGATATACTTCCTCCGTTTTTTTTAGTTGACACTGTTTGACTTTTACACTATTCACACAACACGCTTTGACTCGCTTTTGTGGTTTATACATACGATAAAACATATTCATGTGGGATCTTGTTTGAATCGGTTCAATGTATATTTTATTAATATCCACTTTTTATAATTTTACAATGTTGATAATTAGAGATATTAATCGTTAAAAACATGCGTTGGCAAGCGTGAAAATAGAAAGGTGTCAACTAAAAAAACAGAGGAAGTATATAAACTTATAATTTTCATTAATACAAAGCTATAATATTACAATTTTAATTCAACAAAAAAAAAAAAAAAACAAAACAAGTACAACAGAATAGCTATATAGCAAAACAGCAACAGGAGCAGGGGCATAACAGCAATCAACATAAGGAGATGATTCAAACTAAAGGTAGTCTTAAATGTATAGTCATCAGGAAGCTCTGTCAAAACAATAAATCTGGTGTCACGTCCCACACATTATGTCTAATGAAATTAAAAGTTTATTGAACACCAAGTTAACTTATATTGAGTTAACATCACAATCAGGCCCTCAATTCTTACCTTTTCATTCTTCGGGTACTCAATTATTTTTTTCACTCTTTGGGTACTTTAACCCAAAATCCGGCCAACTAACTCACCTTTAACTCACCGTTAACTATAGGTAATTAAATACTAATTACACTAGTTAATTAGTCCCGTGCAATGCACGGTTTAAATAATAAAAATTTACTATAAATATTTTGGTAAACGCGCCACTTTATCTAATATTTAAGTAAAACATAGCACGCAAATTGTGGTCCCTCTAGTAATATTAACTGAGTTAAAATGAAGGATTAATATTGTTAAATATTCTTATTAACTTCATAGCTTTAATAAAATTTTAAACATGTTAGCCTTCATTTTTTATTCATTGTTGAAAGTAGGAAGAATTAATAAAGAGTGAAAAATCCAAACTCTACAATCACCAATAAAATGTAGGAGGAAAGAAAATGTGAAAGAGACCAATCGTCAATTATTTTTACTTAATAGAAATAGAAATAGAAATTTTTTATTTAGTCAATTTAATTGTTAAAACTTTTAGAAAAATGTATAATTAATTAACCATTTTCAAATATTAGCTTTACCTTGAAAAAGTTAAAAAAAATAATGTCAAAAATAATTTTGGAGGGAAATTATTATAAGAAGCTGACACGTGGATAGTGATGATGTCAGCGGGAATTAGTTTAGTATTAGTTATAGATTTAATAAAAATAAAATGTATAAATTAAACTAATCTGTTTTCTAAAAAAATATAGCCATTGGAGGCTTTTAAAATCAATTTACAACAGCAAAAAAAAAATATAAAAATATCCTTCCAAACATATGGAAAAAAACCATATCAGTAATGCAAAATTGAGAGCAAGATTTCCCCACAAAAAAAAAAAAAAGAAACAACAGAACAAGAATTCCTTAAAATCCTTTCAATACATATCAATATACAAACAATTCATGAGGAAGAGGATGAAAAAATCAGAATATTTCCCTCTTCAACTTTCTAACTCACAATCAAACTCTGATGACTGATTAAATCTATAGTCGTTAGTGGCTATTAATTTGAGTTTACAGTAGTAAAAAAAAAGCCATAAAAATATCCTTCTTCACCCAAAAAAAAAACCATATCAATAAGGCAAAATTCAAAGCAAGATTTTCCAAAAAAAAAATAAAAAAAAAATTCAAACAAAAAATCCAAAAAATCCCAAACAAAAAAAAAAATAAGACAAAAAATCCTGAAAATCAGTCCAGCTTTCTCAAGAACAGATATCCTTCTCCCTTTTGTGTTCAAGAACCTCCCTTGGAACATTTTTGCTTGCCTAAACAAATTAAATTGACCATAATCTAAAGTTAGCGACTTCAAATTGACAACAAAAACAACCAAATTTGCAACATTCACCCATAAAATTTTTGAACGCACAAAAACATTTATGATCAAACCCTAGCACAATTTCTACAACAATTACCCACAATTCAACAAAATCAATCACATAGCAGCAATATACTACATCATAAGCACAAATTAATTGAAAAAACAACAACAAGTCACCATTGCATTGTCGTTCTCAACCCATAAACTATAAACCCTAACTCGCAAAACTACACTATTCAAATACCATAAATAATCGAAATAAAAAAGTAAAAAAACAAGTAGATTACTGAAGAATCATACATACCTCACAAAATGGCTGGGATTCTTACCTTTTACCCCAAATTTGGTACAATCCAAGCCCTTTTCCTCACCAAACCTCGTGACAATTTTCCAGAAAAGGAAAGAGAATATGAAAAGGGGAGGAAGAAAAAAGAAAGTCGTGCTTTTTTTTGGTGGGCCCCACAAGTTAACCCAAGGTACTCAATTTTTAATCAAGGGACTCAATTCTTTTGGGTGAATTAATTTTTTTGGCCGGAAATAGGGTAAGAGTACCCAAACGATGAAATTGAGTACTCAAACGGTGAAAAAATCAACAATTTCAAAAAATACTCATGAGGGCCCATTTGTTGTCTTAACTCACTTAAATTGGGATATGAAAATTGCAGCAGAGGGGAAGCAGCATGGCAACATATTCAAGCTAACTCAGTGATGAAGCCAAAACACAGCTTAGAAAATCAAATCCAAAACTGAAATATGAGCAACAAAGCAAAAACAGAACAAGGTAAGAGCTGAACAGACATGGTTTGGAACTGAACGACTACAATAAAGCTCAATAACCCACAAGATAGTCCACAAGTTACAGGACTAATAATTACCAATGAAAAAGGTAAGAGCTTGTAAAAAAATTACAAAAAAAAAGACTCACATGAGTCACATACTCACTTTTCTCAGCCCAAACAAACAAGTCTAACATCAATATGAGCAACAAAGAAAAAGCAGAAAAAGAAAAAAGATAGCATAAGATAATTTTTTTTTTTAATCATCTAGGCTAATTGTCACTAATGCTCTAATCTTACACACAAATAAATCAATATTATACTACGTACAAAAGTATTAAAAACACATACAAACTATTAAATGCTTTTTAAAAAATTAGCAGTTGTATGTACAATTACAAAATTTGCAACCTAAGGCCCGGGCTATTCACTAGTTTTCTTTTAAAAAGCACATAATTCATTTTTTGCTACATTTGTTTGATATATGATACTTTCACACATATATAGGATCAAATGGATCCAGATGAAAAATTAGGGTATATAGGTAGTGATCATGCCACAAGAAGCATGCTTGTATATATGTGATTGCTGATGTTTAGAGAGATAAATAATAAATTTTTGTTTCTTTTATTATCCCGGGATTGAAAAGGTTGGAGCTTTTTGCTAGTTGTTACTACTGTTTTGTTGCTGCTACTGCTGTTTTGCTATTATTGCTATTTTTTTGCTGTTACTCCTATTTGTTGCTGACTGCTGTTTTCCTGCTACAACTGTCTGATGTTGCCGTTTGCTAGCTGCTATTATTGTTCCGTTCTACTAGCTGTTATATATTACCGTTGTCGTTCTGCAAGCTGCTATATATTACTGTTGACGTTCTACCATATCTAACTGCTGATATCTGTTGATATTATTGCTATTTACAGCTACCATGTGACTATTTTTTGAAATTTGGAGATTCTTCGTATTTTCTCATATTTTCCAACAAGCTAAAGACCAAGTTGATTTCCTTTTTGTTTTCATTATTATATTGTTTGGCCAGGCCAAACATAAAAATTGGTGTTTATGAATGATTTTTTTGTAAGAATTGTTATTCTAAAAAGCAATAAAACAGAAATAACTTATCTCTTGATGCGTGAACCAAACTGACAGTAGCCGTGTCATGGAGAACCACTGACCTAAAAGACGATTCCGCGCTACCTCCCGGTGTAGTAGACTAGAAGCGGTCGCCCTCCAGGATAAGCACGGCGCCAAAGTTTATGTGCACTCACAAACCCGACTGGAATTCAGAATACTTGCTCAGAATACAGAATAGAAAGAACTCGTGTTTAGATAATATTTAGAGAAGAGAAGACTGAAGTTTTTGTGTGTTTTCTGGCTGAAGAAAGACGGAATATATATAGCCAACTAATGGAAAACGGCTAGCATAAAACAAGGGAGGAATTTGGCCAAGAAACCGTCCAGATTAATATTTGGCCAGTCAAGAACAGAAGCAATAATCAAGGAATTGAATCAGTCAGCTACAATCAAGGGACTAATTAAATTCCGTAATCCCAACAGTCAAAAAGAAATATTCTGTTTAACAAAGAAAGGAAATAAAATTTCTCTAAAAAGATAATAAGGGCCCACGCCCGCGCATCGCATTCCTTAAGACCCCAAGACCTGAGGCCTGAGCCCGACCCGACCCGGCTCAGCGCGCGCGCGTGTGTGTGGTGTAACACAAACCTCCCACTCACTCAATTAAGTAGTGCTTAAGCACTACAATATAAAAACAGGGCAAAACCTCATTCCCTAATTAATGTGGGACTTTTCCCTTTCATTTGTTTTTTCCTCTCTCTTTGTTTTTCCCAACTCTCTTGTTTTATATCAAGAACTTCCAACAATCCCCCACAGATTCGAAGATATGAAAATAAAGGAAAGAAAAATGAATTCTAGGCAAAATAAAACAATTGCATAAGTGTCAATGTCTCGTGACTTGAATTAACACATATTGGACATCAAGCTATGATCCCTCACCTACCAAGTGACTTTCGTCTTGAACTCAATAGGGAGTTAGGGACCTGTAGGGAATATTTCAAGCATCCCACACTTGAGCCCCACTGTGATCGTACACTTAAGCATGGTGGCGTCCAAAGGGAAGGAAACTAAAGTAAAAGAGTCGCCAACAAGTTTTAGGAACTTGTAAACAATTTATTGGGTGAAGGTTACACCCCTTAACGATGCAGGAGATCATTAACTCCAACAGGTCTGGAACCATGACTGGAAGTTCGGGGATGAAGGTACAAATCCAACCTAAAAGAGATTGAATCTACCCTAAAAATAGGCCTCTACTTTATTCTTCTGGTATTCATGTGCGCTTTCTGACTAACATACAATCAATAGATTAACCCTAAACCTGTTTAATCTATATTGGTTGAATAGTAATGCACAAACAAAACTATTATTGGCAATCACTTGAATTATAATCATATTAGCCTAAACAAGATTATCAATTATCTTATTAAGCGTGATTACAAGTACAAATTCCCTTTAAACATGCATAAAAGGTGTGATCAAGAAATAACAATAATTATAATGATCATCATCATCATCATAATCATAATCATGTTAAAAATAAAGCATAATAATAATAGCAAGATCCTAGGCATGATACTAACAAGATTAATAACAAACCCTAGCATGTCACTAAACATTAAAGATCAATTAGCCCTAACATGACACTACCATGATATTAGGAAAGAAATAGGAAACATCATAAACATATATGATATTAGAAATTTTAGTTATTACCCTAAACATGATACTAGGAAGCAAGAAAAACATCCTAACATGATACTAGGAATCAACAAAATAATCTAAGCATGATTTCTATATCAAAAGATCAATAAAGCAATTAAATTACTTAATTCGATGCCTCGTACCTCTTTCTAATAACAAAATACACACGTTAGTAAATTAAAGGAAAATAATAATTAAACAATTAAATTAAATAATTGAAATAGAAATTTGGGACCAAACCCTCAGAAATATTAACTTTTCACATCTAGGGCGAAGGCAACTTCGAACTTGGCTAGGTGTGCCTAGAACTAATGTATGAGGAATTTTGAGAGAGGGATGGTTTAGAAAAAGAATAGAGAGAAGAAGCTTCTAGCTTTTAGAGAGAGAATAGAGAGAGATGATGGTTGTGAATGATGAAAAACGGGGAGATACGACCCCTATTTATAGAAAAAATAGCTCGAAATCAAATCAAGTCATACTCGGAATAAAATACCTCCTGTCGCCAACGACTTTTTTAGTGCTAGACGACAGGAGCAGCGCCATGCGAAAGCTATTAGCGCCAGGCGACAACATTGTCGTCTCGCGCTAAGTAAAAATTAAAACGCGCTTTGTACGCAGAATCATCTTCTTAATACGATTAAGCAGCTAATTCCGCGTTAAGCAAATTAAAATCATATTTGTGATAAATCACATATTTTATTCAAAATAAAACATCTTTAAAATATAATTATCAATCCTAATCTTATTAGAATTAAAAGGAACCTTCTAGATATTTCTAGAAGATTAAAATCAATCCTAATAACTTTAGGTTTGATAATTAATAGGCCATCCTCTAGACCATTGGGCCACAGCTAAAATCATTGGGCCTAATTTAATTTAATCCATAACTTCCTCATTATTCATCGGAATTGGGCTTATAATATATCGTTGGAAAGCTCTTTTCGAGCCCAATCCAACTACACTATTATTGGACCCTTACGATGGACCAAACTAAATTGGACTGGCAATTTTCATGAATAAAGTAAAAGAAAAAATATTTTTGAAAACAGAAAGAGAGATATTTTGTGGTAGTACCTCGCCATGGCTGTGCCTCGCCATCTTCAAATTTGTGGTAGTACCTTGCCATGGCTGTGCCTCGCCGCTATAGACAATCTCCTCTCTGCTTCGGGACATCGTCGAAGGTGACTGTGCTTTGCCATCTTCAAGGTTTGTGGCAATACCTCGCCACGGCTGTGCTTCGCCGCTATAGACAATCTCCTCTCTGCTTTGCGACATCGTCGAAGACCGCTGCTTGTAGTTATCTTCAATTTCTAGTGATAACTTTCCGAGGAAAATTACCGAAGACCATCGCTTGTTGTTCCTCAATGCTTTGTTTGAATATTTGCTGATGTTCCTGTACCTCGGCGCGTTTTGTGAATGAGCCGGTACCTTGGCTCTTGTGCTTCTTTGTGAACCATTAGTTCGGTGCTTGCGATGAGCCAATACTTAGGCGCTTTAAGCTAAGTAAAACGATCTTTTACTAGGTCGATCACTTACTGCAATTGTAACCGAACCGATTACTTAATCATGTCAATTGCTTATAGGGGCTAACAGGCGTACCAAGGAACCCAAAATTGCCGTGTAAGGTCCGCATAATCATTTATGGGTGACATGCATCCTGTCGCCGCACCAGCGCACGCCGATACATGCGGTCGCCAGGATTTCGCTTTGTCGCCAGGTGACAGGCATTGGCGCATGGCGACAAGCTTGTCGTCCGGCGCTGATGTCGGGTTTTTCGAATAAAACCCCTTTCTTCTTCATTTTGCTGTTGCTGTTGCTGCTTGCTCGCGTTTTCGCTCGAAAACTTCAAATTGCTTGTTCTCTCTTGTTTTTCAACCAAATTCGCTCAAACTTGTTGCAAATCGTAGCTTATTTCATCTATTTTCCCGATCCATGTAAGTTTTAATCAAACTTGTCTCGATTTTTGCTGAATTCGAGTATGTTTATCCGTTGGTTTTTTAAAATTTCAAACCCAATTATGCTTAATTTGCTTTGTTTGTTGAATCTTATGCCTTGAAATTGTTTGATTATGTTTATATATTGCCTTTAGAGTATTTTGAGACTTGTTTTACTCGATTTGGTGAAGAAATGAGCAAATTGCCATTGTTAAGCCCCTTGAGTTCGTGAGAATAATGCGGCTTGTTCTTTGTATTTTTGCTAGCCATTCTTATTCAATTTGTCACAATATTTGTCATAGTATTGCAAGAAATTGTTTGATTATTGAAAATTGCTATTTCTGCATGTATTGAAATTACGCTCTGTTTTAGTACTACGTATTCTGTTTTTTTTGCGAACATAGTATCATGTGTCTAAGCGAACCTTAGATACTATAGAACCTTTAATTTACTGTCATTTTGCATAATATAGCATGGATAGACGATGAGGTTTCGGCTCTCGTTCTAGGGAGACTCATCGGGAGGACGATCCCGTCGATGTCGGCGTAGGGACCTCTTCTTCTCTAGGGACATTCCCAGAGTGGGATGAGCGAACTCTGTACTTTGCACCTGAGTTTCACATCTCGGAGCGTGTTCGGCGTGGGATCCATAGTGGGAGAGTTCGTAGCCATGGTTCTGGCAACACGACCATTGGTTCCTTATACGACACTAACTTCCGCGATCATGACGGTCTGCGCCGCCTGTGGGAGTCTTGTGGCTTGACTCCTCTGTTGCGGGCCACTCGGGCTTTGTGTTCTTTCAGATAGAGCCATTACGTGGTCCGAGCTTTGGTGGAGTTCTTTTGGGACACCACCAACACCTTCCATTTTCCCTGGGGTGAGATGACTGTTACCCCTACTGACTTAAGTCTCATCACGGGATTGGAGTTTAGTTCGGTCGTGCTTCCATTTGATAGCGAGATCTCCATCTTTTCTCTAAAGGTATTGGAGCTGTTGGGCCCTATCACCATTCGGGCTCGTAGTGAGGCTGAGTTGACGAATCTTAGCTCTCGGTGTAATCGCCGGTCCACGCTCGCGGCGGCTGTTCAGGATGGTGCGACCACCCCAAAGCAGCGGGTGCGCATCTTTGCTCTGATCTTACTGTTAGGGACTTTTTCACCTGACAGAGGTAGTCGAGTGCTACTCTACTACTTGCCTGCTCTTCGCGACCTTCACATGGTCGGGTCATATGATTGGGCCAGCTTGGCCTACGCGGACTTCCTAGTCGAATTGCGACTTGCTAGTCGTCATGGTTCTTTCGAGCGAGATATCGCGCTCTCAAGCTTTGGAGAACCGTAGAGGTATACTTTATTTCCTTTATTAAAGTTAGCCTTAGATCTCTTTAGCTTTTATTGACACTTCTTTATTCTCGTAGATCTGATTCTACGAGTATTTTCCGTCTCTCGCGCCGGCGAGACCCTCAACTCGCGAGCTCCCCATTGCTGCCGGTTGGGGAGGCCATCACAGTGATGAGGCTACTACCAGGCACGTTCGAGAGTTGATCCTCTCGGTATGTTCCTCAAATACTTGCCTTTTAGTACCTCTAGTAGGATTTTATCTTATGAATATGAATTTTGTAGGAGCCGGCCGTAGAGTTTCGGCCATAGGCCGATTTCGACATTCCTGTGCTTGCTGTGCAGTACATTGCTCAGCGTCGGTACTTACAGGGGACGTACGACGCTGTGGTTTATCTAGGCGAGAAAGTGGCTATTCAGCACTCCTCGGAGGCTTTTGTTGTTCTTGCTAGCCCTTCTCGGCACATGTTTGACAAGGCGAGATTGAGGACCCTTGCGAGTAGGTCGCCAGTGGGTACACCTTGGCGGACTCATGCCCGTTTGGAGCTATGCTATACGGAGGCGTTGCTGCCGCTTTTGGCTCCACCACCTGTTTTTCTAGAGGGAGCGGAGGAGGTATTCCTCATCTTCCATTTTTGCCTTTTGTATAGCCCCCAAGTAGTAACTGACTACTCAGATTTATTTTATAGGATGCGCGCGCGGAGTTTGTTGCTCCACCCATATCTATCACCTACCAGGGGATGTATGGTCCCGTTGAGGAGATGATTCCTCTAGCTCCTCCGGATCACTACTTTATTGAGCGGTCGATACCTCGGCACCAGACTTGGGTGAGTTATTTATTTGCAGTTTACTTGTAAATATATCTTTGATTGTCACTGACTTGTCTCTTGACAGTTCTCTCGCGAGGTGGTAACGAGGATGGCGAGGGGTTTGGATGCCTTTCGCTACCTGCTGGTGTGATTGAGGGATCGAGCCTCTTGTCGTCGTGACGATGCTGCAGAGGTATTTCTCTTATCCTTATCTCATGCTTTATTTACTTATTTTGCATCTGACATGATTTATTTTCGTAGGGACATCCTATTCCTCCTCCACATACTCGGACGAGACCCGAGGCTAGGAGAGAGAGATCCGGGTCTGGCTCAAGGCGTCGTCGTACCTCTTCCAGGGGTGAGGGTGGCCGATCGGAGACGGCTCCTGCTGAGAGATCAGAGGGTTCAGGCTCTTCGTCTGAGGGTGCACATGTTAGGCCGACAGGCCAAGGAGGCTTGACATCGGCTCCTTTAGGGGGTGGTGGGACGTACGAGGTTGGCTCGTCGTCGCAGCATCCGCCGCAACCTCAGCCGTTGGCTATTCATCATCAGGGTGAGCCTGGATGGGCTGACCCTACTTTGTCGATCCCGACTGTCGGTGATCCCGGAGCTAGCGAGGGGCATACCCCGCGATCTGCTTTGTTCTTTGATACTTTGGGAGGTCCTCCCCATTTGCGTCCTCCGGCATCGTAGTTGTACCTGTATTTATTTTATTTGACTTGTAGGATTTTGCTATCACGTATTATATGATTTCTATGTTAGACATACTGTATATACAAACTTATTATGCTTATGTTATCTCTGCATTTTTATTTTTCATTTCATGTGCATGTGAGTGTGTGAAAAATTGTGACTAATTTTGCGCAAAAATTTCCGTCATTTTTATTATCAATGGAGGGTATCCGACTTTCTCCCCCAAAAAGAAAAAATGAAAAATAAAGTAAACTTTGACTAAAATAAGCCTAAAATTAATTAAGCTTAAATTAATCGAAAAAGTGTTTGGATAAGGTTTTGAAAACAAGAGGTCAAAAACCGTAAAGTCAATGTACAAAATCGAGTCGTAATCATAAAAACATGATTCGCATAGCGCGAAAAGCTGGCGTCGTGTCGACTCTCTGTCGCCAAACGCTGACCTTTGTCGCCAGGCAATAGGCCTCGTCGCCAGACGCTGCTCATGTCGTCTGGCGCTAAACTTTTTTCTCCGAATCCTTTCGGGAAACAGACTGTACTAGTTTTGTGCATAAATAGCCCCCAAATCTGCCGTTTTTTGTATATTTCGAGCAGATTAAAACAATAATTATAGCTTTAATTCTCATAAAGAAATCATGTCTAAGAGTTTTAGTGATTTTACTCGTGAGTGGTGCCGATTTTTGACTGCTAAGGAGAGAAAAGAGCTTGATTTCTTTCACTTGGGAGGTATTTATGGTATTAAGGGGGTAGACATAGATATAGATTTTATTCATACCACCTTAGAATATTGGGATCCAGACACCCATTGCTTTAGTTTAGGCTATGATGACATTAGTCCTTTATCGGAAGAATTTGGTGCCATTCTAGGCTTCCCTTCCATAGATCTTGCGGTAATTCTTAATGTGAGCGAATATTATTATAAAGATTTTGAGCGTTTCTTTAATCTTAAAGACAAGGATCTAACAAATATTGTAGATGGAAATGTAGTTAATCTGAAAGAATTTGCACGCCATTACTTTGATAGACCATATTCTGAGTATTTTCATGTTTATAGGAGGAGAGCTTTCCTCTTTTGCCTGTTTAGCCAATATCTCCTCACTAGTGGAAGTAATCGTGAGGGTCAAGCAATTTTAGTGTCCGTTATGGAACAAATTGAATCAGGGAGGAATCGAATGCCATCAATTGTTGGAGAAACTATGCTTAGTTTGGATGAATTAAAGAAAAATCCAAAAGCACCTCTTCGAGGTTCTCCAATTTTATTACAGGTAGAAAAATAATACTTTTAATTACAGGAATCAAAAACATATATTTTTGTATAGTAATACTAATTATTAGCATTGAATTTTTGCAGATGTGGCTAATGGAGAGGCTATAATTAATTAGTCCTCCTGACAATATTGACAAATATACACCAAATTGCTTTGTAAGGCGAAAGAAACGCTTTTCCCATAAAGATGGACCGTCGAGAGTGGAGAAAAATATTTGCCTCTTGTGATTTTGCCATCAAGTGGGTCATCCCTTGGTGGAAAATTGAGAAGATGGTTGGTGTCAACAAACAACCCTTTTGCCGTCTTCCTAGCTTATCAAAGTTGACTTTTTATTACCCCTGTAGGGTAAAAAGACAGTATGGCCTTTCTTAAACCATTCCTTCTGGAGATCTTCGTCGTCCTTATGAATTCCCTATTTCACAAGACATGGAGAGGTTTGATAATTATTGGAATGCTAGGCCTTTATGGGAAGTTGTTACCCAAAAGGTTCCTCCTTCTTTGTCTAAGGATGTGAAGTATTGGCTACTTGATAGACCTAAAAAGGACAAGAATAGAGTTCAAAATAAAACCAACGTGAAGAATCGTCTGGGAGACAAGAAAGCTCCTGTTAAGGAACGCCTAGGTGAAAAGGTTGAATTTAAGACTTCTATTATGCCTAAGAAGAAAAACACTACTAAAGGCAAAGAGAAAAGAAAAGATGTCTCAACAGAAAAGAAAGTGTGGGTAGAGAAGAAACATGGTGTGATGGCTAAAGGGGAAACTATCGGCACCAAGATCGAATGCAGATCCTCTAAGGGACGCTTGCTAGCAAAGGTGATGGATAAAGAGGAAGAAGCTGACAAGAATTAGAAGAGGGCAAAGAAAGAGAAGAAAGATTAGAGCATTTCTTTACTTTCAATTTATTAGACAATTTTAGTAAGATGGCCCTTACCTTGATGGATTTACAGTGTGCATTGGGGTTCCAAATAGCCGTTCTCCTTTCGACTAGTGGATCCTCAAATGGTCTAATAGGAGTTATAAGACTTTTTGCATTAAGACGGTCAAATGCGGTGTCGTAACTCATACCAATAGGAGTAAAGTTTCTCCTAAATGGTTTCTTTTGTCCTTGATTATTCATGGCAAGGACTTCATTCAGGTTAAAGGTGTAGGAGTTTATAGGTACGAATGCGGAAAACATGAATCATATTCATATAGCACCTAATCCCAAGATCATGCATAACACATAAAGAATTAGAATTAATACCTTTGTAGCGTGATTCCACGTGTGATCGAACAAGACAAGGGAGATAAAGAACCTCAAACGTGATTCCTCTACTTGGTCCACGGGCACGGATTAAGATCTCCACTAATACTAGTTAGTTGCAATTGAACCCTTCAATTGACCTTCTAATGAGAAGAACGAGCAACGAACCAACCACGAACCAACATACGTGCAGTTAGGGGTGGCTGGTCGTGAGTCCAAGGGGAGGAGAGAGAGAGAGCCGTGGGTTAGAGAGAGAGTGAGAGGGTTTTGGGATTTGGTTGCCTTGATTCACAATCAACTGTTAATTGTTCTGTGTTACAACCCTAGGCATGGATCTTATTTATAGATAGCATCTCTAAACAAGAGTCCATGACAAAGCCCAAAACCTAACTCTAATCTAACTATGCTAGCCCAATCCAATTCATGATTAGTTACTTACTCATGAGGTCGATAAATGGGCCTCTAACTTGCTTAACCCAATACCCTTGTGTGTGATCTCATAGGATCTATTCTAGCGGGCTTTGGAATATTTAACTAGCCTAAAGATCATTGATCATAGTCTAGCAACAGATAATGACGACCCAAAAGAACGAACTTATTATCTCCATAATAGTGATCCTTGATATATCTAGTAATTGCACTTATCTAAGACATAACTCCTTCAATCTCCCACTTGTCTGAGACAAGTGCGCAATATTCAAATTCCTTAAGTCAATGTGTGTCGATTTGATAATATGATTGCATCTCATGGCGTGATCATATTAATCTACAAATCTTTTCTTGAAAACTGAGTTAGAATTACAAAACAAATGATTACTATGTAATCCATTTGAGCACGGCCATGCATTTTCTAAATTCTCCTTCTTCAAGGGGCCAATACACATTCCTAATTAAATAGGTAGACTCAATCCAATCTTGTGGAAACCAAGGCTCCCACTCAAATCATGAAGTAACCAGGAAACACCCTTTATAATCTCCAGTTACGGGAAGACGTTTGAGTGTACACTTTTATATAATTCATTGAATGGAATCAATGTTCCACTCATGTCAAAGGAATCCACTAATATATCCGGAAGCTTTATACTTGAGCTTCAAAGTAGGTCTATAGTTCGATCATGCATCATTCATGCATATCCATGTGATTGACCGAGCATCACTACGCTCCTATAGCCCATGAAACTGCGCTATCCAATCAATCTTACATGCTAGTCCAGTTATTGAAATCATTTATGTCCAATTTAATGATTTCAAACTAGGAACAGAATAATGTATGGATTTTGTTCACCTGTGGGGTTTCATCACCAGGTCATCAACCTGATGAGCCCATCAATCCAATTATTTTGGACATTTTATTTAATATCATAAAACCATAATTAAATAAGAGAAATGATGAATTTCTTATTAAACATAATTCTGCCAATGAATGTATTACATATGTAATAAGTTTTTCTCAAAAACAAATACAACTTAAATTACATCATTAGCCTCAATCTAGTTGCATTAGCATGTTTCTCAAGCTTAGGCAATGGAAGGGGTTTAGTAAGTGGATCAGCGATATTCTCATCCGTATGAACTTTGCACATCTTGACATCTCCTCTGTCAACGATTTCTCGAATGAGATGATACTTCCTCTCAACATGTTTGGATTTGAAGTGTGACCTAGGCTCCTTTGATTGAGCAATGGTGCCATTGTTGTCACAATACAACTCAATCCCTTTTTGAGCACTTGGTACAATGTCCATCTCAATAAGGAATTTCTTAATCCAAACTGCTTCCTTAGCTGCTTCAACAGCAGCTAAATACTCTGATTCTGTTGTAGAGTCTGCGATAATGCTTTGCTTTGAACTCTTCCAGCTCACTGCTCCTCCATTCAGACAGAAGATGTATCCAGACTGGGATTTAAAATCATATCTGTCTGTTTGGAAACTCGCATCCGTATAACCTTTGAAAAACAACTCATTTTCACCGCCATATACTAGAAACATTCCTTTAGTCCTTCTCAAGTACTTAAGGATGTTCTTGGCAGCTGTCCAGTGTGCTTCACCTGGATTTTCCTGAAATCTGCTACACATGCTTAAAGCATATGAAACATCCGGCCTTGTACAAATCATGGCATACGTTATCGACCCTACTGCCGAAGCATAAGGTATAATAGCCATACGTCTCATCTCATCTAGCATAACCGGACAATGAGATTTACTAAGCGTAATTCCATGGGACATGGGGAGAAATCCTATCTTGGAGTTTGCCATCTCGAACCTATCAAGAATCTTATCAATATAAGTCTCCTAACTCAGCCCAATCATCCTTCGAGACCTGTCCCGATGGATCTTGATTCCCAAGATGTACTCGGCGTCACCCAAGTCTTTCATGGAGAAACAACTCTTCAACCACTCCTTGACTGACTTAAGCATTGGTATGTCGTTTCCTATGAGCAGTATGTCATCTACATACAAGACTAAGAAAACTATACTGCTCCCACTGGACTTCTTGTATACACAAGGTTCCTCTTCGCTTTTAAGAAAACCAAACTTTTTTATTACTTCATCAAAACGAAGGTTCCAACTCCTTGATGCTTGCTTCAATCCATAAATGGATTTCTGAAGTTTGCATACCTTTCCAGGATTTTTTAGATCTTCAAAACCCTCAGGTTGTGTCATATACACTTCCTCCATCAAGAACCCATTCAAGAAGGCAGTTTTGACATCCATCTGCCAAATTTCGTAATCGAAAAATGCAGCAATTACTAAAAGAATCCGAATGGACTTAAGCATTGCTACTGGGGAAAAGGTTTCATCATAGTCAATACCATGAATCTCTCTGTACCCTTTTGCAACCAGTCTTGCTTTATAGATGTAGGCATTTCCATCCTTGTCTGTTTTAATCTTGTAAACCCACTTGCAACCAATAGGTTTTACCCCATTAGGCAAGTCCACCAGGGTCCACACAGCATTTTCAGACATCGATTCCATTTCGGATTTCATGGCCTCAAGCCATTCATTTGAGTTGGGGCTCGCCAAAGCTTGCTTGTAGGTTGTAGGTTCCTCATTCTCAACAAACTGTTTGTTTCTGATTCTGGCAGAAATACGTGGGGTAGGAGCAACAATAGAAATGCTCTCTCTTCAACTCTTTAAAGATTTTCACAAGAATTAGATTCAAGTGGGACGATAGGAGTCTCGCTAGTCGAATTAGCTTGCTTCGACGCATGATTATGCGCCCTCGCCTCTGATGTGGTGTTATCCACATCCATTTTTTGCTCGTCTCGAATTTCTTCGAGAACTACTTTACTCCCACTTGGCTTTCTAGAGAGGAATTCCTTTTCTAGAAAGACACCATCGCGAGCAACAAACACTTTGTTATCTTCGCGATTGTAGAAGTAATACCCTTTTGTCTCTTTGGGGTAACCCACAAAGAAATACTTGTCTGATATAGGGTGCAGTTTGTCGCCTTGTAAACGTTTTACATAGGCTTCACATCCCCAAATCTTGAGAAAAAACAAACTTGGAACTCTTCCATTCCATATCTCATATGGTGTCTTTTCAACTGCTTTGGACGGGCTTCTTTTCAGTACTCTAGCAGCTGCTTCTAATGCATATCCCCAGAATGATATGTGAAGATCAGTAAAGCTCATCATGGACCGAACCATATCCAATAAGGTCCTATTCCTCCTTTATGACACCCCATTTAACCGTGGCGTCCCTGGAGGGGTTAACTGTGAAAGTATTCCACAATTAATCAGATTTTCATCAAATTCTTGGGTTAAATATTCACCACCACGATCAGATCGTAATGCCTTAATTGTTCTCCCAAGCTGGTTTTGTACTTCATTCTGGAATTCTTTGAACTTTTCAAAAGCTTCCGACTTCTGCTTCATTAAGTAAATATAACCAAATCTACTTAAATCATCAGTAAAAGTAATGAAGTAACTAAATCCACCCCTAGCTTTTGAACTCATTGGTCCACACACATCCGTATGTATGAGTCCCAAAAGGTCACTTGCTCTTTCACCTACACCCGTAAAGGGTGACTTAGTCATTTTACCAAGCAAGCATGACTCACAATTTTCAAATGATTCATAATCAAATGTTTAAAGGAGTCCATCCTTATGTAATTTCTGGATGCGCTTTTGGTTAATATGCCCAAGCCTACAATGCCATAGGTAAGTTGGGTTTGATCCATCTGTTCTTTGCTTTTTATGATCTATGTTGTAGATATGAGTTGTATAATCTATGACATACAAGCCATTAAATAATTTCGCTTTAGCATATAACATATTTTCTTTGGAAATAAAACAACACTTGTCTCTTATTTCAAAAGAAAAACCTTCAGTATCTAAAATTGGAACTGAAATAATGTTTTTGGTAATTGTTGGAACGTAATAACATTTATTAAGAACCAAAACTAGACCAGACGGAAGTCTCAAATGATAATCTCCAATAGCAAGTGCAGCAACTGTTGCTCCATTTCTTACTCGGAGTGTGACTTCCCCTCTTGCTAACTTCCTACTTCCTTCTAAGCCTTGCATGTTATTAACAATGTGAGCACCACAACCGGTATCGAATACCGAAGTTGAGGAAGAAGTAAGATTAATTTCTACAACAAAAACGTTAGGTAACTCTTTACCTTCCGTTCTCACTGGTGTGTAATAGGGACACCCAAGTATGTGGCAAGACCACCTACCGCAATAGAAGCACTGACTTCCTTCCTTCTTCAAGTACTCCTCTGAGTGGTTGATCAAAAGGTTGACTAGTGTCACAGTTGAGCCTTCATCATCATGAATAAGCTTGACTAGATCAAATCCATCATGGAGCGAGAAAATGATAATATCATGTACAGAGTCATCATCGAACGGCCTCCCTTGGACATCCATCTGATTGAATAATCCAATCAGTTCATTGACATGGGTCTTAACTGACTGACCAAGCATGAGTTTCTTAGCCATAATCTTACAATGGATATTGTAAGTCTCAAACCTTACACTGTCAGTCCAGGAGTAGTAAATATGAGGTATCGATTTAACGACATCTCTTACATTATAGTCGTTGAAGCCTCCACTTCCTAGCCTTCCAATGCCACCTCGACAGATGGCACGAAGACATTCATGAAGATTGGTCAACTCATAGTGCCTGAACCTTCCTTTCCAACAAGTTGGAATAGATTCTAAAATGAGTTTCCTGATTTTCTCTGCATCCGAAACATCTTTCGCATGCCTTTCAGGAGTAAAACCAACAATATATCTGCTCTCAATGGGTATATATAAACGAGCTTCAAGCTTTTGGCTTTTGAGAACATTTCTCAGCTCGTTTTCCCATTCCCTGAAGTTTATGAGATTCAGCCTTAAATTCAATTTGTTTGGCAAAATAGTGTTGTCGTAAAGGTTATTCATCTACAAACAAAAATAAAACGAGGCAAAGTTCAATAATTATGTTTAATAAATTTAAAGTACCATAAACGATTTAAATTGGTAACTTTAAATCATTTATTCAATATTAAATTGATCCCTATTGAATTAAATGATTCCAAGATCCTTTATTTGTGTAATAGTTGACCGGACTGAGGCCCTACCATCAAGCATTACATTTTCAAGGTGAGTAAACTCTTTACTGATTACAACTCTTTGTAATTCTTGGTTGAATAATTAATCATCACATGTTTAATTATTACCCTTAGCTTCAAGGTTCTAAACTCTTTAGGTAACCTTGTTGAGTATGACCAATTAAATTTGTAGAACGTGATCTACCCCACAATTACCTATGATAACAAGTGACACTCTGCCGAGGCCGACCCATCACTCATGATCTAAGGATTGTTGTGTATTCAATTGGAAAAGCAACCTCAATATTACTGAGACCTAGATTTATTATGTTGTGATTATTTAGTGAACTCTAGCGCATCATCAATCAACATAAAATAAATCTAACATGCATAATCTACTAATGCATAAATAAAACATGACATAGTATGGCCCCTTAATCCTAAGAAAACTAATAAAGCAGAAAATGCTCCCACTTGAATCTTCATGGATCTCATCCATCTTATTCCTTTGGCCTCCACTCCATAGGCTTCTTGGATCAACTGCAACCTGTAATATTATTCTATTCTATCTACTACTTAAATAAAATAAAATAAATTAGAAAAATACTTAATGGTACGCATACCGTATTTAGATTACAAAAATACGAAACGATGCGCAGATCGTATTTAGAATCTATAGGCCATACTAGTTTATATATAGCAATAAATAGTATCATATATTATAAAGTGCCACATAATAAATCACTCATCATGCTTTCCTAAACTACAACATCAAATGTTCATAATTAAGGAAACATGGCTCTAAATATCTCATATTTTAATTAATTACTGCAATTAGATAATATCATATATTATTTCTAACCAACCATAAAATATCATATATTTTATTTTAGGTAAGAGATAGAATCAATTCATATTTTAATTATGGAAGATAAATCATATTTATTTTCCATGATTATCCTAACTTATTTAGGAGATTCTATCCTAATTGCCTAGCCAATCACATAATTTTAAATCAATTATTATCCAAAATTCATTATGGGATAATCTCATTAAATTAATTATTATCCAAATAGAATCTTTTGCTCCATAATTATCCAAACTAAACAAAATTAACCACTTTAACTTTGTTAATTATCTTTTCAAAATCAAAACTTATCCTTTTTTTTTTAATTTTGAAATCTGTTTTTTTTTAAATAAAATAATTTTTTTAGACCCGTGCACCGGCCATCGTGGTGTGGCCAGCCGAAGCCAGCCACGGTGGTCGTACTTCGTGAGGTGTACACTGCTTGCAGCGGTGCACAGCAGCAGCAGCAGTGCCGCGCAACCCTTGCACGGTGCTGCTGTTGCTGCCCCTCCCTGACCCGCCTGCTACCCCGCCCCGCCCTCCCTCCGGACCACCTACAGCGGCAGCCGCCGTGGCTGCGCCACCTTGCCACGGTTGCCGCTGCTTTAAAACCCCCCTTTTTTTATTTTAATTTAAATAAAAACAAAACAATTTTGTTAAAATTAAATTAATCTTAATGTGGTCCAATTAATTTCAAAATTAAATCATATTCAATCTTGAAATTAGGGTTCTTCATGAAATTAATCCCCAATTTAATTTAACTCTTAATTAAGTAATTTGATCATGAAAATTCATAATTTAACATGAAATCAAATAGATTAAATTCATTAATCACATAATTATCGAATTAAATCAAAACCAAAACACAAATTTCACAAATTAGGGTTTAGGGTTTCGAAAATTTCGAAAATTAGGGTTGGGGGGGGGGGGGGGGTCGAATTTTCAAGTGATTTAGGGGCAAAATTCGGATCTTTGATGGATAATTTGGAGCAAATTAAACAACTTTTAATGATTCTATATTGTTAAATCACAATTAAAATAATAATTGACCCATAATTAAATTATTCTCTTTCCAAATTGAATTCAAATTGTGGACTATCAAAGAATTATATTCAATATAATGTACATGCATAGGCTAACTGATACCACTGTAGGAGTTTATAGGTACGAATGCGGAAAACATGAATCATATTCATATAGCACCTAATCCCAAGATCATGCATAACACATAAAGAATTAGAATTAATACCTTTGTAGCGTGATTCCACGTGTGATCGAACAAGAACAAGGGAGACAAAGAACCTCAAACGTGATTCCTCTACTTGGTCCACGGGCACGGATTAAGACCTCCACTAATGCTAGTTAGTTGCAATTGAACCCTTCAATTGGCCTTCTAAGCAGAATAACGAGCAACAAACCAACCACGAACCACCACGAACCACCACACGCGCCACTAGGGGTGGCCGACCATGAGTCCAAGTGGAGGAGAGAGAGAGCCTTGGGTTAAAGAGAGAGTGAGAGGGTTTTGGGATTTGGTTGCCTTGATTCACAATCAACTGTTAATTGTTCTGTGTCACAACCCTAGGCATGGATCTTATTTATAGATCTCATCTCTAAATAAGAGTCCATGACAAAGCCCAAAACCTAACTCTAATCTAACGAACTATGCTAGCCCAATCCAATTCATGATTAGTTACTTACTCATAAGGCCCATAAATGGGCCTCTAACTTGCTTAACCCAATACCCTTGTGTGTGACCTCATAGGATCCATTCTAGCGAGCTTTGGACTATTTGACTAGCCCAAAGATCATTGATCATAGTCTAGCAACAGATAATGACGACCCAAAAGAACGAACTTATTATCTCCATAATAGTGTGATCCTTGATATATCTAGTAATTTCACTTATCGAAGACATAAGTCCTTTAAAAGGTGCTAACATTATTTGAGTGGGTGGTTTTGGAAGAAGAAGGATTTTCGTTCTTCTTTCCTTTCCAGCCACTGTTGGAGTTGGTGTCACCAGCTTTTTGCTTTGCAAGGTCGTCTTCAATATTAATTCCAATGTCATAAACGGCCTTGAAAGTATTCAAGTTGCTTTGGTACTTAAGATGTTTGGAACACTTTTCCTGGAGATTCTTTATGAATAATCTCACAGATTCCTTTTCAGTAGGTACCTCAATCATTTTAGCAGAGGTTTCCTTCCATTTATTAAAGAAAGAAGTAAAGCCTTCATTCTCTTTTTTGCTTAACTATCTCAAGTTCCCTATGATCAATTTCAACTTGAATATTACATTTATACCTATCAATGAAAGCGTTTACAATGGCATCCCAAGTAGAGATTTTCTCTTTGTCAAGGGGAAAAAACCATTGTTGACAAACGGTTTCAAGAGATAGGGAAAATAGTGAATGAAAAACTTTCCTATCTATCCCCTTAATGTTCATTATTGTCTCGAAAGCTCTTAGGTGGAAGTAAGGATTATCTGTTGCCTTGAACCTAGGGATGTCATTGGTATTGAACTTCTGCGGAAGAAGTTCCTCATCCAGTGAGACCCCTTGTGAGCTAATGCCCTAGAATCTATAATCATCGGATATTTTGCTCAAGCTTTCTTGCATGAGATCCATTTGTTGTTGCTTCACAGGGTCATTGATTTGAAGAGCCATATTCTTCATCAATTCAGTTAAGTTGGCCACGTCCTTCCTGAGTTCATTGACTTCTTCTTGAGACGCCATTACTTCTTGGCTTTTCTTTTCCGATTGATTGGTTTGTTAAAAAGAAGTACTTGAACAAATGTATTTTCTTTGATTAATCGCCCTTCTTTTCTTGACCAAGCGCTGTAAATTAACCATTTATTTGTTTTAATGACTTGACTCAAATTGACTTTGACTTTATTGGTTTATAAAAAAAACAAAAAAGCAAAAATAGGGTGTATTTTTTAGGATTAAGTAAGGGTTTAAACAAGTATAGTTTAATTGGAGGATTAATATCCAACTTACCCCCTAGAAAAATGACGGAAAATACGCGCATACAAGACTCTCTAGACATGGTCAAAATGTGACATATTATGTGTGTGCTTTAATAGTGAATGTGAGTGACATACTTTAACTCTTGTGTGAGACCATGAGACTATGTGCCTAGACTCAATTAAGGATTGTACATGATTACTGTCATTAATAAACTGATTAAACCGTTTAAGCAAATTGATTAGTTAGACTCGTCGTGAAGACTCGAGCAGAAATATGGACTGTCGTCAAATGACATGACTATCGCCAGACGCTAAGGATCAGCGCCAGACGACAACATTGTCGCCTGACACTAATCACTAGTGTGTGGCGCTACAGTCCAGACCTCTGCGCCATTGCTGGAACATTGATCTAGGATTGTTTCCAGTATTTTATTCTAAAGGGACAAGCCTAAAAGTCGTACTAAGTCAAGTTCGATCAATTTATTTAGACTTTAATCATTTATTAATTAATTAATAAAATTAGCAAAGTCCTTTAGTCATTAATGAATTTATTGAAACTCATTCACAAGTCAAACAAACGGTTAGGGGAAACACATATAAGATATGCATAACAAATAATGCACAAGTAGTCACATAATCACAATATGATGCAATGAGTTTGCAACCTAACCATGGCTCTAGTTCTCTAAAGTTCAGGATATGGGTTAGTCAACGAGGGTCCATGGTTATGAGTCCGGATGCACCGTGCGGAAGCCTTACCTTTGGAAGGGTTGGCGCGAGTGGATGGGACCCCGCGAGTTAAACTCGCTTTCATGGTTTGGTGAATTCAATAAACTCGGATGTACCCTTCGTTGCTAGGAGTGTTCGATTAGATAAATTGAGCATGAATTCCCAGAGGGTTATGGCCATATGTAGAACACATATGGGTTTCAGAAAAAAGGGAAAAACTTAATCAGGAAGTAAAACCGAGCAAACAGTACTAGAAAAATAGTCAAAACAAGAAGGTAGATTTCTAGCTCGGTATTGGAAGAATTTGGCGCGAGAAAATATCGTTTGTCGCCAGACGATGCCGCTGTCGCCAGACGACAAGTACTGTCGCCAGGCGACAAAGCCATCGCTCGGCGCTGTCGCTGTTTTCTCAGCGCTAATTCCTACATGCCTCGGCAGCTTTTTGTTCTTGAATTTTCCAGTTTTTTTTCGTAGCATTATTTCGACTTTAGTTGTGAAAGATATTTCCCTAATGTCCTACGTGTAAAAATCCTATGTTTTTGATGCATTACGGATGGTCTTTCCAATGCGAACCTTTTTATGTTATGCCAATAATGTTAATCAAAATTACGTACATGAAATACTTAGAACTTTTCGAGTCTCATCCACTCATTCTAAATTATTGCCAAAATAAATTTTAGGAATTAAAATAGAAATACTCCCCAGTGGAGTCGCCGAAAAACTGTAGGGAATATTTCAAACATCCCACACTTGAGCCCCACTGTGATCATACACTACTTAAGCATGGTGGCGTCCAAAGGGAAGGAAGTTAGAGCAAAAGAGTCGCCAACAAGTTTTAGGAACTTGTAAACCGTTTATAGGGTAAAGGTTACACCCCTTAACGATCCAGGAGATCGTTAACTCCAAAAGGTCTGGAACCATGACTGGAAGTTTGGAGATGAAGGTACAAATCCAACCTAAAAGAGATTGAATCTGCCCAAAAAATAGGCATGTACTTTATTCTTCTTGTATTCATGTGCGCTTTCTGACTAACATACAATCAATAGATTAATCTTAAACCTGTTTAATCTATGTTGGTTAAATATTAATGCACAAACAAAACTATTATTAGCGATCACTTGAATTATAATCATATTAGCCTAAACCAGATTATCAATTATCTTATTAAGCGTGATTACAAGTACAAATTCCCTTTAAACATGCATAAAAGGTGTGATCAAGAAATAACAATAATTTTAATGATCATCATCATAATCATAATCATGTTAAAAATAAAGCATAATAATAATAGCAAGATCCTAGGCATGATACTAACAAGATTAATAACAAACCCTAGCATGTCACTAAACATTAAAGATCAATTAGCCCTAACATGACACTACCATGATATTAGGAAAGAAATAGGAAACATCATAAACATATATGATATTAGAAATTTTAGTTATTACCCTAAACATGATACTAGGAAGCAAGAAAAACATCCTAACATGATACTAGGAATCAACAAAATAATCTAAGCATGATTTCTATATCAAAAGATCGATAAAGCAATTAAATTACTTACTTCGATGCCTCGTACCTCTTTCTAATAACAAAATACACACGTTAGTAAATTAAAGGAAAATAATAATTAAACAATTAAATTAAATAATTGAAATAGAAATTTGGGACCAAACCCTCAGATATATTAAACCTTTCACGTCTAGGGCGAAGGCAACTTCGAACCTGGCTAGGTGTGTCTAGAACTAATGTATGAGGAATTTTGAAAGAGGGAAGGTTTAGAAAAAGAATAGAGAGAAGAAGCTTAGAGAGAGAATAGAGAGAGATGATGGTTGTGAACTATGAAAAACGGAATCAAATCAAGTCATACTCGGAATAAAATACCTCATGTTGCCAACGACAGGAGTTAGCGCCAGACGACAGGAGCAGCGCCAGGCGACAACTGGCGTCTCGCGCTAAGTCAAAATTAAAATGCCCTTTGTACGCGGAATCATCTTCTTAATACGATTAAGCAGCTAATTCTGCATGAAGCAAATTAAAATCATATTTGTGACAAATTACATATTTTATTCAAAATAAAACATCTTTAAAATATACCTATCAATCCTAATCTTATTAGAATTAAAAGAACCTTCTAGATATTTCTAGAAGATTAAAATCAATCCTAATAACTTTAGGAATAATAATTAATAAGCTCTCCTCTAGATCATTGGGCCACATGTAAAATCATTGGGCCTAATTTAATTTAATCCATAACTTCCTCATTATTCATCGGAATTGGGCTTTTAATATATCGTTGGAAAGCTCTTTTCGAGCCCAATCCAACTACACTATTATTGGACCCTTATCATGGACCAAACTAAATTGGACTGGCTATTTTCATAAATAGAGTAAAAGAAGAAATATTTTTGAAAACAGAAAGAGAGATATTTTAATAAAAACATCCACATCACTAGACTTTTCACACTTTCACTCGTTCGATAATCAGATAACGTGAAAGGTATTCATCACTGGGTTTGGTTTTGGGGAGACACATTTGGGTGTCTACAGGACCCGTCACTTTGAGCCACACAATTGAACATGTATAATATTCTTGTAATACCCGAGATTTTAAAATTTGATTTATTATACTCTAATCTATATTATAAGCTTAAATTTTAATCTTTATTTAATCAGTATGAATGTTTAAGTCTTAAATTTTATTATAAGATTATATTATTTCGGAAGCTAATTTTACGAAGGGAAATTATTTATTTTAAAATTCATTTCGGGTCAAATGATATTTTCATGTTTGGTCAGATGTTTAAAGATTTACATCAAAATATATATTTTTACCCGAGATAGTGAAATGACCATTATGCCCTTGCTAGCAAAATGACAAAACTTACCTCTTCATTTCACTTCCTATCTTCACGGCTAAGGAATGAACTAGCCTAGTCTAATTTGCTTCCTTGCCATTTGTTGCCCAAAATCCATGATTATCTCTAGCAAAGCTTGATCTTTATCCTTTCATTCTTTCATGTTCTAGCAACTATACTACTCTATAAATGTAAAACGTCATCACCCCTAACGCAACCACCTCTACCGTCCTTTGCTCTAGGTGACCAAGTTAATTGTTGCTGTCAGCCTTCCCCCCCTACCTAGCCATGTTCTTGCCAAGCCTCTTGTTTTTGTCTAAAGCCCAAGTCTACCGTTTTGTGGGATTAATAATCCCTAACTTTCCTTATTGATTATAAAATATAGTAGTATGATTGAAATGATAAAATCTAAATCTATTTTTGTTGCTTTGTTATAGTTGCTAATCAAACTAAGATTTACTTTGATGTTCACTTTTGCAATTTAATTAATTAATAAAAGTTGCTTTTATTTTTATATATGTAAAAAGGAATAGTGATAGTACTTGTTTTACTCTTCATAGTAATATATACTACTAGTTTTACTCATATTAAGTAGTAATTGTTTTCACAAATTATGTTTACTAATTTCTATAAATGAGTTTTGATAATTTCTATTATGTAGTATTTCATAAATACTTTATTATACTTACTTGCTCAACCTACTAACAGAATAAGCAATATCAGGTCTAGTGTAGTTCATAAGAAACATAACACTACCAATAATTCTAGCATACTCAGACTGATTAACTAGATCACCATTATTTTTCTTTAGGTGGAAACTTGGATCATATGGAGTCTCAACTGGATCGACATTAAATGAGTCAAACTTTTTAAGAAGTTTTTCAACATAGTGTGACTGATTAAGATAGATGCCAATTGGAGTCCTTTTTATTTTTACTCCCAAAATCGCATCTGCCTCACCCATGTCTTTCATTTTAAAATTCGAACTCAAAAACTGTTTTGTCTCATTAAGTCGATCCAAGTCAGTCCCAAAAATTAACATATCATCCACATAAAGACAAATAATTACACAACCATGACTATCATGCTTAAAATAAACACAAGAGTCACCTTCATTAACATGAAAACCATTACCAGTCATAGTCTTATCAAATTTGTCATGCCATTGTTTTGGAGCTTGCTTAAGCCCATACAATGACTTGACCAACTTACAAACCTTGTTCTCTTGGCCCGGAACAACAAACCCTTTAGGTTGGACCATGTAAATCTCCGCATCCAAGTCACCATTCAAAAATGCAGTTTTGACATCCATTTGGTGAACAACAAGATAAAAAATGCAAGCAAGAGCAATTAAAGTCCCAATAGTTGCAATTTTAGTGACAGGGAAGTAAGTATCAAAATAATCAATGCCAAACTTTTGAGTAAAATCCCTTACCACTATCCTTGCCTTATACTTGTCTATGGATCCATTGGCCTTCAATTTTTTCCGAAAGATCCATTTACAAGTTATGGGCTTACAACCATTAGGAAGTTCAACCAATTCCCAAGTGTTATTACTGAGAATTGATTGTAATTCACTATCAATTGCTTCTTTCCAAAAAACAGCATCAACTGATCTCATTGCCTCATCATAGGTCCTTGGATCATCTTCCAAAACAAAGATATGCACAAAATCATCATCAATTAATGAAGATTCAGATAAATAAGAAGTAATAAAATCAGGACCAAAACTGTTTTCCTTTCGTGCCCTTTTGCTTCTCCTTGGCTCCAAAACAGAATCATTGTTAATAATAGGAGCATTAGCAATAGGTAAACTAACAGAACTACTAGCAAGTAATTCACTATCATTAGAGGGAGACATTTTCCAAGGAAAAATGTTCTCAAAGAACTCAGCATCTTTAGCCTCAATGATATGGCCACCTGCATAAGAGTTGTTAGTACCTTTGACAAAGAAACGTTAAATTGCACTTTGATAAGCATAGCCAATAAAAATAGCATCAACAGTTTTAGGACCAATTTTATCCCTCTTGAAACTAGGTATGCCTACTTTTGCTAGGCACCCCCACACTTTCAAGTATTTCAGGTTTGGTGCTCGACCATTCCATATTTCGTATGGAGTCTTGTCAAGCTTATTGTTCAAAACCCTGTTCAAAACATGACAAGCAGAAAGAATAGCCTCCCCCCACATGTTATTAGGAAGCCTAGAACTAATAAGCATAGATTTCATCATATTCTTTCTATTTTTCCTTTCAGCTATACCGTTTTGTTCGGGTGAATAGGGAGTTGTTGTCTCATGTACAATGCCAAGCTGCTCACAAAATGCCTTAAGAGTGTCAGGGCTATACTCACCACCCCTTTCACTCCTAACCTCTTAATATTTTTGTCCAATTGGTTCTCTACCTCATCTTTATATTTGAGGAACATTTCCTCATCTTCGTCCTTAGACCTGAGAAGATAAACCATGCAAAAACGTGAGCAATCATCAACAAAAGTAATGTAATACTTTTTACCCCCTC
The DNA here is from genome assembly GCF_948465745.1 of Chenopodium album. Taxonomy (NCBI): domain Eukaryota; kingdom Viridiplantae; phylum Streptophyta; class Magnoliopsida; order Caryophyllales; family Amaranthaceae; genus Chenopodium; species Chenopodium album. The sequence continues at coordinate 11,568,467 of NC_137855.1, read as the reverse complement.
TACTTTCGTGATTATTAAAATCACCCAAGTCACTATGAACAAGTTCTAGTACTTTAGTCTGTCTATCTACTGATTTAAATGGCTTCTTGGTAAATTTGGCTTCAACACAAATTTGACATTTCGAAAAATCAGTGTTAGAAAAACTTGGAATCAAATTTAAGTTTTTAAGCCTTTTAATTGAATCAATATTAACATGGCCTAATCTAACATGCCATAAATCAATAGACTCAGCAATATAAGCAGAAGAAGTACTAGCATTCTTATTCATAGTGTCAATTTTAACATCAAGAGTAAAAAGACCCCCATTACAAAAGCCCTACCCCACAAATTCCCCATTGCGAGTAAGAACTAATCTATCAAAATCAAAAGAGAGCTTCAGTCTAGCTTTCATGAGTAAACCGCCACAAATTAAATTCCTGCGCATTTTTGGAACATGCAAAACATTAGTGAGAGTAAGCAATTTTCCAAAAGTGGGAGTGAGAACGATCTTCCCTTTGCCTTGGATAGAAGCAGAAGTTGAGTTGCCCATGAAGACATTTTCACCTTCAACCTTGTCATATGTAGTGAACATGTCCTTGTTGGCGCAGATGTGTCTGGTAGCTCCAGTGTCAACAATCCACTCAGCAGCATTACCTGTAAAGTTAGCTTCTAAAACAACAGCAACAATAACGTCAGAATCCTCAATAAGATTTGATTGACTTTGCCTATTCTTCTTCTTCTTAACCCTGTAATCCTTAGCCTTGTGACCAGTCAAACCACACTCAAAACAGATACCCTTAAACTTGTACTTCTGAACCTTCCCTTTAGGCTTAAGAAAACCAGTCAAACCACACTCAACCACTTACTAACACAATAACGTTTAGTATCGGCATCATCAGTCCCATTTTTTTTCTCTAAAGCATCCCAAATATCCTTAGCATGATAAAAACCCATATAAATATCCAATAGATTATTTGACATATAATGCAACAACATGCCCTTACAGGTTCTATCATCCTTAGCAAACTTAACATCATATTCAGACAAATCATCCTTATCAACAAGTTCAATAATATCATCAAGAACATATGCAACATCAATTTGCTCCAAATAAAAACGCATTCTAACAGCCCAATGTTTATAATTGTTTCCATCAAGAGGTTCTAACTTAGACATATCATGAATCAGAAATTTGGAAGCCATAATCGTCTTTTAGATTGTTATTCTAATAAGCAATAAAATAGAAATAACTTATCTCTTGATGCGTGAACTAAACTGATAGTAGCCGTGTCGTGGAGAACCACTGACCTAAAAAACGATTCCTCCCGGTGCAGTAGACTAGAAACGGTCGCTCTCCAGGATAAGCACGGTGCCGGAGTTTACGTGCACTCAGAAATCCGACTGGAATTCAGAATACTTGCCCATAAAACATAACAGAAAGAACTCGTGTTTAGATAATATTTAGAGAAGAGAAGACTGAAGTTATTGCGTGTTTTCTAGCTGAAGAAAGACAGGGTATATATAGCCAACTAATGGAAAATGGCTAGCATAAAACAAGGGAGGAATTTGGCCAAGAAACCGTCCAGATTAATATTTGGCCAGTCACGAAAAGAAGCAATAATGAAGGAATATTATGTTTAACAAGGACCCACGCCAGCGCATCACATTCCCCAAGACCCCAAGTTCTGAGGCCCGAGCCCGACCAGACCCGGCTCGACTCGGCGCGCGTGCGCGTGTGTGTGGTGTAACACACACCTCCTACTCACTCAACTAAGTAGTGCTAAAGCGCTACAATATAAAAAAACAAGGCAAAACCTCATTCCCCAATCAATGTGGGACTTTTCCCTTTCATTTGTTTTTCTCTCTCTCTCTTAGTTTTTCCAACTCTCTTGTTTTATATCAAGAACTTCCAACAAGAATTATAAAATTATTTGAATCCAAATTACTGTCTTTCACATATGCTAATTTCTCATTCATTATTGTTGCACATAATAATAATAATAATAATAATAATAATAATAATAATAATAACAATAACAATAACAATAATAATACCAATAATAACAATAACAATAACAATAACAATGATAACAATAACAATAACAATAACAATAATAAGAATAACAATAATAATAATAATAATAATAATAATAATAATAATAATAATAACAAAATAATAATAACAATAACAATAATAACAAGACTAACAACAAGAAGAACAATAATAACAACAATAAGAACAATAATAATAATAATAATAATAATAATAATAATAATAATAATAATAATAATAATAATAATAATAATAAATGTTACCAATTAATTAATAAGGTTTTACATTAATTTGCAAAAAGTGATACATAAAGTCGAATAAAGTGCTACTATGTCAAAAGAGATGATTAAAAAAATATTACCTAATAATCAACAAGGTCTTACATTAGTTCGAAAAAGATATATTATTATGGATAAAGAGTTCCTATATGATTGAAAAATGTAACTAAAGATAAGTAAGGGCTACATAAGAAATAAAACGTAACACTTTAAAAATGATACTAATAATATAAAAGTGTTACATAAGAGGGTTTATAGTAACACTTTTGAAATTGTTACCATACGTTACCCAAAGTGTAAAATAAGATCTTAGGGAACATTAGCGGAAGTATCACCCAATAAAATATTACTTATTATCTATAACAACACTTTAACCACTTTATGTAACACTTTTTAGGTGTTACTTGAGGTTAGTTATGTACTAGTGGTTAGTGAAAAATATACGCGAAAGCGCAAAGGTTAACAAGTTTTTGAAAACAAATCAGATGAAAAACATGAACATCACTATAAAGGATCATTAGATTGTCTCTCCAATAAGACTGTATTTTTTCAGCGATATAAGTGAGAGATGTTCCACATGACAAGATCTACTTTGCTATTTGTTAAGGAAGTTTTTTATGTATTACAATATGTTATATGTTATTAAAATTATAATTATTTATAGATTCCGTATGACATTTTACTAATGATTTAATTTTACCATCCAAAAAAATTAGTCAAACAAACTTCTATTCTTCCTCCATTTTCTCAATAGATGCATATGTTTGACTTATAACATTGTTTCTAAATGTTGGTCATCTATATCGATCTTGATTATATATGTTGGTTAAAATAGTGAGTGTTATGGTATGATAATTTGATGGTATACATTGATTTTTTTTTTTAGGAAATACATTGAAATTATTAATACAATGACAATTAAAATGGTGAAATTTATCATGAATTTGAGGTCAAATTTAGCAAAAAAAAAAAAAAAATTACTATAAATGCCTTTGTGTGACATGCATGCAACGCCTCGTTTTGCATGTTGTTGTTTTCATGCCTAAAATCGCTCGGTCATTTGATGTTCGGGGTTTCATTTTTGCTATTAGGGGTCGAATTTGAGGCCAAAATTAGCAAAAAAAAAAATTACCATAAATGCCTCAATTTCGTGCCATGAAATACCTCATTACAAGATTCATGGATTTGTTTGGCATCAGTTTTTGTTCTCAGTTTTTAAAACTTTCATGATTTTTAATGCTATATGTTAGGGGTGAGCTTGGGACGGGTACCCGTACCGTTAGTACTAACGGTTCGGGTACCCGATAACCAAAATCACTAAAAGTGATACCCATAACCGGAACCGGTAAGTTCGGGTACCCGGACTTCGGGTACCCGGATTTTCGGATCGGTTATCGGGTACCCAATAAGATATCCAATAATGATAATTAAACTTAATTATGTAATTATTATGATATAATTAAAAACTAATTAACAACAATACCATATAATCTTGACCAAATTATAAATAATATTACTAATCATTGATATTTTAAAGTGATTATGAAGTGAAGTAAAAGTTTAGATTTATATTAATAGATTTAAGTAGGGAAAAAAAGCAAAAAAATGCTTATCGGAACGGATCGGGTAACCGTTAATTTTAAAATGATACCCATAACCATACCCGATAACAAATTATCGGAACGGGTACCCGAACCGTTATGGTTATCGGATCGGGTACCCTACTTTTCGAAACGGTTACGGATCGGTTATTCGGGTTTTCGGTTTTTCGGGTAGTTTTGCTCAGCCCTATTATATGTAGCCCTAAGGGCTATATATAAGCATTAAATATATTCTTGTAAATTGTATAAAATTAGGAATTCATGACAAAAACACGCGTAAATCAGTGTAATTAGTGTTTATATTTTCATGATTTCTTAACTTTTTACGATTTTCAAGTGTAAATTTAATTCTTATATGTAGCCCTAAGGGCTATGTATATCATTTTCCAAAAAAAAAAAAAAAAAAAAAAAACCAAAAACAAGCAAAAAAGTATTTCTACTTTTCTGTTGTCAATTTTCAAAACTTTCATGATTTTTATAAGTTTGGCTTATTTTTTGATTCATTATACGACATATATCATATGATTTTAAAAAACAAAAAACCACAGGATGTCTAACGAACCCTAACATGTGGTTTGCAAAAAAAGGTAGAGTGAGAAAGTAATAAAAGGAGGAAAAAAAACAAAATTTACATAGAATAGCTAATTTCGCTCAAATATTGTTGCAAATTGGAGGGTATTTTTAATGTAGATCAGATAATTATTTTGAGAATAAATTTTGCCCATAAGGGTCAAAGTTTCAAGGATGGAGGATGTACTATTTTTGTAAAATTTATTGTCATTATAATTATTTACCAGCCGTGCATTGCACATAATTTAATCTAATAATTTGCTAAATAATTAATGATAATTCATAAATAAAATGATTTCTAAAAATGATGTGACTTATTTAAGACCCTACCCAATATGAAACCAAACCCGCTATATATAACTTGGATGTAACCTGGCCCAATTACAAACTCGACCAAACATTAACCAATTAAACCGACCTTCCTTGTTTTCTTGACCAACCCAAACCAACTAGACAACCATTATAGTTTGTTCAACCTTTAGTCTTCCTCTTTATTAAAATTTGAGAAGACTCAGGATGCAAAGATTATATTGGTTTTGACAATCTAAGAAAATTCTTTGACTCTTGCAAGTTGCAACATATGGATTTTGTAAAAATATCAAGCATATTTTCATATGTATTCTCTTAAATGTTTGGGCCAAGTCCATTGTCCTAAGCCCATTGACCTGGAATTACAAAAATACCTCTCCATGATCCAGCCCATCATTAATCAGAGCAAAGTACGGATTTACCCCTGATCTGTGCAATTAAGTACAACTTCTGCCACCTGAAAGTACATCTATAAATAGCTCTCCAATCATTAATGATGGTAACTCTTTCTTAATTCTCTCTCATTCTCCCTCTAATTTCTCTCTCTGGAGTACTCTCTCTCTCTCTCTCAACTTTCTCTCTCTATAAAGTACACTCGCTGACTTAAGCATCGGAGGGGCTTTCCCGGGTCACACCCCCGGGGCAGTTAACCTTCTCTCTTTTGCAGGCCTAGCTCTCGAACAGCAAGGCGAAGCCGAAGGACGTTTGGACAATCATTAGACTTAGCCTTAGGTCATCATGATATTATTACCCTAACCCCGAGGAGTATTCTGTTTTCAGAAACAGGTGGCGCCGTTTGTGGGGATGACTAACAAAAAGCCATGGTGAACACTAGACGTTCCCGCAACACATATCAAGATGCTACTAGAAAAGCTCTAATTCTCTCAGCTCGGCATAAGCATGAAGTCGAGGAAAATATAAGAGGCAAACTGTTGTACAAGCTGAGCTCTTATCATGTTACAACTCACTCAAATGAAATGAACAATTCAAGAATCATGGGCAAGCCGAGCCCCCAGCTAGTCTACATTAGGCTCTCGGCATGCTCTAGCCAACATACCCCCTTGGCTTGCCTGGCTACTCCCTAGACCTGCTAGCATACCCCCTCGGCTTGCCTGGCTACCCCCTCGGCCTGCCACCATACCCCCTCGGCTAGCCTGGCTACCCCTCAGCATGCCTAGCTGGGGGCTATGCTTCTACCAATCGCCTCGACATGCCTAGCCGAGGGATATGCTTCTATCATCTCCTCGGCATGCTTAGCTGGGGGCCATGCTTCTATCAACCCCTCGGCATGCCTAGCCGGGGACTATGCATCCCCTAGCCAGGGGCTATGCATCTATCAACCCCTCCATGGCTTGCATCTATTAACCCCTCGGCATGCCTAGCCGGGGGTCATGCTTTTATCAACCCCTCGGCATGCCTAGCCGGGGAGCATGCTTCTATCAACCGCCTTGGCATGCCTAGCCGAGGGCTAAGCCTCTATCATCTCCTCGATATGCCTAGCCGGGGGCTATGCATCTATCAGCTACTCGACAAGCTTAGCCCGGGGCCATGCTTCTATCAACCCCTCGTCATGCCTAGCCAGGGGGTATGAATCCCATAGCCGAGGGCTATGCATCTATCAACCCCTCCTCGGCTTGCATCTGTTAACCTCTCGACATGCCTAGCCGGGGGTCATGCTTTTATCAACCCCTCACAGAAAACTTACATTGGATTATGGCAAATATGAATTAAGGACGAAATTTGCTTCCTTTAGCTTCGAAATTCGCAAGAAACCGAGCTCTTTAGAGAGAGAAAGAGGCGAAAATAGATGAAGGAAGGAGAGATAAAGCGAAATGAAAAATCGCGTTTTGCGAAATTCAACGTCGAACAAGCATTTTTCAAATAGCAGCAATGATAGCAATCCTCATGATTACAGTCAACTGTTGAGATGAAAAAAGACTTTACTTCCACTTCACAAGAAAAATTTTAAGAGTCAGCGGTTCAAAGCCTCAAAATTGCACAATAATCCATTATTACCACTAGTGGCGGATCCAGAATTTGGTTAATAGGTTGTCCCATCGTCTATCGACCTCATATTTCCTCCATTTTTTTAGTTGACACGTATTCCTTTTTGGAAAGTTTTTTTTAGTTGACCCGTTTCTATTTTAGGTAAGTTTGTATTATTAAGGAAAAATTGAAAAGAATAATCCCACCTTTCACCGGTCTGCTCAAAATAATCCCATCTTTTCGAATTCCAGAAATAATCCCACCTTGTATCCCCACCTTCCCAAAATGAACCTTTTTCATTTAATGACCGGTTCTTTTGAATTGAAACCTTTTTCTTCCGGTTTCTTTCTCTCTCCTTCCCCAATTAAGAAAATACCGTTGTAGGCATTAATAACCTCCATTAATCCTCTGCTCTCCCTCACTGCGATTTCTTTAAATTCGCCCCCTCCCTTCAATTTTTTTCACATTTTCTCAAATATTCTCTTGCAAGCTTTCAGCTTTTCTCTGTAAATCATCAATGACAAGTCATCTCTCTATTGGCTCTTCCTCAAGGTCCAAATCTAAGAGTAAGTCTGGTAGTCCCATGGGTCAAGTGTACTACTACCACAACGAAGTTGCTCCTCTTAGGACGGTGAAGTACGATGGGCCAATAGTGGGGAAACACTTCTATGGGTGCTCGTATTGGCCTGTAAAAAAATTAGGAAATTAGGTTTTTTTTGTCTATGTTTTTCATATGTTTTTAGTTTTTGTAAATTAATTTGTCTAATTTGTGGCAGAGGACTTGTGGCTTCTACAAATGGGTTGATGAAGTGGATGATGTGCGTGAGCTGCAAACTCTCATTCTTGAGAGGGACACCACCATTGCTGAACTGGAGATGCAGATAGACGAGCTGAAAGAGAAGGTGAAGAAGCTGAAGGCTAAGAAGGAGCAGCTGGTGGAAGAAGTGGAGGAGATGGGCATAGCCACGACAGAGACTATGTTTGAGTTGAAGGAGAACAATACTGACAAGCGTTTGATGTTGACTTTGGTTTTTTCTTGGGCGTTTTTCACTCTTGTGTTGCTGATGAAGTGAATTAGCTAGGGTGGGTGGGGTATGTGATCGATGTTTTTTTTTGGTATAATAAGTTGGTGGGTGAATGTTTTTGGGAGGATATGCTGGAAGTTTGTGCATGTTGTTGATCATGCTTTTAGGTTAATATTTGGGAGTAAGTTTTTGGCCACTGACTTTAGGAATGTCAGTGTGATGGATTTTAGTATGGTTGATTAAGCTAGGTTGTTAATTAAGTTAAGTGTAGTATTTCATGGTCATGAATTGTAAAAAATTTGGTCACCTATGATGAATGAAATGATGACTTATTTTGGTACTTTGTAAGTGTTCATAATTCCTTATACTTGATGACTTATTTTGGTACTTTGGTAGTGTTCATAATTCCTTGAACAAAAGTGTATGACAAAAGGAAATGCTCAAATTGTGGACAACACTCAAATAGCATACAAAAGCATCATTTCATTTAGTTGAAACTGAAATTGTAGAGTAGAATTTGATTACAAAAGACAAGTAACAACTAATAAAACAAGGTCTAAACTTAAAGGAAACTTAAATTGTTCAAAAACAACTACATCACTGTTACATATTAACTACTTAGACAATCACATAGTTAAGCATCAGTTGGTTGTTGACCCTTGGCTGAAGTTGTAGTTGAATGTGGTGGTGAAGGCACTGACATCTTGAGGTCCATTACCTGATGGTGGCTGCAGAGACCAAAAACAGAACAAATCCATTCAAATACAAACACTACAAGAAAAAGGCTGATTTCCGACGGAATGCTTCCGACGGACATGAAATTCAACCCTTTGTTAAAACCCCCTAAACTGAGATACTTCCTCACTCCTCCTTCATTTCATTTCCACCCTTTCTCTCTCTTCCTCCCTTCTCTTTCTCTATCTTCCGCTTCTCTCTCTTCCTCCTCCCCTTCTCTTCTCCATTTTCTATTTCTCTTCGAGTCTTCGCCTCCTCTCTCATCCTCCATCTCTTTCTTTCCACTATCTTCTCCATCCTTCTTTCATCTCTTTCCTCATTTCTCTTCTCTTACTTGGTGTTTTCCATGGCCGAAATTAATGGTTTTTTTGTCAATTTCGACCACGAAAATTGTAGATCTACACTTTTCATGGTCGAATTTGGCCTATTTAAACCAAATTCAAGAATTCAAAGCCAATTTCAGAAAATAAGGTATATTTTTCGAGTCTTTAATTTTTTTTTGGTTTTGTTTTTTTAATATTTTTTGTTGTTGGTTGTTCGGTGTGGTTGTGGTGGCTTGGTGCCATGCTGGTTTGGTTTTTTGGTCAGATCTGGGTCAGTTTGGAGGGTGGGTCGTTTCTAGGGTGAGGTGGGTTGGGATTTTTTTCGGGTTTCTGGGTGTTGGGTTGGGATTTTGATTTTTTTTCTTTATTTTTGTTAAACTTTTGGGTTGTGATACTCTGTTTTGGTGGTGGCGGTGGCGGTGGTGGTTTTAGGTGGGTAGTGGGGTGGTAGATCTAGGCTCGTTTGTGTGGGTTAGGGTTAGGTGGGTATGTAGGGGTTTTAGTGGTGTGGGTGGTGGAACAGGACAAGTTAGGGGGTTTGTAGTGTGGGCTGGTGGTGGGGAGTTAGGTTGGGGCTGGTGTAGTGGCGGTTGTTTGATGTGGGTGGTAGTGGTGGTGGTCTGATGTTGGGGTAAGGGTTTATTTGGTGGTTAGTGGTGGTTGATACGTCGTACCGTGGTGGCGCGACGTTTTTTTTAATTTCTTAAAAACAGTTCTGATTCTGTCGGAAAAGTGTTTCCGACGGAATTTTCGTCGGAAAAAGACAAATTTCCTACGCTCCAACTGTGGTGAATTCAGGAGCTGATGTAGGGAAGGCTTTTCCGATAATCGGTTTCGATAGAATTCCATCAGAAACGTGTTTTCCGACGGATTTTGGGGTGGTTCCGACGGAATTTTTCCGTCGAAATGACCCTTTTTCTAGTAGTGAAAGTTATATTACATTTTGGAAACAGGACAGGTTTAAAAAAAATAAAAAAAAATGTCAGCTTACATTTGTGATGCTACTTCCATCAGGAGTGACAAAAACTCCAAAGCCTTGAGGTATCTGTGTCCTCCCTCCACCTCTTCTACCACCCCTGTTGGTTCTCCCCTTTCCTCTTCCTGTGGCAGTGGTTGTGTTACCACCTCTGTTGCTTCTCCCTCTGCCCCTTCCTGTACTAGAGGCTGTATCAGTTCCGATGCCACCTCCCCTACCCCTGTTGGTTGTTGTTCCTCTATTGCAGCCACCTCCTCTAGTTACAACTCTACCACCTTTGCCTAGTCTTGATGGTTCTGCAGTAGCTATGTGATGCTGAGTGGTTTGAGGCACAGGTGGGATCTCTGTTGGGAGTTGTTCTTTTCTTGGTCTTCCTCTTGGTATTTTAGCTGGGGGTTGATGGGGCTCTCCTGTCAAAGCTTGAGGGGCTGGACAACCCCTTTTACTGTGTCATTTTTCCTTGCACCTTGTCCATGTCATCTCCATGTCATGCTTGGTCCTTTTGGGATCTTCAAAGGGGTCCTTCCTTTTGTTTTTCCTTGGTCTCCCAGGGCCCACTTTAATTGGTGGTGGATCAAGTTCAAACTCAATCCTTGGCCAATGTCTTTCACCCTCAACTAGTGGTATTGACCCTGAGCAGGCCTGTATGTAAGCTTCTTTTTTGTAACAAGCATCCACATAATCTTCAGCATTTTTATGCTTGAAGAAAATGGCTACCACATCATGGCAGCAAGGGAGGCCTGTCATGTCCCACTTCCTACATGTACAGGTGTGAGCCTCCAAGTCCACAGCACATGTGTCCAAGTAATAACTAACTTGGAACTTAGTCAGAGAAAAGGGAGTGACATCACATTTTGCAGCTTCTTGCTTCTCTATCAACACCTTCCTATGTATCCTAGGGCATAAAGCTATTGTCTATTTTTGCATCTCTTCCCTCTTTGTCACAAGCCTCTTCATCAATGATAACCTGATATCTTCCAACATGTATATCAGGTGCTTGGCTCTGGAATTGATAATATAACCATTGAAGGTCTCTGCCACGTTACTTGTTATCACATCAGCTTTCACTTCTGTTTTCAGAAAGGCTCTGCAGAAGACCTCAGGCTGGTATGACTTAAACCCTTCAACAGCAAGTGGGTCTGCCTTCTTTAAAATTTCAATGTTGTCATCATAATCAACTTTGTTGTAAGACTTTGCACAGTTCCAGAACAGATTCTTGAACTCATCCCCTCTGAAATTTTTGTGCCAGTTAGCAAATATATATGTCCCTGGCACAATGTCTGTGTTCAGCTGCAGGGAGCACCACTGAAACTCCTCTTCAAATAGCCTACCACAGTGTACAAATTACATTTCAAATACACATAAAAAATCATTTACATAAGCTGATATTTTTAAGGAAAAGGAAGGAAAATACCTGATGTTCATCAGACAGTATCACCAACCCAGCACCTTCTTCAAGCTCCAAGCTCTTCTTCAAATTTTCTAGAAACCATTCCCATGAAATGTTGTTCTCACCCTCTACCACTGCCCAGGCAACAAGGAACATCTGATCATTCCCATCTCTTCCAATTGCAGACATGAGCTGGCCACCAAGAAAGGTTTTGAGGAAGCAAGCATCAACACAAATCACCTTCCTACATCCTTCCTTCCATCCCCTCTTGATACCATCAAAGCACACATACAATCTTTGAAAAATCTGAGGGCCCTTGTTATTATGTATGTATGTAACCAAGTCAATGTCTGTTTCTGGGCTAGCCTTCTTCAATGCCTCAAGATACCTTCCTAGCTTTCCATAATGTTCTCTCATGGACCCATGCAATTTCCTGTGAGCATAGTATTTCACTTTGTAGGCAAAATCCTTCTTCACAATAACTCTGTAAGCTCTCCTAACAGTCTCTATTATTTCTTTTGCAGGCCAGTGAGGCCTTGCCTTAAACACATCCAGCAATTGGTCAGCTAAACAAGTTGATTTCAGCGGAATGTTCTTCTCCATGTTCCTAAGGCATGTGTGCTCACCCATAACTTTCTTCACCACAAAACTACCTTTCCTAGAATCCCAAGAAGCATACAGTCTAAAAGGGCAGCCTTGATTACACTTCACCCCTATTCTTTGCTGCCTAAGTTTGTCTGCAGTCACTATACACAGATTCCTTCCTTGAAGTATGGCATACTTATCCATTGCCTGCTTAAAGTCATCCCTAGATGTGAATCTCTGTCCTATAACCCACTTGAATTTAGAGAAATCTGTATCTTTCCCAACTAATAGCCCTCTTTCGGCCCTTTTCTCCTCTAAAGTTTTCTCATCATCACTAGCTGTAGGAGTGTGTATTTCATTCTTAATCCTCATACTCGGACACAAGTTCTCCCTCCTTCCTACTACTACTAGCCTCTACAGGTGGACTCTGTGTTTTCTGTGCTTTCAACTTACTCTCAGCAGCTTCTTGCTGTAGTTTATAAGCTACCTCAACTATAGTATTGTTAAATCCCTTAACCCTTTCCCTTGAAACAACTTGCTCATCATCACTTAGCTTGTATCCACTTGCCCCAACTCAGGTTCTATGTACAGATCTAAATCCTCATTATCAACTGCAGCTCCATCAGTACCAAAGTTAAGTTCATATATCTCATAATCACCAAGCCAATCATTGATGTGTTCATTTTATATATATATTTACCCCCGTTCCTTGGTCGTAATTAAAAGTGTTTTTGGCTCCTTGGAGCCACTTTTATACTAATTTGTGTTTTCCAGTATTTTTGTAGTTTTGCTTGAGTTTTGTAGGAATTTGCGTACTTAGAGCATTTTCCCGGGTTTTCAAGGAGCATCTACAAGTGTTGGAAGACCGCGACCACTTTCGACAGCCCAAGACCGATTGGAGGTAGCAAATCGGTGACTAAGGGATCAGTTTTGGAAATACGAGGCGTTTGGGCCAAGTTAGGAGGCCCAAGGAAGAAGCCCGAGGCCAAAAAGCCTCGCCCGGATCCACCAGGTGCCGCCCGAAGACGCGGCCGGCCGGGCGGGGCGAGGCAACCCCCAGCAGCTCTCACGCCCGGAGCACGCACTCGCCCGGGCGCGAGAAAGAAGAAGGAGCAGCGAAGGCAGGCCCGGTCGGGCGGTCCTTTGCCCGACCGGGCGCGTGTGACTTTTAGGGAGATTTATCTCTGATTAATTATGTTCGGTTTAGGACTCTTGCTTAGTATTAATGTAATTTTATTAGGCAAGATTATTTACTTCTTTTCACTTCTCTATACTCTAGTTTTAATTTCTTCTCTCTCTACTTAGACTTTCTCTCTCTAGACTTTATTTTCTCTTGTTCCTAAACTCCATTGTAATTCCGCCGTCTTGGTACGATTTTTCTCTTATTAATCTCAGTATTTTTATTCATTGAATCTCTTATGTCTTGCTTATTTACTATGTTTTGTTTAGCTTTAATTATGTCTGAGTAGTTCTCTTTCTAGGGTATATGGGGATCTAATAAATAATATGAAGGGGTAATTTTATGATTATTAATTGTTAATGCTTAATTGATTTCCTATTGATTGTTTAAATGCTATGCAATTAGATTTGGCCAGGTTTAATTGTATGAGTTTAGCAATATTGATTCGAGATTCGAGAGACGAGAATTGATGTTTAGGCTTAGTTTCAATAGGCAGATTAATTTATAAATGGTTAGGTCGAGATTCGAGAGATGAGATTTAACACCGGTAAATTAACTCTGTGATTGTAATACGTAGCAAAAGCCCTTTATGATCTGATTGATTAATGCATTGATGATTGATTATTATGTTTTACCCTGCAATATTGTTTATTAGTGAACCTATGCCCTAGGCTTTATTATTATTGATTTCTTCCCTGATTATTCTCCTTACTCATAATCTTCGTAGCATAGTTTTTACTCATAAAAATATTGGTTACTTTAATAATTTAGATTATAATAATTAATTTGGAATAGAAAGACTTGTTTCCCTGTGGATTCGACCCTACTTCCCTATCTGCATAAGCTAGTGGACTTAGGTAATATTTTTGATTAGGTGATACGACTTTAGCCTGTCAAAATTTGGCGCCGTTGCCGGGGAAACGGTTTTATTTTTATTTCTAATTGTTTTTGTAGTCTAGATTATTTTCCTTTTGCCTCAAAGGACATTAGTTCTTTGAGGTAGTTCTAATATCTGTCTTTTTAGTTCTTTGTTTATGCCCAAGTGTTCCAGATCAGGTTACATTCCATTCGATCCTGAGATCGAGCGCTCTTTCCATAGACAGAAGAATTTTTATAGGCAGATCCTGGCAGGTTCTGGGAGTAACGATATTCCTAGAAATCCACTACCTAACTCTAGTGATTCGAAGCACTCTTCTGATTCGGAATTAGAGATGGGTACACCACCTCCACCTCCACCTCGCAAGCTTAGTGATTATTCGCAGCCGTCTCTGACGGATTTTCCACATCTTTCTCCTACACTTGATCTCGAGGGAGTCCAGTTCGAGATCAAGCCCCAGTTTATAACGATGATAGAAAGAAAGCAGTTCAGTGGAGCTAAGGGTGAAGATCCTAATCTTCACATTGCAGATTTCTATCAATACTGCAATACTATTAGGCAGAATGGGGTAACGCAGGACCAAATCAGGGAGATTCTTTTTCCCTTTTCTTTATGTGGAAAAGCCAAATTGTGGTTTAATGGTTTGAATAGAACTGCACTTGGTATTACTAACTGGGAGACACTTGCTTTGAATTTTTATAATAAATATTACCCTGCAGAGAAAACAGCTTTATTGAGAAGTGTCATTCAAAATTTTGCCCAGGAGCCAGATGAAGCATTATATGAGGCTTGGGAAAGATTTAAGGATCTGCAGAGGGAGTGTACCCACCATAACTTGGCAAAATGGCAGTTAATTCAAGATTTTTACAATGGATTAGGGAATGTATCTAGGAGAATTTAGCCTCCGCAGCTAGCGGTAGATTTATGAATCTTAATGTTGATGATGCAGGTCAGGTTATCGAAGATATGGCGATACATAATTCCCAATATGGGAATCCTAGAGGTTATGCTAATAAGGGCAAGCATCATGTTGATTCAGTAACCCTTATGCAAGCTCAGCTTAATTCTATTTGCCAGAAATTAGATAACGTAGTACTAATATTCCTAATTCTGTTGCTAATGTTTCTGCTGTTTCTAATAATGCTAATGATGCTTTTTGTGAAAATTGTGGAAGTGTAGGACATTTTGAGCAAGATTGCAGGAGTTCGATGGAGCAAGTTCATGCTTTCCAAACCTACAAGCAAAATAACCCATACTCCAACACCTACAATCCTGGCTACCGGAACCATCCCTACCTATCTTACCGTAGCACCAATGTTCAAAACCCTCCACCTCCACAACAACCACAACCAGCACCCCCTCCACAGCAAAAATATTACCACCCTCATGCTAACTAGAAACCCCCATCACAAGCCCCTACTACATCTTCTGACCCTGCTTTATCAGAAATTAGGGCAATGCTGACTAGTATGCAAAAACATATGGAGAGTAGAGACCAACAAATTGACTCTATTATAGCTCATAATAAAGTCATGGACACCCAAATTGCCCAGTTGTCCTCTACCCTTCAATCTCGCCAGCAGGGAGCCCTACCAGCGCAGGGAATTCAACCTACGGAACATGCAAATGCAATTACCCTAAGGAGTGGTTCACACTACGATGGGCCCCCAATGCCCAAAGAGGATGAACCTGATTTAATTAATATTGCTAATCCTGATTTCGTTGTATCAAATGCCCCTGCAGGGCTCCAGGGTAATATTACTAATACTAATATTTCTGATGATTCATTGCAGGGTACAACCTCAGGGAAGGATGCACCCCAGGGGAAGAGTAGGGAAGCACCACCAGTTATCAAATTACCATTCCCTAATTGCCAACTAAAGACTAAGTTGGACAACCAGTTTGGTAAGTTTCTGGAGGTTGTTAAAAATTTGCAGGTAACGGTCCCTTTTACTGAACTTATTACACAGGTTTCTGCATATGCTAAATTTATGAAAGATATTTTGACTAGGAAGAGGGCCTTTAATGAAGTAGAAACTGTAGCTTTTACTGAGGAATGTAGTGCATTATTACAAAATAAATCTCCTCCTAAATTAAAGGATCCTGGTAGTTTCTCTATCCCTTGTCATATTGGTAATGTCTTCATAGATAAAGCATTGTGTGATTTGGGTGCTTCTGTTAGTGTCATGCCATCGTCTATCTGTTCTAAATTGAATATGGGTAAATTAAAAATTACTAATATTACTTTGAAAATGGCAGATCGTTCTGTTAAATATCCCTTAGGTATTTTAGAGGACGTTCCTGTTAGAGTTGGTAAATTTTTCATCCCTGTTGATTTTGTTGTTTTAGACATGGCTGAGGATACACAAATTCCCATTATATTAAGTAGGCCTTTTCTCCATACTGCAGGAGCCATTATTGATGTCAAAAATGGTAAACTAACCCTATCTGTTGGTGATGATAATATTACTTTTAATTTAGGGAAGGTTTTGAAAGGTCCTATGCTAGAGGAAAATTGTTGTTTAATTGATGTTATTGATATAATGGATTATATTTGTGATGATAGCTTGACACAGATTCTTGCAAGGGATCCCTTAGAAGAAATACTTTGTGGAAATTTGTCTACAGGTGATGCGAGTATCTGGAGTAAAGAGGTGGATGTCATTGAAAAAGCTCTTGCCATAGGAGAACTTGATGATAACGAGAATAAGAAGGTAGTAAAATTAATTCAGGAATCAAAACCTGCAGAGGTAAAGAAACCTGAACTAAAACCTCTCCCTTCTCATTTAAAATATGTTTTTCTTGATGAGCAGGAAATGCACCCTGTGATCATTAGTACTGCACTTGATGACCCACAAACTTTCCAACTTCTAGAGGTTCTTAGAACCCACAAAAGGGCAATAGGGTACAATATTGATGATCTCAAGGGTATAAGCCCTGATTTTTGTATGCACAGGATACACTTAGAGGACAACTACAAGCCTTGCATTCAACCCCAGAGGAGGTTGAATCCCAATATGCAAGAAGTAGTCAAGAAAGAGGTTATGAAATTACTTGATGCAGGTATTATCTATCCTATTTCTGACTCTAAATGGGTAAGTCCAGTACAGGTGGTTCCTAAGAAGGGTGGGATGACTGTTATAAAAAATGATAAAAATGAATTAATTCCTACTAGAACTGTTACAGGGTGGCGTATGTGCATTGATTATCGTAGATTAATTGTCGCCACTAAAAAGGACCATTTCCCTCTCCCCTTTATTGATCAAATACTTGAGAGGCTAGCTAATCATAAGTTCTTTTGCTATTTGGATGGGTATTCGGGATTTTTCCAAATTCCGATCCACCCTGAAGATTAGGAAAAGACTACATTTACATGCCCTTATGGCACTTTTGCATAGCGTAGAATGCCTTTTGGTTTATATAATGCACCTGCTACTTTTCAACGTTGCATGATGAGCATATTTTCTGATTTCATAGAGTCTATTATGGAAGTCTTTATGGATGATTTTAGTGTCTATGGTTCTTCATTTGATTCAAGTCTAATTAATTTAGCTAAAATCTTGAAAAGATGTGAAGAATGCAACTTGGTCTTAAATTGGGAGAAGTGTCACTTTATGGTGACAGAGGGAGTAGTCCTTGGTCATATTGTATCTGATAAGGATAGACAGGTAGACCAAGCTAAGATTTCAGTGATTGTGCAATTGCCTCCCCCAGTTAATGTTAAGGGAGTTAGGAGTTTCTTGGGTCATGGGTTTTATCGCCGTTTTATCAAAGATTTTTCTAAGATTGCTAAACCACTAACTCAGCTTTTGCTTAAGGATGCCCCTTTTGTTTTTACTGACGAGTGTCTTGAGGCTTTCAACAGGATTAAGCAGGCTTTGATATCAGCACCCATCATATGTGCACCCGATTGGAATCTTCCATTCGAAATCATGTGTGATGCAAGTGACTTTGCTCTAGGAGCCGTGCTTGGACAGAGGAAGGACAAAGTTTTACATGCTATCTACTATGCAAGTAAAACTTTGGATGAGGCTCAAGTCAACTATGCCACCACGGAGAAGGAGTTTCTTGCTGTTATTTATGCTTTAGAAAAATTTAGATCATATCTAGTTGGTTCTAAAGTTATTGTTTTTACTGACCATGCAGCTCTAAAGTACTTGATAGCCAAAGCTGAATCAAAGCCTAGGCTACTCCGGTGGGTTCTCTTGCTCCAGGATTTCAACATTGAAATAAGGAACAAAAAGCGTGCAGAGAACGTAGTGGCAGATCACTTGTCACGAATCAAGTATGATGAGGGTAAGGATTTTCTTCCTATAGATGATTCATTCCCTGATGACAACCTGTATGCAGTTGTAGAGCAAAACCCTTGGTATGCTGATTTTGCTAATTATTTAGTGGGTGGTACTTGTTTTGGCTCTCGTTTTTTCGAAAATCCAAATTCCCCTTTAATCCAAACATTTTCCTCTTTTCTTTGTTCTTTTTCTTTAGTAGTTTCTTTTCTCTATTTTGTTTTCTCCTTATTTCTTTGTATATATTTCTCTTGCTACTAACCAAATATTTGCCGAGTTTTTTTGGACTTTGACATTTTGTAGGGCTTATTGGCGCATTCCCCAAATTTTTCCGAGCAATGGAGTTTCAACGATTGTGGATTTGCGTTTGCTAAGCGTAATTGGGTGAAAAATTCTCCTTCTCAACTCTTTAAATATTTGATTGGTTGCATAGCTTAGGTTAGTTTAGGAAGGAGTTGAATGGTTCGAGGTTGTTTGATTTGGTTCTAAGGAACCTGGGATCGTTGATGTTGTATTCAACGATCATTGTATGTCGATTGGGATTTATATGATTTACATGCCTCATTTATGAACCTTTTTTATTTCTTCCTTTTTCTTTGTGTGTTGCTTTTCTTCTTTCTTTTATGTGACATTCACGATCATGACAAGTGAAAAATTTTTGAAAATTGAGAATTTGTTCGCTCATTTGGACATGTGGACCTATATGCTTTTGTTATGACATATTTTTGAATGCTTACCTTCCTAGTTGAAGAGGGTCTTCACGGTTTGAGAGTGCTAAGGGTTGAACTAGACACATTTTAAGCTAAGGTAGCCCGGTTTAGAACTCTTGAGGACGTTTGAACCCCTAGTTCACGGGAAAGTGGTAAGATGGTGTTGTTCTCCGTAGTGAATAGGATTCCCTTGGTTGGTATTTACTTATTTTCATGTCCCATGTGAGCGTTTATTGTTCAAGCCTCCATCACTTTTGTTGAGCGGCATTTTGGATCCTTAACTATACGTGTCTTAATCCTTGTGTTGGTATCTAGCTCCCAAGATCGTGATCATATAACTCTAGAGGAGGAAGAGGGCATTTCTTCTCATTTTTCTTTGTTTTCCTTGTGTTTTGTTACAAATTTGGTTTTTATTTTACTTATACCTTCTTGCTAGCCATGTTGAGCCTTATTTCCCCTTTCTTGGTTAAACCACATTACAAACCTTGCGGCCTATGTTCTACCAACCCTTGTAGTTAGTGAAGCATCGGCTTGTGAGGTTCGAGTTTGAGAGTCTTGGTTTTAAGCAAGGAAGTTGTGCAATTTGGTTCGAATGAGGTCTTGAAAGTCTATTCATGAAAAAGTGTGCAAAAGGTTTGGCAAGGAAGTTGTAATTTATGAAAACCAAACACCATTCAAAAAAAATGATGGGGAAAGAAAGAAAGGAAAAAGAGAAGGAAAAATTGAGTTGAATGAAAATCTTGCAAAAAGAGTAGTATTGTCATGTAATTTGTTATGAAGGTTGTGATTTGAAATTTAGGTTAGATTCCTATGCTGTTATTGAGAGATGGCCACTCTTATGCTTCACTTAGGAGTTTCCACCAAAATTTTCAAATTAATTCCCAACCTTAACCTTTAGCCATGACGTTACAACCTTAACTAAGACCCTTGGACTTTAGAGGGCGTGGTCAAGGAAACGATGGAGGGAGATGGATTTCAACCTTATGGAGAGAGTATGCATAGTTGAGATGTCGGGATAGCCTCATTATTCCACATAGAATTAATTTTTTTTTTCCGGTTCCCTCGCGGAATCATGAGGAGCCTACTAGGGGATGAATTGAAGCTAGCGGAGAGAACGTGGACCGCCTTGGATGGGGCTAGGGCGGAGGATGAAATCATTAGTTCTCTATGCTTAGATTAGGTTTGTCTCTTTCAACCTTGAGCATCTTATAGCGTGTTTTCCCTCTTGAATTGAGAAAGGTAAGTATTCTTTGATCAATGTCATTATATTTGAGTCCGAATTGAGCATTTCTCACCATGGTACTTGATTGATTTTCTTGAACCTTGTCATGTTGTGTTTGTTATGTATGTTGTCTTTTGCCTTGGTTTCCTTTGCTTGAGGACAAGCAAGAAGCAAGTGTGGGGGAATTTGATGAGTGGCATTTATGCCACAATTTAGTGTTCTTTTTACGGGTTTTCCCTCCCATTTGTAGCTTGTTTGTCCCCTTTTTCTCTCCTTTTTGTTCTTCTTTTCCTTGTTTGCCTTTCTCCTTGTTTTCTTTGTTTTTGTTTTGTAGGAATCAAGGCATTGGAAGAAGAGCAATTCACCCCCAAAATCCCCTGTGTGCGGGCGCGCATCACTGTGAGAACCAGCGCAGGAAAGCTTCAAGAACAGAACTCAAACAGAAGGTTTTGCGCGCCTTGCGCGCCCTGTGTGCGGGCGCGCGCCTTTGATATGTGCGGGCGCGCAGCCCTGGGAGAACCCGCACAAGACAGCAGCAGAAGCAGAGCCAAAACAGAGAGTAGTGTGCGCCTTGTGCACGCCTTGTGTGCGGGCGCACACTCTTCAAGCGCGAGCGCGCAGTATTGCTGGGAGAAGGCGCGCATCCATGGGTCTAATTCCCCGTACCCACAGATCTGCGGGCGCACAAGATCTGCGAGGGCGCACGCACAACATCTGCGCGAGCGCACACACAACATCTGCGCGGGCGCGCAGTGTATATGCGCGGGCGCGCACCGCTGAGTTTCAGTTTTTTTTTTTTATTTCGTATTTTTGTATCTTTTAAGGGACCTATATATAGAGGTCGTAGGGTAGATTAGTGGATCATCTAGCCTTATCTTAGAAGACAATTAAACCCTAATCTAAGAGAGAGAAAGTGTAGTATTACTCAAGTTATCTTCATGTATGCAACTTTGGTTCAAGTTTCATTTCAATCAATCAAGCAACTTTGCAAGTTTTAATCTTTCTACCATTGCCTACTTAGTAATCTCTAATCCTTTCTCTTAGCTTAATTTATTTGCACTCTAGTTGTTTGTTTCTATCTATTTTGTGGATTGACATCTTTGGTATTTTCATTGTTTTTGATCATGTTTGCTTCCATGTCTATTTTGTTTTCATTTAGTTTTATCATCATGTTTAATCTCCCTTCTCTAGGCTAATTTCTTAGCTAGGGGAAGGGGGTGGAAAATATGTGTTGAATGTTGGATGAATGATGATGGTTGGATTGAATACATGCCTTAAATTGATGAAAGATATGATTTTTAATGGCTTGAGATTATTGTTGCACTTTATTTGATTGTCTTCTAGTTTAAATGCATGAAAATGATTTGAACTAGATTAAGATCACCTTTATTTTGATGATTGCATGAAAATGAGTTGTTAAAATAGAGTTATATGATTTGTGCCTCTTTATTCTCTTGATTTTGCTAGTGTCTAATAGGATGCATGAGAATGATTCTATTAGCATAGGGCTCTTTCATTGATTTGCCTAGACTATTGCATGAGAATGAATTGTTTAGGTAGGATCTTGTGTCCTTTGGCATGTTCTTCATGATAACTATCGTTATTCACCTCTTTCTAATCATGTTTGACACCCTCGTACCCCTAGCGTCGTTCTCTCTTGATTTTTAATATTCTTTATATTTGCTTGTTTGTAGTCTTAGTGCTTTTTATCCAAAAACCAACAAAGTTATCCTTTCCTTGACTTTTGCTTAGTGAATTTGATATTTAGCTTGCATGCTTCCTTTGGGTTCGACCCTATACTTACCCCTATATTTGTATTAGGGAAGTTTAGGTTATAAGTATTTAATTTGATTTGGGTTGGTAGTCCCAACGACCTACTCAATCCCGATCAAATTTTGGCGCCGTTGCCGGGGAAGCGGCTTGTTCGGTGTCTAATTTGCTTTTGTTTGAGTAATTTAATTGCTTTCTTTTTGTTTTGTTTTGTTCTATCATACTTGTCATTGCTAATTGTTTGTTTAGCTTTGGTGAATGCTTAGAAGATCTCAAGGACCACCTACCCATCAAATTGACCAAGAAATCAACCGAACTTTAAGACAAATCCGTAGGATTTTTCAAGAAGAAGGAAGAGGACTTGGTGCTATAATTGATAGTGGGAGTGATTCTTACACTTCTAGTTCGCAAAGTGAATCAATGGCGGGACAAGAAGATTATGTTTTATTTCGTGAGTTTGGAAATCCGGAGGATTATGAGCTCACGGGAGGGATTTTGTTACCCGTCACGGAGACTAACTTCACAATTCATCCCCAATATACAAGAATGGTTCAATCGGAGCAATTTTCGGGTTCTACAAGTGAAGATCCCATAGAGCACCTTGATAGATTCCTTGAGCTATGCGCCATGATTCAAACCAACCAAGTTTCTCAAGAGTACATCCGGATGCATTTATTTCGACAATCTCTTTCGGGTAGAGCAAAGAAGTGGTTGAAGCAAGTGAAGCCTAACTCACTCACATCTTGGAGGGAGGTAGTTAAGGCATTCTTGAAGAGGGTCATTTCCGAGGAGAAGACCGCCGAGATGAGAAGGAAGATTGCATCATTTGAACAAGAAGCGGATGAGAGTCTTAATGAAGCTTGGGAGCGGTTCAAAGAGTTGGTACAAGCATGTCCTCACCATGAATACAATCAAAGTTTGCTCATGAGATTTTTCTACGATGGTTTGGAGCCCATGTCTAGAGCCAACTTGGATGCGGGGGCGGGTGGTCAACTAATCAAGATCCCTCAAAATCAAGTGGAAGCAACAATCGAGGAGGTAGCAAAGAACTACTTTTGGGGAGGTAGGAGAAGAGTGCACCGAAGAAAGGTGGGATGTATGAATTGGAGAAGGTCGATCAATTGCAACATCAAATTGAGCAACTCACAAAAGGGTTTTCAAAGTTGAACACAAGTGTTAATGCAAGCTCAAGTGGTGGAGCAAGCTCTTCTCAAGTCAACTCTTTTTCATATCAAAATTGTGGAGGAACAAACCATGATACATCTTATTGTGGAGGGTTGAGCCCCGAGCATGTGGCGGCATACAACACAAGACAAGACGGTTTTAGAGGAGGTGGTGGTGGAGTAGCTTGGAGACAACCACCACCCGGGTTTGCATCTCAACCTCAACAATGGGGCCAACAAGCTCAACCTTCTTACAATTCCAACCCCCAATACCAAAATCCACCTCCATCTCAAAACCAAAACCCAAGAGGAAGCTACCCTAGGAACAACCAATACAACAACCAAAACCAATACAACAATCAAACCCAAGGGGCCCAAAGAAATCAAGAACAAGCACCTCAAGCGGAGCCAACACCCACACAACTCCTTCAAGCCATGCATGCACAAATGCAAACTTTTGGGCAACAAATGCAAGAAATAAGGGCTCACAACAAGATGGTTGATTCACAACTTGCTCAATTGGCCAAGAGGGCTCCTTCAATTCACCATCAACTCTACCCGGACAACCACAACCTAACCCCTCTCATAACCAAAAACCCGATACATGCAAAGCAATCACTTTGAGGTCGGGAACTTCCTATGATGGTCCAAGTGAGGGGGATAGTGAGGGAAAGAAGGGAGGAGAAGAGAGTGTGAATGAAGATAGGAGAGGGGAGGAGGAAAACGTTGATGAGGTCGAAGGAAGTTCGGAGAAGAAGAAGCTCAACAACGAGAAGACAACTTCAATTCCTAGTGAGACTAGGAACCTTGATGGACCGGTTCCTTTTCCAAGTAGGCTTGCGGAGAGGAAGTTGAATGACAAATTTGCAAAATTTCTAAGTGTGAAGAAGAACTTGCACATCAATCTCCCTTTTCTTGAAGTAGTGACACATATGCCATCTTACTCCAAATTTCTCAAGGACATCCTCACCAACAAAAGGAAGCTCAATGATGAGCTTATCACCCTTCCACACCAAGTGAGTGCTCTTGTTCAACATAAAATGCCCAAGAAGGAGAAAGATCCGGGGAGTTTCACTTTGCCGGTGAAAATTGGGAACATGGAAGCTAGGGGTGCATTGGCTGATCTTGGAGCAAGTGTTAGTCTAATCCCCTTATCCATTGCTCAAAAACTCAATATTGAGATGATCCCTACAAGGAAGACCATTCAACTAGCCGACCGCTCGGTGAAGTACCTTGTGGAGAACTTGAGGATGTTCCAATTCAAGTGGGACACATCTATGTGCCTTGTGACTTTGTAGTGATGGACATGGAGGAAGATGTGGATACACCCTTGATCTTGGGTCGGGAAGCTCTCAAGACTTTGGGGGCGGTCATCAATTGCAAAAACAACACCATCACATGTGAAGTGGCCGATGAGAAGATAGTTTTTGAGCTCTCCAAGTTGCTAAAGACTCCTATGGTTGAAAAGTGCTACCATGTTGATGTTGTGAATGAGGAGTTGGACCGTTTGGGAAGGGTTATGATGAAGCCTCAAGATCCAATTGTGGAAGCTCTAACATGCAATGAAGAGTTCCACTCTCAAGAAGACAAAGAATTTGTCATGGCAATGGAGGAATCCTCAAAGGAGGAAGATGAACAAGGCAAGATCGTACTTGAATCAATGGAGGAAAAATCGGAGGAGAGTTCCAAGCCTCCTCCTAAGGTAGAACTCAAGCCCCTCCCCCCTTCTTTGAAATATGCTTATCTTGATGAGGAGGAAAAATACCCTATTATTGTCAATGCTACCCTTGATGAACTTAATTTGAAAAAATTGCTTGATGTTTTGAGAAAATACAAGGATGTGATAGGGTATAGCATTGATGATATCAAGGGAATTAGTCCTTCTCTTTGCATGCATCGTATTCATCTTGAGGATGATCATTCCACCTCCATTGAACCTCAAAGGAGGTTGAACCCCAACCTCCAAGAGGTTGTCAAGAAAGAAATTTTGAAACTACGTGAGGCGGGCATATCTATGCTATCTCCGATAGCAAGTGGGTGAGCCCGGTTCATGTGGTTCCCAAAAAGGGTGGAATGACCATTGTCAAGAATGAAAAGGGAGAGGAAATCTCCACCCGGACGGTGACCGGGTGGAGAATGTGTATTGATTATAGGATATTGAACAAAAACACCAAGAAAGATCATTTTCCTCTCCCTTTCATAGACCAAATGCTTGAAAGGCTTTCTCACCACGCTTTCTTTTGCTTCTTGGATGGATATTCCGGATTTTTCCAAATCCCTATCCATCCAAGTGATCAAGAGAAAACTACTTTCACATGTCCATATGGGACATTTGCATACCGAAGAATGCCATTCGGATTATGCAATGCTCCCTCTACTTTTCAACGATGCATGACTTCTATTTTCTCCGAAATGCTTAAAAAAGAAATTGAGGTTTTCATGGATGATTTTAGTGTTGGTGGCTCGTCTTTTGACACTTGTCTTTTTAACCTTGAAAGAGTTTTGCAAAGGTGTCAAGAGACGAGTTTGGTGTTGAATTGGGAAAAGTGCCATTTTATGGTCGAGGAGGGCATTGTCCTCGGTCATAAAGTTTCAAAAAATGGCATTGAGGTTGATCCGGCCAAAGTTTCGGTGATTGAGAGATAGCCCCCTCCTACTTCCGTCACGGGAGTACGTGCTTTTCTTGGGCATGTCGGTTTCTACCGGAGGTTTATAAAAGATTTCTCCTCAAACGCCAAACCTTTGACCGAATTACTCAAGAAAGATGTTGTTTTTAGCTTTGATGAGGCTTGCCTTGAGGCATTTCCTAAGCTCAAGGAAGCTCTCATCTCTTCTCCTGTTGTGCAAGCTCCGGATTGGAGCTTGCCTTTTGAGCTAATGTGCGATGCGAGTGATTTTGCAGTAGGTGTCGTCCTTGGTCAAAAGAAGGAAGGAAGATCATGTGTCATCTACTATGCAAGTAGAACTCTAGATGAAGCTCAAAAGAACTATACAACAACGGAGAAGGAGATGCTAGCCGTGGTCTTTGCATTTGACAAATTCCGGTCCTATCTCATATGTTCCAAAGTCATCGTGTACACGGACCATAACGCGGTGCGATACCTCATGACTAAAAAGGAAGCGAAGCCTCGCTTGATCCGGTGGGTTCTCTCTCTTCAAGATTTTCACATGGAAATGAGAGATAAAAAGGGAGCGGAGAATTATGTAGCGGATCATTTGTCAAGGCTTCCATTTGAAAACAAGGAGGTTGTTCCGATCAATGATGAGATAGGGATCGAAGCTCTAATGGCTATGGTAGCGTCTTCTACACCTTGGTATGCCGATATTGCCAACTACCTTGCTTGTGGAGTAGTGCCTCCGGAATTCTCCTCTCAACAAAGGAAAAAGTTCTTCAAAGAAGTGAGGAGATATTTTTGGAATGATCCCTACCTTTTTAAGCAATGTGGTGACGGTCTATTTAGGAAATGTGTCCCCGACCATGAAACTGAGGGGGTCCTTGAGCATTGTCATTCACTACCATGTGGGGGACATGGAGGTGTTGACAAGACGGTAGCAAATATTTTCCAATCTCTACATTGGTGGCCTTCAATGCACAAGGATACTCACAAATTCATCATGCAATGTGACCGGTGCCAAACATCTTGGTAGCGGTTGACTATGTGACGAAGTGGATAGAATTTATACCCTCTCCTACCAATGACCACAGAGTTGTTCTCAAGCTTCTCAAGAAAATAATTTTTCCTAGGTTTGGGGTACCAAGGGTTCTAATCAGTGAAGGAGGGTCTCATTTCGCCAAAAAGCAATTGGAAGCTCTCCTCAAGAAATATGGTGTTCATCACAAGGTCGGTCTACCCTACCATCCTCAAACGCAAGGGCAAGTGGAAGTGTCAAACGAGAAATCAAGAATGTCCTCGAGAGGATGGTAAACAAATCAAGGAAAGATTGGTCCCTAAAGCTTGACGATACTCTTTGGGCTCTTCGAACGGCATACAAGACTCTCATTGGTACAACCCCCTATAGGTTGGTGTATGGGAAGGCTTGCCACTTGCCGGTCGAGCTAGAATATAAAGCTTGGTGGGCCATCAAAGAGCTAAACATGGATTTTTCGTTGGCGGGTGAAAAGAGGTTGTTGAAGCTCAACGAGCTCGAGGAGCTTAGAGATGATGCCTATGAAAACTCAAGAGTCTACAAGGAGAAGACAAAAAAGTGGCACGACCAACATATCCGGAACAAGAGCTTCAAAGTTGGGGACAAAGTCTTACTCTTCAACTCAAGGCTTCGTTTGTTCCCGGGCAAGCTCAAATCCAAGTGGTCGGGGCCTTTCGTTGTATCAAAGACCACTCCCTATGGTTCTTTTGAGTTGGATGCCGACGGAAACAAATTCATGGTGAACGGCTCTCGTTTGAAGCATTATTTCTGCAAGGAGGAAGTTGGTGTGATTGAGTGTTTGAGGCTAGACCCTTTGGGTCCAAAGCCACCCTTTTGAATAGATTTTCATCATGGTCAAGCTAATGACCTTATAAAGAAGCGCTCCCGGGAGGCAACCCGACTTTTGAATCCTTTTCTTTACTATTTTCTATGTTTTTGGTAGGTTGTTTGCTTGATTTTTGTCTTATGGTTTCCGTTTTCCTCTATTCTTGTAGGCACTTGCATCTTTGGTGCGTGTTCGGAGGGAATTTGGAGGCCGTTTTGTGTTATATATGGAGCTAAGTTGGGGTTTGGAGACTTGGAAGTGAGTGAGGAGCATTTAAAGAGAAGCTTTTGATGAAGACCCTGTGCGCGGGCGCGCAGGCCTGGGAGAACCCGCGCACAGGGAAGCTCAGCAAAACAGAACATGGCAGAAACTTTTGCGCGCCTAGTGCGTGACATCTCCGCGGGCGCGCAGAAGAGGTGTGCGCGGGCGCGCAGGCCTGGGAGAACCCGCGCAGATTTAAGGCAAAAATTCCAGATTTTGGCAGAAGGTTTTGCGCGACGTGTGTGCGCCATCTGCGCGGGCGCGCAGTTCACTTGCGCGGGCGCGTAGTATACCTGCGCGGGCGCGCAGATCTGGGTTTATCGGGGCTTAAAGGTTCTTTTTCCCCGATTATTTCACAAATTTCTCAAAATCAGCCACGGTTCTCACTCTCTCTCCTCAAGAACTCAAGCCCTAATTTCCCAAATCCCCTCTAAACTCACTTATTTCCTTGAAATTTCATCAAATCCCTTACATTCCCTCACTTTTCTCACAAATTCATCACTTTCCCCTCTCAAAATCATCCATTTTTCACCAAACTCGTGGTGGTTCTTTGGTGGTCGAGGTGGTGGTGCGTGAGGCTCTTGGAGGTCTTCAAACTCTTCAATTGTGGCATAATCCTAATCCTTGAGTACTTTGTAGTCTAAATTCATTAGATAAGATCATGTTTTAGGATTGTTAAGCAAGAATTGAGCTTGTATGAATTTTGTGTGATTTTGAGATAGTTTTGCTTATAATTGTGGATTTTGTTGTGAATTTCTTGGTGATTTGTGAGTATTGTTGATGAATATGGTTGTTTGCATGAAATTTGGCTAGCAATTACTTGACTTGGATATTGAGAATTGTGTGAGTGATCACTAGCCTAATTTTGAGCTTCGAAAATTGTTAATGCATGTGAGATTGAAAATGTATGTTGATTAAGAGTTTTTGATGCTTGATATTGAAATTTGCCTAGTGATTTTCTCTTTAGTGATTGAGTATTGCAAATTTTGGCGTTGATTTATTGTTGTTCATAGTTGTTTTATCTTGTGCTATCTGTGTTTGGAAAGTTGTTGCTCCTAACCCTTTTTCAGATAACAAGATCAAAGGTTTCAATAGTTGTTGTTGTTGTGGGAAGGATTTGGTACTCTTGAGTGTTGGAATCACTCCGTGGTGTTCTCGGTATATCTTTGGGTTGTTGAGTAAAGTTGGTGAAGATGAGTGGTAGGAGAAGGAGTAGAAAGGAGCCTAGAATATCATATAAGCTCAGACAGACTGCCAAAGGGAAATGGCCTACTAAACAGGAGAAGGTGATTATCAGTCTCACAAATGGCAAGAATAACTACGCACATCGAGAAAGATAGATTGTTTGTTTATGCGAGGATCCCAACAATTCGCAGCCCCATCCTTGCCCCAAGAAATAATGTATTATTAGTGCGCCCCTTTGCAGAGAAGATATGGTAAAGGCTGCAGGTTGTTTTGAAGAACAGCTGTCATTAGTATTCACTATGGAATCTTACTGGCAAAGCTATACAGCAGAAGCCTTGAACTTAACCCTTATCAATGTATTAGATCTCTAAAACACCACTTGCTGCAGGAGGAAGCATGGAAGTGGAGCTGTTCCCAAGTGTCTCAAACAGCTACAAGAGAAAATTCTTCTTTATTTAGGTGATCAGCAAAAACCCCAAGCAAAAATGAATTTTCAAATCACCCAATCCTGGTCTCTAAGGACTCCCTCAATGAATTAAAGTTTCAAGGAACACCTCCTCACAGAAAGTCCAAGATTAGAAGCATAAATATAAAAAGAAATAGATGGAAAGCTGCTTCCTTGAAAGTGACTATATCAAATTGTCATCAACTAAAGTGACTATATTACATAAAAAGGAAGAAACCAAGGTCTGACATGTGATTTTTCAAAAATTCATGGAAGCCTCAACTGTGTTGTTTAACGTTGCAAATACAGCCCAACCCCCCACCCCCGCGCCCGACTTCCAAATCACATGAAAGGCTAATGTTCTTCTAAAGGTGAGAGATGGCCGCTGGAGCTGGATAGGATTATTAACACAAAGTATATGCTCCAAAAGCAGTGATCCGTTGGCTATTTTCCATGGCATCTGTATATTTTCAATGATGAACCCTGCTCGGATGTCTATATTCAATCGCAGATGATACATACTCTTTGGGCAAATCTATTTTCTTTCCAGATAAGCTATTTGCTTTGCCTAGATACAAATCCACTTTATAGTGATAAATGGCTAGAGAAGAATTCACATTTTAAAAAGCAACCTCACCACGAAATTTTCTGAAGGATATATTAAAATGAGAAAATTTGAAACTCCCCACCTACATAAACCTACTTTCACTTAATCGGACGATAGTGCTATGAGCGTCCTAGTGACGTCCATGATTGCTGGATACCAAAACGAACTTTGCTCAGAGGCTCTTAAAATTGTAACAACACATTAAGATAATCAAACAAAAGACACATCAATATGTATAAAATGATTTCAGAGCAGGATACATTAAATGATTCTAAATTCACCAATATAGAGCACAAGACACAATTGATACATGTAGCCAAAGGAAAGTACAAAGCCAATTTAAAACATACAGGTCTGAAAGTTTCAAGTTGGCAGATGGGGTGACGATCTGTCCTAGTAACTCCCTGAGCGTGCCAATAAGCACCGCAATATGTTCTATCACAACCACAACCTACAAAAGACTAAGCAACTAGAAATTGGGATCATATTTTTAAAACCAAGTTGTCAGCAACGACTTCACAACTACATAATACGGGAAAGGAAGATTTCAATTGACAGAATCAAGACTAGTTCCAACAGTAGTACTAATTTACAGAACGTCGAACTTAATATAGCTTTGTTTTCATTTTAATGAACTGGTGTAACTACAATTCAGAAAGACATTACTTTCTAAAACTACCATCCATGGTTTATAGCTGTTGCAGCCAAATATCTTGGTTGCAATAAGCTCCAAAGAGATAAAAGGCTTTGAGGTATACAGATATACATCCAAAAAGTGATTAGGTTGCATGCTTAAGCAGAATGATAAGATTATTGTGTATGCATCTTGACAATTGAAGCAAGAGGATCGATCCACCCAAATCAGAACCTGGAGCTGGAGCAGCCCACAGCTACACAGTAGTATTTACCTCAAGATAAAGCAATATTACCTCAACAGGGAAACATTAAGATTAATAGACCACAACTCCACATGAGTCTCAGATACATCCTCACTCAAGGAACTACTTATGAAATGGAGATCCAACACCAAAGAGAAAAAGCCGATGCAGTCACAGATGCATTGAGTAAAAAGTCTAGGCAATGCAGTGAAGAAATTTCAAGAAGCTTGGTGGCTTAGCCTTGAAATTATAGCTTATGGTCAAGTCCAGTCTTGGTATAACTATTCACATATTATGATTCCATTAACATTTATAGGGATAAAAAAAAAATCAACCTCAATTACTCATAATGATTGAACATATTCACCAATATAATATTTATAAAATATTCAATGTTTCAAGATTCTTGAGAAAGCTAATGCTGATAATATTAATGATCCATTTGGTAAGTGGTAATAAATGGTGGTCATGGGAATGAATTTGTGCATAAATCTGTTTAAAAAAAAAAAAAAAAAAAAAAAAAAAAAAAAAAAAAAAAAATCAATCTTTATTCCCTAGACAATGCCAATTCATCCCAAATAATCTCTTCTCCCTCACAAATTTTCAGTTTTCATCACCATCCAAAATGACTTAGGGGGTGGAATTGGGTGGTAATAGACTTTTATTAAGAAAAACACAAGTTAGGTAATGAGATTGCATTATAATGGAAATTAAGATGTTGCTTTGCTTTTCAAATCATCACTTAATTTCATTTACATTACCGCTCCAAATAAGTCGTAAGGCCTTTGCAGCCGTCATTATCAACTAAATAATAAAGTAGATCAAATAAAGCGAGAGTTATAAGAAATTACAATGTTGTGGAATGCTAATATTAGCTCTTGATGGCATCATCCCACCACATGCATGGCATTGCAAATGGGCAATATTCTCAGTGCAACGGAAACCTCCAGATTGAGTTCCTGTAGTAAAACAGAAGTTGCACGCATTAGATAAGGGGAAAATAGGTATAAAAGATTGTACAAAAGATAAATTGCCAAATGAAACCCGCAATGTAAAGCATTTATTCGATCCTTAAGTAAATCATCATAGTGGATGAAACTTCTGATTAAATTAACTATTTTTTATGTAATCCAATTAGAAATGCAGATATTTCCACTACACAAGATCAAAGCCACAGCCATTTTTTACTATAAAAATGAAAATACCAAATAAAAGTTGAACAAAAATCATGTGGGGGACAATTGGTGATTAGTTGGAACTGCATAAAATTTTATTTTCATTCAAAAAACCAATTCCCTACTTTTACATTCTCCTCAATATTTGAACTGGAGTTCTTCTAACAGTTTGTATAAGGTTTGTAACATCGAAATTGATATTGTATATAGTGCGAATCTGAGTTCTGAAGATTGAAATGCATAAAGAAGGATGGAAAGAGTATAATTGGTCTCAAAAATTAATTTCCTTTCTTCAATTCCTATCCAGACAAAAACTTTTATACATTAAAATGTATATCGTCAGCTACAACATAGAAGATTTAATAAGTCAAGTTTAGTTGCCAGTAAAATTCACTTGCAAGTCAAGAAGATCTGATAATTAAAATAAAATATATTCTGAATCATATGAATGACGGTGTGATATTCATTTCCAATTAGCTTCATTGGTATAAGTGATTTTTCAAAACAAAAGAATGTTTGTGAAACAAGACTAGAACAAGAAAGAAAAATGCATGACCACATAAAGATGTGGACTTAGCCCATATCTTATAGCTACAAATTTGGAGCATTTTTTTAGCACTGAAAAAAACAATTTATGTAAAGCACTATGAAAGGGAGTAATGATGATAATTCCCTCCATCATTTATAGATCTTCTCATTTGCATTTCAACGATATACAATGCACATCTTTGATTATGAAAATTTGACATTATGATAATATATTTTGGTACAAACCTAAAAAGATCTGACATGATAATTTTATTTTCTTATATCATCAAATACAGGAAAAGTTATCTTACTTTAACCACTAGAATAGTAAGCACGGAGATTTTTAAAGAATTGATGGGAGTATGCCCTTTAGGCATAAAGTTATATTAAAAATCAATTAAAAATTTAGGAGCATAAAATAAATTTTACGAGATGTATGGTCAAATATAAATATGTATCAACTGCTTAAACAAGAGTACAATACCACATTGAGGGCATGATAATTCCATTTCTACACGCTCTTCATGAATTGGTGAACGTGCCCTCTTTTGACGATTTCCTTTTCCGTTTGTAATGACCTAAAAAGCATAAGCAATCTAATTGGTCTAGATATAGTAAATGAAGAGACTCTTGACCTCCTTCCTTAACCCCCAAACCCTCAAATTTTCATAAATTTCATGAAATTCATAAAAAAGGTAATTTTGGGGAAAAATAATCTGGAAACAGGGGGAGAAAATTATGAAGATGCATAAACATGTGCAGAACAATTGACACTATTTAAGAAAACTTACACTGAAACAAATCATTTAAAATTTTGAGTTCAATCATCAATTATAATTTGATAACAGGACCGCGATGAAAGGAAGAAGGCTTTGGGGGAGGGGATACTGAGAATATAGAGAACAAGGGAAAATAGAAGGGAAAGCGTCATACTGCCATCATTACCATTTTCCAATTAGGAGTTAATGAAATGAGCAAGTAGCATAACATCAACGTATAAAAAGAACAGCAGATAAAAGTTTTTTACATCAATCATTTCATTGCATCTCAAAGTATACTCTGTTGTTCTTCGAGATTTCCCATTAAAAAATGATATAGCACCAAGAAATTAACAAGATCAGGATAAAACATGACATCATGCAACTGTAAATATATTCACGAATAACCAACAACTAAATCAATTTTCAATGAGCGATAAAAAACTCTAGAGCGCCATGATTATGGTCCTTAATCACAGATGCTGAAGTAATCACTCACAAGATTGGACTTGATGGTTGCATAAGAATCTAATATAGCAAGTTCTTCTGTAGAGCGCCGTAATGAAGCATCTGCCTGCAAAATGTCCTACAGAAAAAAAAAAAAAAAAAGCACGTCACTGAAGCTCGCACCAAAAGCTGCAAGCATTCTGATTTCAAAATTATATAAAGTGATTTTATTCATCAATAATACTTCCTGAGATAGGAAATGTTAGGTCCAAAAACAAGCAAAGAATTCAATATGACAGATTGATAGCTATCATTATCTTCCACAGTTATTACCCAAATGAAGGCTTTCAATACCACTAAAAATCAGATCAAATATTAGTATTG
Source organism: Chenopodium album (assembly GCF_948465745.1). Lineage (NCBI taxonomy): Eukaryota > Viridiplantae > Streptophyta > Magnoliopsida > Caryophyllales > Amaranthaceae > Chenopodium > Chenopodium album. The sequence continues at coordinate 11,534,304 of NC_137855.1, read as the reverse complement.
TCACCTTGTACCCTATTGTTTGCAAACAAATTAAGACCCTGTCCTATTCACCTTATTAAAAAACCATTTCAAACAAATCCAGGTCAGATAAGTAATGGAAAAATAAGTTCTAATAAGGGTTATTAAGGGTAAATCAAGTTCAAATTTCAACTAAATAAGCTATAATAAGTCTAGATAAGATAAGCTCAAATAATTTTAGATAAGATAAGAAAATATCAAGTGAATAGAACACAGCCTAAGAGAGTTTAAGTTAGAGATCAATAAACAAACGTGCTAACATTTAAGCTTAGACAAAGAACAATTGTCTTACACATTGACAACAGTGATGATAAGGCATAAGGCAGAGATGAAAATTCTAGTAGTATATGAGAGTTTACATATCCAGTGATTGCAATTGCAAGATGGTATCAACAGAAATGCACAACCAGTCTAACTTAACATCTAAACAATAACTCTACAATTTTGGACTGACACATTCATCATATTAATTATGGAATACATAACTAAGATGGGTGAGAACAAAACAAGTTGATAGCTTTACGCTAATTTACATCACTCAACCAGCAATGCAATATTAATCATATTCATTCCAAAAATGGATATTTACACAAAGGAGGAAGAATGTTGCATCACCTCCTCAATACCATGGAGAAAATGATTTATTCCAACAAATTGCACAACTGCTCTACACTGGGGGCATAAGACACTTGAATGTTTCTTCTGGCACCTCTTTAACCACTCTGAGAAGCACCCATTGCTGATAACATCAAGAACATATGCAGCAGAAGCTGATTAATCCAAAGCAAATAATCCACTTCTTTTTAACTAAAACTAATTAGGCCAGCCAAAAAAATTGTTAATGAAACTTAAAATTTGACAAACCAGAAATTATGAAGGCAAGGAGCTACTGTCACAACGTCATGCCAAACATTCAAGCAAATGCAGCATTTTGTGTGCTCCGAATCTAGAAATATCTGAAGAAAAAAAAAACCACATTGGCAGACATAGTAAGAAACAAAACTTAAACCTCCAACTAGTCAAAATAGAACAGTTCTCAAACTATTAACATAAACCAACCTTTAACTTATTCTCAAAGCGTTGTTCTTGGACAGGCATCACCTCAAATTTAAAGCTAAGATGCTCTGCATACCAAAAAAAAAAAAAAAAAAAAAGGAAATTAATTGAAACCATAAACTCGTAAACCTCAGAATGTTACCAATTGCTAGTGTTTTATATCATGTTTGTATATCTCTGAAAACTCTACATATAGCATATGGAGACCTAGATGCGGTAATGCAGTATAAGGAAAAAGTAATGTATAAAAATAAATACATACAAACATATTTAACAATAAAGCAAGCAAGAAGGATGTCTTATGGCTGACAAATTTATTTCTAATTTATTTATTCAATCATGAACTGAATACTACACACAAATTAATACGGTTCTGAGAAGATACAGGCCAGTTGGTTCATCTCTTCAACTGTACAAAACCCCAATGTAAGGACATCTATCCTCCCACTTTTAGCTCCTTACTTATGTCAGTACTAAGTACGATATCTCACTATTCTTTCCTCAAGTGCACTCATATCAGACACACACACACACACACTCTTATTCTATATGTAGAAAAGAGCTCATATGAGAGCACCTCTCTTATATGAGAATATAATTTAAAGGCAAAATTGGCCTCAACACTCTGAACTTTGGCTTGGGTGCACTCAGCACCTTGAACTAAGAAAAATAGCCAAAACACCCTGAAGTATTGGCATGGGTGCACTTAGCACCATACAAGAAATTTTCCGGCCAAAAGTGGCCGGATTCCGGCGACTTTTTTTTTTTAATAAAAATATGTTTTTATTATTATTATTATTATTATTATTTTATTATTATCATCATCATCATCATCATTATTATTATTATTTAATATTTTTATTGTTATAATTATTATTATTATTATTACAAAAATACCTCAATTTGCGTGTTATTATTTATTTTTTTACGAAAATTGTTCGGGTAAGGTTTCAGGGGTCATTTTTTTCCTTTATGGGTCCAAATTAAGCTCGGAATTTACAAAAAAGTAATGGAAATACCTCGTTTTGCGTGTCGAGGAATATCTCGATTTGCGTATTGTTATTTTTTGTGACGGAAATTGTTCGGGTAAGGTTTCGGGGGTCATTTTTACCCTTAATGAATCCAAATTAAGCTCTGAATTCGCAAAAAAATAATGGAAATACCTCGTTTTACATGTCAAAAAATATCTCGATTTGCGTGTCTTAGCTACTTAGATATTTCTCGACACGCAAAACGAGGTATTTTCCTTTTTTTTTGCAAAATCTGAGCTAAATTTGGACCCATTAAGGGTAAAAATGACCCCGAAACTTTACCTGCACAATTTCCGTCAAAAAAATAACAACACACAAATCGAGGTATTTTCGTAAAAATAATAATAATAATAATAATAATAATAATAATAATAATAATAATAATAATAAGAAGAAAAAAAACATTTTTTATAAAAAAAACATTTTTTATTAAAAAAACATTTTTTATTTAAAAAAAAACATTTTTTATTTAAAAAAAACATTTTTTATTAAAAAAAAAAAGTCGCCGGAATCCGGCCACTTTTGGCCGGAAAATTTCTTGTATGGTGCTAAGTGCACCCATGCTAATACTTCATGGTGTTTTGGCTATTTTTCTTAGTTCAGGGTGTGCTGAGTGCACCAAGCCAAAGTTCAGAGTGTTGAGTGTTGAGGCCAATTTTGCCTAATTTAAATTCAAGAATTCATGTAAGCATAAAACTCAATATCTACCGTCAAAATTAGCTCCTTGATGTGTGTCCCTCTTTCTATCTCATTACTCTTAAATCTCTCTAGTTGCACACGTTTCTCTCATTCTTCATACTGACTACAGTGAAACACCACTGGCTACTAGAGTTGTCAGTCTTGTCAGCTACTGTCACAGAAGCTATAGAGCTGATGACAGCAAAAAAAAAAAATGTGACGCTGGTAGTTATGATAAGGTGACACTCCCTCTTTCTCTCTCCAAGTCTGAAACCAGGAAAAATAGCTTGTTCTTCTACTACCTGAACCACCAGTCCATCATATTACTCACCAAACAAAATAACCATTCTAAACCCACACCTTATTCCTGAGTTTTGCAACCTAAACACTACCTAACATATTAAAGGATAGACTTGCTCTACCATTACAGGGTCTAAAGTCTAAACCCTGTGTTTTGAGTTACAAAGTATGTAATAGACCTCTAATTAAGAATTTAAGATGCTTGGCTGTAAAGCCTGTGATAAGGAATGTGTGACTTATGGGTGTGCTTATAGTCAAATAACGTGGTTATATTATCCTTGTAGAAAAAATACAAGAAATTGAAAGCTTTGAAAGGACTCAATGAAAGGTAAATGTCTATGCTAGTGAAATCCATCGGAACCAGTCAAGCCATTTTGATGGTATTCAAGAGTGCAAATAATGAGCAGGAAAGTCAAAGGGGTCTTAGTGAGTATTTTCATTCATAGTTTATGGCGATTATACTAATTATAAAGCTTTGAATTTCATAAGACAAATTATCATTAAGTTTATATGATAGATAAGTTGATTAGTTGATGGAGTATATATGTTAGAGTTCAAGATAGTTAACTAGTTTCACGCTTGGTGAATTAAGCTTGGCTTAAATAATGTCCTTTTGAGTTCCATGAGCAAATATGATATTAATTCATCATGAAAATGATTTGGTATACAGCTTTAGTCTGGTTCTATGATTAAACCTATATTGAAAATCATTTAGTTTATATAGGTTTTAAGACACCAAAATAGCCCAATAAGTAATGCCCTTTCAAACAAATGTTAAGTCACTTCCTTTGCCAATAATTTTAAACAAACAAGACAAACATTGAGGATTAGCCTACAATTTGATATGTAGAGCAGAACATGCATTTTCATGAAAAAGAAAAAGTGAAGCCTTGGTTACATGATAATCATGTCCTCGTAATATTGAAAACCTTCTAAAAATCAATAACTGACCTACTTTAGTGGAAGCTGGCACTATTTCACAGCCACACTTAATACTAACTACATCTTCACTCTCCAGTATAGCCCCATCAATGAGTATAATACTTGACCTGCATCATAAGATCACCAGAAAAGAAAGTAAGAAATCAAGGATAAATCTGTAATGCAAAAGGATATCTACATTTCATAACAAGAAAGAGAAACAATTATATGCAAGAGATAAGACACTGACCTACATTAAATACAAGGTTATCTGAAAAGGTAAAGGAACAACAAAAATCTGGAATGTAAATGGTACCAATACTTCAAAATAAGAATGATCAAAATCTATTTACTCATGGTTGGCACTGGGCCATCGTGAGCTGGTCACAGCCCATGGCATGGTATGAACAGGCACCAGGCCAATGACATTCAATATCCTGAGTTACGACATTATACATAAGTGTCATGCCAAGCCAAGTCATGCCTTCTCCAACAAGAATGCAGCCCAAACATGGCACAAGAGGCAGCCAGCAGGCCAATGGTTGCCATGAGGACTTTCTTAAAGGAACATTCTATACAGCAAATGATACATTGAGACTCACAGTATCCTAAGAATGAATACCCTAATTATGAGGTTTCAAGAAGACAGGGTGAAGAATATCATCACTATTGCTTTTATAGTAGATATAATCTATTTTGCACACCCCAAAGTCTCTTTTCTTCCCTTTGACCTTCAGGCCCTCCATTAGTGGTTAGTAATGGAGTGATGGGTCCAAATACCAAGTTATAAATTTCATAATATAATATATCCCATTATCCCAACCGAGATGTGTCAAAACAGTAACAACAAAAAAGTCATCTAGAATTAAAGTCAATGCCTTGCTTTCAATAGGGTTACCTTCCACCTTTTGACAGCTCCAAAACTCATACACCTCATTTTCAGCTCACCTATATGGTATCTAACAACCAGCTTACCAACTGCATGCTCTGGACCCTAACTCACATAGCCCTATTCTGACCTAATCTCCCCAAAACTATGTTTCTCTCCCTAATCCTCTTCTTCCTCTTCTGTCTAACTTTCATTTAATCTTGCAAGCACATCCAACCAACAACTATCACTGACTCTTTTTGAGGAATGAACACAGTCAATATATACATTTAACCATGTGACTCATGGTTCTCCTGTGAATCAAGATAACCTCAATGTGGCAAAGCTTTGACAAGCCTCATATAACTACCATGATCAGGAGCAGCTACAGCAAATCTTCAACTATTTAAACGAGTTTCAGGATAACTTACTCTTTTGATCCCTTACTGACTTCCTGGACATGATCATGGGTTCTTTAAAGATTTATATTCTTACACTATTTAAACCTATCACATCATGGATTCTTTTAAAACGCAAGGGCATACACTTTTGAATCTATCAAATAAAAATTGTATTCATAGCCAAAACTCAATGAAAGTAAAACTAACATCTAAAACCTTAAAGCATAATGCATGTAATTGCTTAAATGAAAAAACAGTCATTCATGTAAATAACATTCTACACATGATCCAATATTAATTGAAACTATAAATTCATTCAAAAGTTTTCATACATTACAAAATCATATCAACTCATGTCAGGAAAACTTGCTTTTTTAAAAAATATATATATATACCTGCCCCTCCCCTTCCCTTCCCCCTCAATATATGGTATAACTCAAAAATCTACACAATTTATTCTGTTTTGATAAAGTCCCTCATCAAGATCTATAGGCTCGAAAGGAAACAAGACAGGATGTGTACCTTTTGTTTCTGATAGTGGCTGAACATCGATCAGAGTTCCTTATAATCTGGCACCATTCAAGCCTATCGGAAGTAGATGAGATCTGTGAACACACAATTGTATCATCTGAGCTAATCTCAATGCTTGCATAGCTTGAATCAGATGGCACTACAAAGATGCAAAAGAAACTAAAGGGTTATTTGAACTCATATGTTAAGAAAATGAAACCAACAATAACTTACATTCAAACTCATATGCTAAGAAAATGAAACCAACAATAATTTGTATTCAAAACATAAAAAACCGTATTCCCTGGTTCTAAACAAAGGTCCATTCAGTGAAAAACACATGATCAGTAATGGCATCAAAAGTGAAATGAAAATATGATGATGCCTCACCGGATAAATATTCCCAGCTAGCTATAAAATATTATGTCATACACTCGTACTCATCTAGCATCCAATTTTCTAATTTGAAATCCTGCTACAAGATGCTTTAATAAGGTGTTTAATGGAAGCATCTGGAGAAACTCTTGGTTTCAAAACCAATTACGAAACAAATAAAATAAAAATGAAGAAGAAAATAAGAAACGAAAAACAGAAGGAACCCCCTAAAATTGAACCGCTTTGATATTGGATTGAGGCAGGCCAGGCAGCAATTCCCATTACCTGTCTGTCCTCTCTACAACTATAAATGTCCTAATTCCTAAAGTCATAACATAATAAAACTGTTCAATACAAGCATGCAGTTTGGTCTGTTTTGGCATGATTTACAAAAAGAACCAAGCTTAGCAAAAAGCCAATGTCTCAAGGTAGCAAGGTACTACTCGAGCAGGAATTAGCGGTAGCCACAGCGATTTCAGGATTAGAAAAGTTAATCCAATGACTGTAAAATTAAATTTTAATATAGTTACAGCTACAAGACGGAAACTTTTGGATGGGAAGAAGAGAAGAACAATGAAATACCTTTTTTTTTTTAATTGAAGGAATGAACAAGAAATACATCCAACAAGGGTATTGGCAATTTGGCATTTAGCAAAAAGACATTGTAATTAGTCTAATTACCAATAAAAATGTTATTCCATAACACTAAATTTAGACATTGTAACACTTGGAGACATAAATTGGCACAATTGCGAAAATTAGAACCTTGAAAAAATCTTAAATTCTTGCAAATATCAGTAATCTACTTCCAAAAGAAAAATGCAGTCTTGTAAACAAAAAATAGCATCCCAACCAAAATCAAACACCAAAAAAATGTACACAGTTATTATTAACAAGATTATTTCTAATAATTTACAAAATGCATGATTACAAAAACTGAGAAAAAACCCAGTTCATAATTCCTTAAAATTCACAATTCTACCCTATAACAGCATTGAGGGTCAATCAAATTAGGAGGGTTTTCTTCCAAAAAATACTACCCAGAAAATAAATTTCAATAAAATGATGGTATAACTATTTGATAGACAGAAATTTAACTGAGGAAATTACTGTACCAAGTTTGGCCCAAACTTCATCTGAGGAATTTGAACCAGATGATTGCCCAACGTCCATTGAATTTCCCAATTTGAGGAAGCCCCAGTTTGAATTTCTCATGATGGCATTTTCGTAAATAAATCAACAACTTTTTCAACTTTATTCAACTGTGGAGCCCACAATTTTGAAAAAGTTGTTGATTTATTTACGAAAATGCCATCATGAGAAACAAATTTTGTTTCTCTTCATGAGAAACAGGGAATTTCCCAATTTATTTTCAGGGTTTGAATTTTTCTTTTTTTACGGTTTATCTATACTATATACTAAAGTAATCACCAGGAATATTCTAGAATTACACGTGTCACGTTTGCATTAAAAAATTTCCCTCCAAAAACTTTTAATTTTTTTTAAAATTATTTTTCTTAGAAAAAAAACATAATTGATGAAAAAATAAAATAAACAATCTTTTTCCAAAAAAGAATAAAAAATATATATAGCCTAAATAATAGAACAATAACAATAAATTAAAATAAATAAAATATTTAAAATATACACAATCTCTACACAAATACAAACTTATAATAATATATAAATGTAATTTTTTTCCTGTGAATATCCGAGCGTTGTTCGGTCAAAGAACTAGTTTTTTCTTATATTTTGAAGGAAAAAAAAAAAAGAGTTGGGTTTTTAATATGGTGATGAAAGTGGGTTGCCACTATGAGAACTTGAGAAGCTTGTGAGGGAAGATGGAGACGAAAAAAACGAAACCAATCTAATCTAATACTTCTTCCGTCCCCTTTTGATAGTCCCTTATGGGCAAATTTTAATCCCAAAGCCTTTTCCAACGATCATTAATATTAATTTTTTTATCAAAATTCCCTCCAATTTGCAACAATACATGTGTAAATTTAAATTTTCCGTGTAAATTTTGTTTTCCCATGTGCTTTTATTACTTTCTCTCTCCACTTTTTTGCATACTCAATGTCAATTTACTTTTTCAATGTAATTTAACTATTCTTATTTGTGTTTATTAATTCCCGTGAAAATTGCTCATAAGGGACTATCAAAAGGAGACGGAGGGATGACATATATATAAAGGGGAGTTTTTTCCTGATGTTTTAGAGAGCCACAAAGGATCTAATTTTCTTTGCGCGCCACGTAAGATTATAAAGTTTAGTTGTAGCCAATTAAATACGAGATTATTTATTTCTTTTAGAATTAATTAATTCAAATGCCACATAAGCAAAATTGACGAATGCTAATATAAAGTTTAAATTAATTAAATTTAAAATATTATATTTTGATGTTAGGAATTTTATCAAAATATGCAACAAACTTTAGCACAAAAATAAAAAAAAAATATTTTAAAAAATTCAAACAAATAGTGATTTATTAATATTTTAATTATTTAAAAAACTAATACTAGTACTTTTCTTTTTTTTTAAAGAGCTAAAATTTATCTTTAGATATTAGAATTTATATTATTTTTACAAAAAAATTAATGAAAAAATTTTATCACCAATTTAAATTCAACATTTTTCAATCCTATATACAGAAACCCTTCTAATGTCTCACACAAATAAACGTATACATTTTGTAGGCAAAGAAACGTACTGTATTTTCTAATAGGAAGTGTTTGAAGGACATTCTAACAAAGCTACGAGACGAAGAAATTAAACTATGTACTACGCCATCAGGATCATTGATCCTCTGGAGTTGGCAAGTCTAGCTTGCTGATCTTGCGGCTATAGAAGCTGTATAATAAGTAGTTCCTTTGAATAAATATAGCCACTTTGAGGTTCAAACATTAGCCAAGGGGTTTGAAGACGTGATGCTGTTGATCCATTAGCAAATTTCATAAATGTTAATTTTTCAAGGGGTGGGATTAAGTATGCAATCCAATGATCCATTAGCTGACACAATTTGTAATTGATTTACAAAGGATGGTGAAAGGTCAATCATCAATTTCATCGTGTATACAATTTGAAAAAAGTTAATTTCATACAATTTATTTTCTTTCAAATTTTTCTTCAAGAATTATTGTGTTTTGTTGTTTAAACGAAAATTTTATAAAATATGTAGCACTTATATATGTGTTAATGGTAATTGTATAAGATTAAAAAAAATTATTTGTATTAATATTTGTTATTACGATTGAAAATTAAATGTTAAATTTAAATTATTAATAGAAACTCATGCATCACACAGGCTTAATTTTTTTTTTTTTTTTTTTTTTTTTTTGAAAGAAAGCTTAATTTTGTATATATAAAATTTAAGAATTTATATTCAATTGTCACATAGTTAAAAGAAAAACGAAGAATACAAATTATTTTAAAAAAAAAATAATCTTTTGATATTAGAGATTTTAATTTATCTAGATATTCGATAAATATAATGTATAAAATAATAATTTACTTACAAAAATCATTATAGCTTAGATCAATAAATCAAAAAAAAAGTACAAACAATAGGCAGTTAGCCACATAAGTAAAATTAACGAATAAGATTTGAGATAATTTTATTTTATGTACCACGTAAGTTAACAAAAAAAATCCATGAATAACGATTTAGGGTTTGAATTATTTTAGAAAAACAACCTCAAAAAAAATTATATACATAATGAAATAATATACATAATAAAAAAAAATTACATTTTATTTTAGAATTTAAAAATAAATCCACATAAGATAATTAATGATATGAAATCACATTTTATTTTAGAATTAAAAAGTATATATGATTTAGGTTTTATGCATTATAAATTACATAAAAATAATAATTATCCTTTTTTAACCCGTGACTACAGGTTAATTAAATATTATAGATATACTTGAGAAAACAATCCTTTTAAACCGTAAAAAATTCAATCGCCACATAAGCAACACTAAAATATAATCATCCTTAAATTATTTAAATGATTTTGTTTCAGACCATGTACCTTGTGTGTTGTGACCCATTTGTTGCACACTCATGGTTAAAATTATGCTTTGCCGTAGAAATTGCAAAGACTGATGCTTATGCACCTTCCTGTCTAACTAATAGAGATACTGTAAGCAGATCAGACATGCTTTGCAGCTTCCAATACAGTTGCGATTACATGAAATGTGCACAAATTGGCACCCTTGATGCCCCTAATGTATTTAAGCTTAGTTAGCTCATTTACAAAACTATGTCGTATCTCCAAGAGAAACCTATGTTCAGCTGGAAAGCTGAACTATTACATGGTCACTGGATCAATAGGATCCTGCACAACATTTGCGCATTGTGCAGCCACAATAAAGATTTCCTAGATAAACTAATGGCAGTTTTCGAGCCTGTGATACAATAACAAAACATAAAACTCATGCAAAGTACAATGACAGCAGCAGAAAGATCAAGAACCACCTTCAGATATCCCCGAAGAACCAGCAATATCTTCAATTCTCATGTTTATGGCCATTTCTTCAACCAGCTTTCCCTTGTCAGCTGACTCATTAACAGCCTTATCCAATCTTTTTAGCCAACCATCATAGTCAACTGGGTATGGAGTCCCACATAGGGTGTCAACGTAATCAGCAAACGCCTTCAGAATAGCAGAAACTTCACCAAGGTGCCTCTGGATGTGTCTCTTAGCCCAGCTCCTCTGCCTCCATTGCAGAGCAGACTCTATTGAATCTTGTTGCTGCATATTTCCTCCACACAAGAAGTATAGTAAATAAACAAGGCTCTCCACATCAGATGAAGGGCAAAGTTTCCCGTGCTGAAGAGTATGGGATGACGAAAAGAATAAGTTCATTGCAGGGCCATCTCTTTCCTCCAAAACAGCCCGTCCCCATGATACTGGGACGTAAAAGAAGCTACTGCTTGAGCCCTGAGCATCACTAACACGTACCACATTCTCCGGACAAATGTCTCCATGCTGAACATTTGCCATCTTTGCACTTCTCAAAGCTGCTAAACAATCTCTGCAGCAACGGATCACCTCCTCGCAGGAAAATGGCCCATCTTGAGAAACAATGGATGAAACAGGCTCGCCAATGGGAAAAATCACAAGAACCGGGGTTCCACACAGTGGATGATCACATTTCTCATTTGGATTTTTTTTCTTACAACTACCCGGATGCAACATTTTGCCAGAGGCCACAATTTCAGGCAAATACTTGCTCGAAATTCCGGCCTGCCTCAAGACATTTAGAACTTTGGTTTGCCTTTGTACTTGATACCATAAACTCATATCTTCCCATGATGGTTCTAATCTAGATGGATGAGCACCCACATATAAAGTCAACAACTGCGTGGGATTTTCTAGTGATATAGCACTATAGCAAAAGGATTTTTCATCAAACAATGGCTCGTGGATTTGAAAACTCTTTTCACCTTGCTGCTGATCTTCAACATGTATTATATCACCCTCTTGTAGCATCAGGTGTGATGCTTGATGCATAATTGCTGGATTAACTTCATGCTCAAGCTCTACAATTTCTCTTTCTCCTTGTGCATAGTCATGAGAGAGATGCTTACCGGTTTCAGTCTCCAAAAGATGACACTCAATTCTTCTTTTCTGAAGTCGGAGGCTGTGATCTGATGCTAGTGAGGCTATTGATTTTCTTGGCGAACCACCAAATTGGACAATAGAGTAGAAAGTTGCCAAGAGAAGCTGCAGAGTTCCCAAGTCCCCCCAGTTGGCATTTCCTAGCTTATTCCATATTCTGTCCACTGTAGAAACACTGACCTCTGAATGAGTCTTCATCCATTCCGCCACTGCCTGATATGGATTATCCAGATTCAGCTCAAGATGACGAACATCACCAGTTAGCTTCACCACTGCTCCAAACTTAGAATCCATAACCAGAATGTAAACAGAATTATCATTAAACTCGCAACGTTTGCTTAGCCTCCTTGAAATAAGTATATGAAAACCGTAGAAAAGGGTTTCACTTAGTGCATTCAGTGAGATCCCCAATTTATTTCCCAGCATTATATCAGGTTTGAATAACGATAATTGAACTACTTGGTCCCAATGGATATTTACATCATTTCCATCTCTTGCAATTAAAGCTGCACCACAAAGCTCTGCAACTTTCCCCCTTGATATCGCTTTATCTAGAGAATAGAACCTTGATCGAGGATGACGAGCACAAGACACAACAAATGGCGAAGGGGAACTTTTATGCCAAAAGGTACGCCATAATCCATCAGCCATGGTGTGGAGGAAATCTTCCAGAGCAAAATATTCCTCTTCTTTTAGATCACTAGAGCAGTATAAGGAAGTAGGCATTCGAAAAAGTTGCTGAAAAAAGGTTCCCTCTAAAGCATAATCAAGCTGACGGAGTTCATCAATCTGGAAAGGAGAGTCAAATGAATATTCATGGTTGGAATCTGTAAGAGAGTTTTCCAAAATCCAATCTTCTAGGCTCTGAATAAAAAGTTCAGAGTCAACTAAGTTTCTTGCGCAGTCTTTGAGTGCTTTGTAGGCTCTTTTGGAGATAGGAGCTAACTTGTTATGAGATGATAAGCCAGAAGAACCCTTGCAGACCCCTGAAAATCATTAGCAATGCATATTGGAGATTAGGTAGCTATGATTAAGAGGACTGAATACATTTTGAAGTCTTCATTGATGCAAGGTAGAGAACATAAAAATACCAGTTTTTGGCTTTCTGAAACTTTCATTGAAAGTTTGTGCCGAGTATAGGTCCAGATCATTATGATGAAACCCTGAGGCATGTCACCTATTTAGAAACCAAAAATGATATATATAATTGTTGGACGATAGAAATAACTTAGCTACTGACCAGTGTTGGATTTCCTGAAACTTCCATCCACATCATGTCCAGGTGAAGAGTCATTTTCTCCAAATACTGCAAGATGCCCACCATAAGTCCATGAGATTGTGCAATATGCCATTTTGCCATTTATGAATGTTTTCAACACAAACGATCTTTATAACCATACTCAGCTAGTCAGCCATAATATAAGCCAGAAATTGCAAAAAATAATTGGCACATACATCATCATCATAATAGCACCAAGAAGTGCCACTTGAATAATGTAATTATGTATCTTTTATAGCATTGCCGCCTTGGATACAACCAGAAGGAAACTATATATGTTCTAAATGAGGCTGCTATCAACTCTATATAAATATCAAATGGAAGGCCCTGCAAACCTCAGATAAAAGTCCATTTGTAACTGGTAAATGCTAAAGCCAGGGCCGTATTTGAGGCACGGCAGCCGGGGCACCTGCCAGGGCCCACGGTCAGAAAGGGCCCATTTCGCTGAGCTTTAGAGTCTACAAGATCAGTTAATATAAGTAATTACGTGCACATTTGAACATAGTTCTTTGTGTGCTTGGTGGTTGAATATTGTTGAAATGTTTTATCTCTTATTAAAAAATATTTATTTTCACCAAAGACCCAATGAAGTTAGATATGAAACACAAGATAGAAGCATTATTCAAACATTTTAACATTTAATGATTTTTAAAAAAAAATTATTTTCACCAAAGACCCAATGAAGTTAGATATGAAACACAAGATAGAAGCATTATTCAAACATATTAACATTTAATGAACAATATTTATCAAGCTGCTCTTGTTTTTTAAATATAATTGCACTCCAATTTTTTGTTATAAGGAAAAAGCTATGTATATTTCAACCAAAAAAAAAAGACATCTGTACCTAATCTGATTTTTTTTTTTTTAGATTCTTTAACATAATTTAAATTATGCGGAGTACATCATTTAAAAAATATATATATAATTGCATTGACTTAAAAATATGAGAGCGTTTTGGGCAAAGTATTGCAATATGAAACCGAGGAAGTATAAATAGGGCCCAATATCTTACTTCGCCCTAGGGCCACCAAAATCTCAAAAACGGCCCTGGCTAAAGCACGAGTCTTTTTTGTGGAAACTCTATATGGTTTATGTACTAAGAGGAATAATTTTATTCTTGACACTACTAGAGTAGTCATCTTTGCAACTAACATTTTGTTTGTTAGAGAGGTATTGTATGGAAAGAAAAGAAAAGGAAACAAGAACTTTCCAATGCTAATTTGAAATTATTATACAGGAATTGGTAGAAAAGAAAATAGCTTGGGTCGCTTCTTAATCTTCCAAGTTCTTTATTAAGCCAAAAAAATAAGTAAGCTTTTCGATTTTATTTATTAAACCATACAATGCACAATGTTATACACCTTCTTTTCCCTTCTCTTTCTTCCCTTTCCTCTCTTTTCCTACCTAATTGGAAGTAATTTTTCCCATATGATTTCTGCCCTCCATGAAGCTTATAGAATTTGTTTTTTCATATTTCATGAAGCTAATTCACAGCTGAACCTTAGAGTGATTAGGATCACTGTCATTTGTCTCATATAATTAAAAAAAAATACATGATGGTAAATTGGTAATGTTCACAAATGAATAAATGAACAGGATATGGAATGCAAGCCAACATGAGCAACATTAAAAATAATACGAACCAGATGTAGATTTTCTGAAACTGCCAGAAAGACTTTGCCCAGTGGATGAGTCGATATCATTCTGTTGAATGCCTGAGTGATGTTAATCATAGAAATCATACATAAATCGAGATACATTGGCCAAAGCAGTAAATAATTATTATGATAGTTTGATAGCACCAGAATCATTTTAAATGACTATATGAAGGAGCATTAAGCAAACATAATGCAGAAAAGTACAGCTACAACTGATGGAAGCTCATTGAATAGATTGCCTATAGTTAGGGAACACATGTTTGTTAGGTTGCTAAGTATGTTGCAGAATGTGAGGTGAATGGATTTAGTGGTTTAGTTTGTACAGTAATCTATATGTGGGATTATGCTTCACTTGTTATAAAGCTTATAGCTTTGTTAGTTTAGCCTATATAAAACTTTTATTGTAGTTAGTTTTAAATGGAAATTATGGAATTAATGGAGAGTCGTTTTAACTTTTATGCTCTTCTCTTCCCTTCTCTTATATTTATAGTCCAACATATATGCAAACATTGTATATACAAGATGGGATAAGCCACATTGAGCAAAGCTATAATGGTCTCAGGTATAATAGTCCAGCTTGTTGAAAGCTACATCACAGGTAATTTGGGGCTTAGGTTGTGTCCTATGACTATCTAAAAGTAAACAAGGATAGAGTGGGGAAAAAACAACCAATCGACTCTTTGTATTTTAATTCACAACATGAGTCACGAACAAGTACGAGCTTCTTGTAGAAAATAAAGTTAGCTACTAACCACAAGATCAACCAAAAAAATTCTCAGTTTTGGCCCTTTTTTCATAAACTGTAGCCAAAACTTAACTTTATTTTACCAATAAGTCACTGAAGATCTATTTTTATTGTCTATAAGCTGCCTGAGAGGTAATTTTACCAAGTTGTCACTTGCCTCTATTATTTTTTTTCTACCTACTTGGTAATTTGAGAAATTTGAGAAATATAGTACAACAAATAGAAGTTGCTAGTACATTAAATCAGCAACCAATATGGTAACATCTTAGGCCAAATTGATAGGCATATGTGAACCAATCACTTTAGATTCATAAAATTTAGATTGTGACAGTCGTAGATCACAGCTTTCACCATGTAATACTACTATTGTACTATAGCACCACTGGTAAAATGTACCATCAATCTTTATGTGTGTTGGTACCACCGTGTTCTACTAAATGAAACAAATCAAAAATCTATATTAACAAAATCCAATCTCGATATATATCCACTCACACCAATGTAGCTCCTAAGGCTTTAGAATCATTAACCATCAGTCTAGGATAAAGCAATTCTCACATCCCCTGTCCCAAATTTACAGGCTGTGCTCAATTTTAGGCTGTCACAGTATGACAAGACACTTTCTATTTTTAGTATGCAAAAATTTGAATTTCCATATCACCACTCATATACCCTTACCTATTAATTCCAAAACAAGACTACATTGATATGGAGAAAATGTAAAAAACTTGTAACAGTGAAAGAAATTATGACCTCAAATCAAAGTGACCTGTAACCAACGGAGGCCGAAGAGTAAAGGTATACTTTACATGTATCAGTTTCAATCACAATTCACAGTGACATTCTCCCAAAGGGTGAAAATGATGTTATATTATCATAACTCATGGAGTCATGGGGAAAAGTAACGGAAAAATTGGAAATATACTAGATTCCTCATACTAAAGAATGCCAAACTACCTTAGTAAAGTTTTGGCCATGGCACCTAAGAGTCTGGATCAAAATTTATCTACATTACTACCATTTAAGACTCTCTAACCTCAAATAGAGAGTGAATACTGAACATTAACCTTGAACGAGAGGCGATTGCTGGCTTTACTGCCCCCAAAATACCAGAAATGCAGGCCAAACTCACAGATCATCCAACACAATATGATGCAATTTTCAAATCCAGGGTTCTCAAACCAATATCACCAAACTCTACAAAAACTACTCTCTATCAAATAGGATATCCTTAATTTTCCTCACCTTAAAGCTGTTCCTCAAAACACACAAAGCCTTAAACCCTTACTACATTGAAACAAAAACTCAACACAATGCTGATAAGGTTACATAAAAAGAATCATGAAAAATTTAATTTCTGCTAATTTACTGTAATTTAGTGCTCCATAAAATGCTTAACTGACAATTAACACTGAAACAATCTGTGTACCAAAAAACCACTGAAACAATCTTACCACTTGGATTTTTGCAAAACAAATGATATAATTTATACTTAGAATGAGCAAATATCAAACTCACCTAATCTCATTGCTAAATTCCAACAAAATTAGCTTCAAAGAGGAAGAATAACAGCAACTCTAATGCCACAAATTCCTGCATTGTATAACAAAATTTCCCATGTCAGAAAATCTTATTTCAAGACCCGGGATCAAATCTCGTCTACATTATTAACACCTCACAGAACCTTATCACATTAAACCCATTACTAAAACTTAAAATTAGGAAAGAAAACTTACTAAAAATTGCAGCTTTCGATTTGGAAATTAGGACCACGAACATCTAAATGCATGAAAAATGTAAGGTATATATGAAAAATTAAAAACACCCTTTACTCAAAATCAACCTGAAAATGCTACTCCGTATTCCCCAATTAAAATCTAAGAAAACCCAGAATTTTTTTTTACGGGTTTTCAACTTTTTTTAACAATTTTTATTTGTATTTTTCTTAGATTTTTAAGTGAAGTAACTCAGTGTATGAAAAAAAAGGGGGAATTTTGAGAATTCCTAAAACCCAGAAAAAATGAATAATTAAAGAAGGAAAAAAACAAGAACACACATGTAAGATACTACTTATTTCAACACCATTATGACAGACATCTCGTGCTCTTCAAAAAGGAATTGTTGATTAAATAAAAAAATAAACACATACCCAAGAAAATTAATTAAATAAAATTAATACGTACTCCCTCCGTTCCCTAATGTTTTTTACGTTTGGAATTATGCGCGGTAATTAAGAAATTGTGTAAAGTTGAGACATATTGGAATATTTCAATGATTGAAAGTACAAATTTATTGAAAAATACAATGTTGAGCATGTGGGGTGGAGAAATTAGAGGAGAGAGGAGAGAGAAAGTAATACGAGTAATAAGTGTTGAAAAACTATTAAAATGGTACAAAAAGTACCATAGCACATGGAAAAGTAAGGACTTTTGAGTAATAAATTGTAAAACAAAGGTAATTTAGTCCAAAATTTATGACCATAATAGGAAAGATACTAAATGTAAAGAATAAAAAGGAACCCCCTAAATGGAAATGTAAAAACCATTTAGGAACAGAGGGAGTAACATATTGTATTTTCTTGATTTTTTCAAGGAAAAAAATAGAAAAAAAATTAAGAAAAGAAGCAATATAACGAGAAAATAAATGTGCCATACTAAAAGCTGAAAGTGGTCGGTTCCAGCAAAGCATTGACTGTAGGACCCACTGAAAATGATTTGACTTACTCTTCTTTTCTTGTTGATTTTGGCGCGTAATTTTCACCCTAACGTAATTTTGTATGGTACTCGTGAGGAACTAGAAATGGAGGAAAGTTAGCATATATAAATGCATAACAAGGAGTATTCATTTAATTATACATATGTACAAACGAACGCATATTCTGGTATCATTAGATGATCAAATGATACCATTGAATATACAGTGATACTATATATGCATATAATAGTATTATATATGCATTCAGTTGTACAAAATTTATGCATAAATTGTACCACTGAAAATTCAATGGTACCGAGTAATATGCAATTGAATGTACTAATGTTTGGCAAAAGTTGCAGTTAAGGTACTAACGTTTCAATTGTTGCAGGTAGCGTACTCAACCCTTAATTAGCCTACTACAACAGGTTACCATTTGCCAAAAAAAAAAGAAAAATTAAAATGCTGACACATTTATCAAAAGGTACTAAAGTTTGGAGAGTTTTAATATTTATCTGTTACAAAAGTTAGAGAAAAAAAAAATTTACCCTCACTCTTCAATCCTCATATGCATATATAGGGCTGTGCACGGTGCGGTTTGGATCTCAAACCGCACCAAACCGCATAATTGCGGTTTGTGATTTTTCAAACCGCACCAAACCGCAATTATATACAAACCGCACTAAACCGCACCGCAATATACAGTTTGGTGCGGTGCAGTTTGCGGTTTTTCCACAGTTTTCTTACCTCACAAAAAATGTTTATTTGCTAATCTTCTCTTATGAAATTTTTACTTGAAAACTGTACAACTATGCAGATGATTCAATACAGATCAGAGGTAGTGCTTTACTAATAGTGACCCAAGTAACATGCCAAGGCAAACATGAAGCAAAATTATTAAGTAAACCATAACCACTCCATTATAACTTAACTGATACAAAAACCAAAAGTTATATCACAAATGAAAAAGCCTTACAACTCCAAAGCACAAGAAACGTACAGTAAGAAAGGAAAACTTTTGGTTTTCTTAATAATGACCCACACAATTCAGTACATATAGATACAATATAAGAATCTATTTTCCATGTTTCCTTCCCACATCAACTCAGATTTCTTTGTGAATTTAGTATTGGAGACGAGCAATTAACAATCTGATTGTATGTGGTGGTCGATTGTTTGAAAATCAATGGTCTTGATCTCTCAAAAATTAAGATTTGAAGGAGAAAGAGATGTAGAAATAGTGAAATTGATACAAAGAGTTAGAGAGGAAGAACAATGAGGGAGAGGAAGGATAGATGAGAATTAGAGATGAAGATGTGGGCTACTAATGTATTGCAAAATAAAATCAGTAACCCTACAAAATTTTAGGGTCTTTTATTTTTATAGTTGTGTTTTTTTAGTTTATTTTTAAATTTTAGTATATCTATTGATTTTGCGGTTTGCGGTGCGGTTTGGTTTGAATTTTTTTTAAAACCGCACCAAACCGCAAAACCGCGGTTTGGTCAAATTTGAAAATCGCACCGTAATTTTCAAACCGCAAACCGCACCAAACCGCAATATTGCGGTTTGGTGCGGTCTAGACCGTACTCTGCACAGCCCTGTGCATATATAACACCACCCATACCAAAAAAAAAAAATATCGGCAACCACGAAACTGAAGGAGTTATGTCTTCGTCGTGTGCAATTACTAGATATATAATTGGATCAAATTATGGAGATAATTAAGTCCGGACATTTGGGTCGTCGTTTTGCCATAGCTAGAGGTACTTACGATCTTTGGACTAGTAAAATAGGCCAAAGCCTAATTGGACGGATCCTATAAGGTCACACAAAGGGGCTAGATCGAGCATTAGAGGACGAGGCCCATCATGGGCCTCATCTCTCTAGGTGGCCGGCCATATGGGGCTTTGAGAGGCTATTGGGCTTCGTGCCCTAATCTAATTATAATGAGATTATAAATAGACTAGGTGCCTAGGTTTGCACGTAAGGAATTAACTGATCATTTAGATCAAACCCTAATTAGCAAACACGAAACCAACCCCTCTCATACTCCCTCTCTCACGTCACTCTCCTCCTCCCGGCGCCGATGGTGTCTCGCGGTGGTGGTGGTTCGTGCGGTGGTCGGTTGTCCGAAAAGGTGGTGATCGCGTTTTTCCTCAATCACTCGACCAATCTAGTATTGGTGGACGGTTCGTTCGAATCTCGTGGACTAAGTAGAGGAGCAACACTTGGGGCTCTATTCTCTCCCTGATTTGCCTGTCGAATAGCTTCGTGGAATTCACGCTTCAAAGGTATGATTATGTGTCTTGTGTGTTATGCATGCGATTCTTGGGATTAGGTACTTTATTGAATATGATTCATATATGTTATATCCGCTGCGTAGTACCTATAGAACCCTACAGTGGTATCAGTTAGCCTCTTGCATTAACGCGCTAGATCATAATAATACGATTATTTGATGTCCACGTTAATTTTATAATCAATTAAGAGGGAGAAATAATTTAATTATGGTTCAATTGTTATATTTAATGTGATTAAACTTTTGGAATTGATTAAATGCGATTTAATGATGCTCAAAATAGCCATGAAGAGGACCGAATTAAGCCCTAAAGTTTCGAAATTTTCGAACCCCAAACCCCAATACTTTCGGTTTTTCGAAAATTATAGCCTAAAAAAATATGATTTTGTGCTTGATTTTTGATTTAATTCGATTTGTTTTATGATTCATAATTTTAATCGGATTGATCTATGCATAAAAATGTTTTATGTATGATCAATGATTTAATTTTAAAAGTTAGAATTAAATTGAGATTAATTTTATGATGAACCCAAATTTTAAAGTTGAATGGGATTTAATTTTAATTTTATGGACTGATTTAATTTAATTTTGATAAATGTTATTTTAATTAAATTAAAACACAAAAAAAAAAAAAAAAATTATTTTAAGGCCGGCAGCCGCGGCTGGGTGGCGCAGCCACGGCGGCTGCCGACCAAGGTGGTCAGTCCAGAGGGAGGGTAAGGGAGGGCGGCGGTCCTAGGTGGCTGGGGCAGCAGCTGTGCAAGCGTTGCACGCTGCTGCCGTGGCTGCCACTGCTACGGGGTGCTGCTGCCTTGCGGCAGTGGCTGCTGCGAAGCAGCCAGCCACCGTGGCTAGCCTCGGCTAGCCAACCACGGTGGCCAGCAACCGTGCAGTCACGGTTTTTTCAAAAAAAAAAAAAAATTTGTTTTGAAAAATATTTCAAGATAATTACAAATTATTTTGGGATAAGATAAATTATTTCAGGATAATTACGAATTATTTTGGGATAAAATTGGTTTTATTTTGGATAAGTTCAAATATTTTCAAAATATGATCTTTTATTTTAAAAGATAAAGTTGGTTTTATTTTGATAAAATCTTTTGTTTTAGGATAAAATCAAATATTCAAAAGTTGTTATATTTGATATTATCCATATTTAGTTTGTTATTTTGATAATTATCCTAAATTAAAGTGGTTAATTAAGGATAAGATTGATGAGGATATTCTGAGCATATTCCAAAAGGATAATAATTGATTTAAATAATGTGATTATCCCATAATTAGATTAGGATGTAATTGATTTTAAAATTATTTGATTGGCTAGTAATTAGGATAGAATCTCCTAAATTAGTTAGGATAATCATGGAAGATTAAATATGATTTTATCTTTCTAGATTAAAATATGATTTGATTCTATCTCATGACTAAATTAAATATATGATATTTTATAAACAGTCATGAATAATATATGATATTATCTAATTATGATTAAAATATAAGATATTTTAGGAAATGCGTTGACTTTATTATAAACATTCGATGTTGTAATTTAGACAAGCATGTTGAGTGATTTATTATATGGCACTTTTCTAATATATGATATTATGTTGCTATATATAGACTAGTATGGCCCATAGATTCTTAAATACGATCTGCGTATCGTGATGTATTTTTGTAATCTAAACACGGTCTGCGTACCGTTGAGTATTTTTATAACTTTTATTTAATGTAAATAGAATAGTTATTTAAATGGTGTTAGCCCAAAAGAAGCCCATGAAGTGAAGGCCCAAAGGAGCAAGGTGGATGAAGATCCATGATGATTCAAGTGGGAGCATTTTCATTTCTAGTTTTTCTTAGGACTAAGGGGCCATACTATGTCATGTTTTATTGCATTAGTAGATTATGCATGTTTTAGGTTTATTTATGTTGTTTGATGATGCGCTAGAGTTCACTATATAATCACAGCATAATAAATCTAGATCCCAGCAATATTGATGCAGCTTTTCCAATTAAAAACCCGACGAAAACCTTGATCGTTTGTGATGGGTCAGCTCTCAGCAGAGCATCATAATATATCTTGGGGAAGTGGGGGTAGAACTGCATAACTACACTTTTAATTGGTTATATTCAACAAGGTTACCTAAATCGTTTAGAACCTTGAAGCTAAGAGTAATAATTAAACATGCGATGGTTAATTATTCAACCAAGAATTACAAGAGTTGTAATCAGTAAAGAGTTTACTCACCTTGAAAATGTAATGGTTGATGCGGGGAATCACTCTGGTTAATTATTGCACAAATAAAGGATCTTGGAATCACTTAAAATTCAATTGGGATCATTTAATTATTGAATAAAGTGTTTTAAAGTTACCAAATGAATATGTTTTTGTGGTACTTTAATTTATTAAACATAATTATTAAACTTTGCCTTATTTTGACATATATGAGTAGCCGTAATAACAATGACAACAGCGTTTACAATTTGCGACCATTCCTTGAAAAGGATAGGTTGACAGGGGAAAACTTTTCCAACTGGGAAAGAATGCTAAGGCTTGTTCTGAAATCTGAAGGTAAGGAGGATATCATAGATACCCCATTACCAGGACCTCTGCTAGAAAATCCAACTGCGCCAGATATCAAGAAGCACAAGGAAGCTCATGATAGAGCTATGCCTATCACTTGCTTAATGATTGCTACTATGGAACCTAGTCTTCAAAAGCGTTTTGAGGACCTGGATGCCTATTCAATCATGGAAGAGCTCAAAGTTTTGTTTAAGAAACAAGCTAGAGTTGAAAGGTATGAGCTTCATCGTGAGATTATGGATTGTAGAATGGAGAAGGGTGCCACAGTTCATGATCATGTTTTCAAAATGATCGGCCTAATTCAAAGTATGGAGAAACTGGGGTACCCAATTAGTGATGATTTGGCAACAGACATCATTCTCCACTCACTTCCAGAAAGTTTCAACCAGTTTATCATGAACTTTAACATGACTGCGAGTGCAAAGACTATGAGTCAATTGCATGCAATGCTGGTGAGTGCTGAGAAACAAATCCCTAAGGAACCTAAGAAGGAAGTTCTTATGATCCAAAAGGGGAAAGGGGTTCAAGAAGAAGGGGCAAAAGGCTAGTGCCAAGAGCAAAGGCAAGCAAGTTGCCAAGGCTCCTGAAAAGCCTAAGGCGAATCCAAAACCCAAAGTTGCAAGTGAGAGTGAATGCTTTTACTGCAAGAAGAAGGGGCATTGGAAACGCAATTGCCAGAAATACCTTGATTTCCTCAAGAAGAAGAATGGAGCATCAACCTCAGGTATTATGTTATAAACATTTTAACCTTCACTAAGGTATGTGATACCAAGTTGCAGTGCTTAACATTATGATGTTGCACAGGAACTGCAAGCAAGTGAAGCTAGCATGGAGATGGAGCTTGAAGGTGCACTAGAAGTATTTGAGTGGCCGGAGATAGCTTCATAGTTTTAATTTCTGATTAGTTTATCATGACATTTAGAACTATTTCCAGTGTTTGATGAGACAATATTTCAGTTTTCTTGTTTTGAATACTGATTTGTTTTACTTGGCTTGGACAAATGTTGATCCATGACCAAGGTAATAAATTGTTTTCATTTTGCTAGATATGAGTTAATTTTATTTATGACATTGATATAAGTAGATCACAAAAGTAAATTTAGATGATTCAAAGCAAACATACTTATAACAAAGTAAAGTTAGGTCACATAAACCATTTGCACATCCAAGGTTATGGATGGACTCTTACTCTTATATGATTATGAATCACTTAAGAATTAGAAGTCATGCTTGATAAGGTATAATGACCAAGTTACCTTTTAGTTGAAAGGGTAAAAGAGCTAAAATGACCTTTTGGAACACAAACATATGATGTGTGTGTACCATAAGTTCAAGATATAGCAAAAGGATTTAACTATTTCATTGCTCTTATTAACGATTTAAGTAAATATGTCGATAATTACTTAATGAAATAAAAGTTGGAATCATTGAAATGTTCAAAATTCCAAAAATGAAATGTTTGAGATAAACAATTTAGCACCACAATATGATTGTTGTGATAAATGTTTAACTCAAAACAAATGATCATCTAAAGGAATTGTTGAATTAGTTCACAATCCAGGAACATTACAATTAAAATGTATGTATAAAGTAGGAATCAAACTTTGCTTGCCATGGTTCGATCCAAGATTTAATGATTTACGAATATCGTTTTGAGGATATGCATTAGAACAACAACAATTGCGAATATACTAAATAGAAACTTAACCAAAGCAATAGAAAGGATGGAAATGTTCCAAAGATATCTTTTCTAAACAGGATTGAGGGAATATGAAATTTATGTAAAATGTTTACAAAGATGACATAATAAACCCTAAATCAGAGGTATTATTCCTACAATCGCGTAAAACAAAATGTTTGTTGCTCGCGATAGTGTCTTTATAGAAAGAAATGTCTTCCTACAAAGCCAAGTGGGAGTAAAGTTAGATCTCGATGAGATTCGAGACGAGCAACAAAGGGATGTAGATAACACTACATCAGAGACGAATGCGCATGAAATCAGCTAATTTGATAAAACATGTGTCGAAGCAAGCTAATTCAACTAGCGAGACTTCTATCGTCCTACTAGAATGAAAGGCTTCAATGAGTTGAAGAGAATAATTCTATTGTCGCTCACACCTATCGTAGGTTACTTAGGATTAAAACAAACAGTTTGTTGGAATTCTAGTAAAAGGTGGATTCTAAAATTTTCCTATTGGAATGGTTGGAATCCATACCTACAAGCAAGCTTTGGACAAGTGCCAACTCAGGAAGTGGCTTAAAGCCAAGAAATCCAGAATGGACTCCATGCCTGTAAAGATGTGCTAGTCCATGATAGTCTTACAAATAGGGTCAAACCTATTAGTCATGTAAGCCTACTCGGATTATTTCTAGTTATGGAAATTAAAATCACCTTCATGAAATGTTCTTGATGGATGGCATGTATATGATACAACCTAAGAGTTTTGAATTCCAGAAATTCCTAGAAAGTTTTGCAAACTTCAGAAATTCATTTATGGATTGAAGTAAGCATTAAGGAGTTGAAATATTCATTAGGAAGTCAAACAGTTTGATTACCTTGGAAGAATGAAAAGAAATCTTGTAGAAACAAGAAGTTTAGTGGGAGCAATTGGTCTTCTTAGTCTAGTATGTAGTTGACATACAGTTCATATGAAACGATATATCAATGCTTGAATAAGTCAAGCAATGGTTAGAAAGATTGTTTCTATATGGGAGACTTAGGAGATGTTGAGTACATATTGGGAATCAAAATCCACAAAGTGAATCTTGAAGGATGACTGGGCCTAATCAAGAGACTTGTGTTGATAAGTTTCTTGACGAGTTCAAGATGCAAGATTCTAAGAGAGGATCTTTTCCCATGTTTCATGGTTTTACACTCAGTAAAACTCAGTGCCTTAAAAGCTAGTTGAGTTGAGTCGTAAAGGTAATGTACCTAATGCTTTTGCAAAAGGGACCATTACATGTACCATGAAATGTACAAAGCAAGTTGTTACATATGACTTGTGCATGTGTAGCAAATTTCAAGCAAATACAGAATAAGCA
The DNA here is from genome assembly GCF_948465745.1 of Chenopodium album. Classification (NCBI taxonomy): domain Eukaryota; kingdom Viridiplantae; phylum Streptophyta; class Magnoliopsida; order Caryophyllales; family Amaranthaceae; genus Chenopodium; species Chenopodium album. The sequence continues at coordinate 11,508,219 of NC_137855.1, read as the reverse complement.
TACGGAAAGTTACCAAGAACGAATCCTTGAGTACTTGAGAAGCACTAAAGGAATTTTTCTAGTTTATGGTGTTAAAGGTAAACAAGTTTGTCAAAAGTTTTACGAATGCGAGTTCTTTCCAAACAGGCAAGATGACTCTAGATTTTGATCTAGACGCACAATTTTGTCAGTATGGAGAAGTACAGTGAGCTTGAAGAGTTCAAAGCAGAGCACTATTGCATGCTCAATGTCAGAATATGTGTATTAAACTATAGTCGGATAGTTTTAGAGGAAGTTCGGATTAAAATGTCATATGACTAAAGGGTTACCTTTGCCCAAGAACAAAGGAGCCAGGGTCACATCACAAATCCAAACAAATGGATATAAGATATCGCCTCAGTTATGAGATCATTGACCGGCGGAAGGTCACGTTCTGCAAAGTTTTATTATAAGTGAGAAATCACTAAACCCCTTCCATAGACAAAGGTATGAAAGTCATATTAAAGTCTTGGATTGAAGCAAATTATGTAATTTTAAGTTGTGTATGTTTGTTGAAACATATTACATGAGAAAATACATCAATTTGCAGAATTATGTTTAAAACAGAAATTATTATTTCTCTTATTTAATTATGGTTTTGAAATTAAATAAAATGTCCAAAATAATTATGGATTGATGGGCTCATCAGGTTATCTATCTGATAGAGACCTGGTGTATGAAACCCCACAGGTGAACAAAATCCGTGTATTATTTAAATTCAACGAAATCATTAAAGTGGACATAAATGATTTCAATAAATAGACTAGCATGTAAGATTGATTGGATAGCTCGGTTTCATGGGCTATAGGGGCATAGTGATGCTCGATCAATCACTTGGATATGCATGAATGATGCATGATTGAACTATTGACCTACTTTGAAGTTCAAGTATAGAGCTTCCGTATATATTAGTGGATTCCTTTGACATGAGTGGAACATTGATTTCATTCAATGGATGTTATAACTGTGGTACATTCAAACGTCTACCCGTAACTGGAGATTATAAAGGATGTTTCCCGGTTATTTCAGATGTTGAGTGGGAGGCTTGTTGCCACAAGATTGGATAGAGTCTACCTATTAAATTAGGAAATATGTCATGGCCGCTTGAAGAGGGAGAATTCAGAAAATACGTGGCCGCGTTCAAATGCATTACTCAGTAATCATTTGGTTTTGTAATTCTAACTCAGATTTCAAGAAACGATTTGTAGATTAATATGATCTCGACATGTGATGCAATCATATTATCAAATCGACATATACATTGACTTAAGGAATTTGAACATTGCACCCTTGTCTCAGACAAGTGGGAGATTGAAGGAGTTATGTCTTCGTCGTGTGCAATTACTAGATATATAATTGGATCAAATTATGGAGATAATTAAGTCCGGACATTTGGGTCGTCGTTTTGCCATAGCTAGAGGTACTTACGATCTTTGGACTAGTAAAATAGGCCAAAGCCCAATTGGACGGATCCTATAAGGTCACACAAAGGGGCTAGATCGAGCATTAGAGGACGAGGCCCATCATGGGCCTCATCTCTCTAGGTGGCCGGCCATATGGGGCTTTGAGAGGCTATTGGGCTTCGTGCCCTAGTCTAATTATAATGAGATTATAAATAGACTAGGTGCCTAGGTTTGCACGTAAGGAATTAACTGATCATTTAGATCAAACCCTAATTAGCAAACACGAAACCAACCCCTCTCATACTCCCTCTCTCACGTCACTCTCCTCCTCCCGGCGCTGATGGTGTCTCGCGGTGGTGGTGGTTCGTGCGGTGGTCGGTTGTCCGAAAAGGTGGTGATCGCGGTTTTCCTCAATCACTCGACCAATCTAGTATTGGTGGACGGTTCGTTCGAATCTCGTGGACTAAGTAGAGGAGCAACACTTGGGGCTCTATTCTCTCCCTGATTTGCCTGTCGAATAGCTTCGTGGAATTCACGCTTCAAAGGTATGATTATGTGTCTTGTGTGTTATGCATGCGATTCTTGGGATTAGGTACTTTATTGAATATGATTCATATATGTTATATCCGCTGCGTAGTACCTATAGAACCCTACAGAAACCACCAACCAGCCTTCTCCACCCACCGCCGACAACCGAATCTCTTCCCTAGCCGACCCACCGCCCTCCTCTGTCGGCGTCGACCCACAACAAAGCCCACGGAAAACACAAATCAAAAAGAAAAGAGTGAGCAACAACAGATTATACTCATTTATCACTTTCTTCAGGCAATTGCTAGAAGTTAATTAAGAAAACTTTGTGCAATTGTCAATTTTTTGTAAGTGGAAGCAATTGATTCAATGTGGTACTGCTATTACCTACTAATGTACAACAGCCTTCAATCACTGCCGCTAATCACACTATTCACATTCGATACCCTAGCCCTCTGATTTCTAGCCATAAAGCCCCAGATCATTGGTGGAAGACCTTGAATACTTGATAGGTTTGTTATGACAGCCATTTTTTTAGGTGATTTGGGGTTGAATTTATTTGGGGTTTAGGCTGTTGATATTATGATTTACTTGTGGTTGAGTTTGAGAAATTGGTCGATTTAGGTGCTAGCTCTTATTCATGCAAGATTATATTTTTATATCTCATGGGATTTTAGTTGAATTTATCTACATCTCGTGGTGAAGGAAGCAGTTAGGGTTGCCCTGCCATGGAAGGGAGGAGAAAGAAAGTTTAAGGGGAGGGGATGAGGAAAGTGTAATGATGATTCTCGCTTCCCAAAGTACAACTGAGCATTAAAATAAGCTTTTTCTTTTTTTTTATTGGAAAAAGGTGGTAACCAGTTACAGGCAATTGCCACCGGATTGTTAACCTACAACAATGGGTTCAATACTCTCTTTGCAACAATTGAAACATTAGTACCCACTTTGCAACTTTTGCCAAACATTAGTACCTTCAATTGCATATTACTCCAATGGAACCATATAAACTTTCAGTGGAACAATCAACATGTGGTCCCCCATCACGTGATACAATCCGACTAAAAAATAGGTGTAGTCCACCTACAGACCTCTCTCTTCCTATCTCTCTCCTCTTATCTCTCTCTATCATGTGTTTTAAAAATATTTTAATCAATGTTATGCATTTACAAATGCCTAACTTTCCTCCCTTTAAAATTCCTCGGTACTCATATTAAGAATTGGAAAATCATGTGCCAATTGGATGCTGGTGTAGTGGTGATTTAGACTACACTTGTTAGGAGGATATGTGTTCGATCCCCGCAACAATATGTTAGATTTAGGGAAAACTCCTCAAGTTGGAGTCTGTACCATTGAACAATATATATAGAGTTTACAATACTAGTCCTAATCACGTTAGAAAACCTAGTACGATAAGGATACAAAATATACATAAAATCTATCCTAATCTGCGACAAATGTTATCATAAATATAATGCCTATCACAATAATTAGAAAAGGACTGGAACTTAACCACGCATAACTGATCTCGAATTCGGATTAGCCCAATAGGTGAACTAGGTAGAACACCAAAAAAAATAAAAAAAAATTGAAAAATCATGTGAATTTGAAAATGGGAGGTTTGTTTGGTTGGGCAAAAAAGTGCAAATGTAAAGTGGAAATGTAGGAATTGCAAATTCATGGGTTACAAAACTATATTAGCATGATTTTTTTCCCCTAGTTATACCATACCATTCTTAAGCCTAAAATAACAATTACCCTTACCCTACTTAAATAAAAAGAGATGAAGTTATGTTTAAGTAATTCTTTTCTAATGGCTAAACCAAACACATGAAAAGGTAGGGGTTCAATGATTTCTTATTTGTTTCATTTCCACTCTATTTCCAATATTCATACCAATGTCCCCTTAATGTTTACTCCATTTTTTTACATGAGCTTAACAAAACATATTCAACAATATTAAGTATTAAATGATAAATCCTCTTTGGGCGTGGTTGTAAGGATATGTGCTTTGTGAACATAGCTTCTGTTGGGATGTCGACCTTATGAATGTTCCACCTAACAAATTGTTTATTAACGTGTTGACTATATTCTACCGTTCACCAAATGCTAACATATGTGATCCTACCTTAGTATCTAGGTTCTAGACCAAAAGGACCAAATCTGTGTAAATTGTAATGGTCTAGAGCAACCTAGTTTTAGCCCTCCGAAAACCTTCGAGACAAGTGATCATCTTTCCATATAGTGCTAATTGTGCCAAACCATGACAAACACCTCCCAAAGGACCTTTAATCTGATTAGTGAGTAATGCTAAATTAATCAAAATCTTTAATTGAGGAGCCATTGATAAATGAATTGTCGTTGTATGTGTCTAATTGATATTTAGTAGAGCATGCTAGGTTTAGAATTTTGATAGACTATACGTATTTAGCTTTGCTGTTTGTATGCTTTTGTGAGTGCTTTCTATTGGTCATGACCTTTGCTTTCAATGACCTTGTGATGATCTAATTATTGAATATGTATTATTTGAGTAGTAGTATTGCACATGTTTGCTTGACGATGTGAATTTTAGGGTTTTGACTACACATTATCAAAGGTATGGTGTGTTTTTAGTATTCATGTACTGAACTATTTTATGATTCTTTATAATTAACTTAATTTGGATTAAGTAATAGACCAAGGTTGTTTATCGGTGGTGGTGGGGAGAAGGGTCAAAAAAATGTTAAGAGAAGGGAGAGGGTTTTGGTAGTAGTGATGGACGAAAGGGAGTGGCTTACTTGTGGTGGGGGGGGGGGGGGCGAGGGGAGGATCGGAGGAGAGTATTTGTTGATGGTTGGTGAAGGGAGGGATCAAAGATTGTTTTTGGTAATGGTGAAGGGGATCGGAGGGAAATGGCCAAATGGGTGATCGGTGGTGGAAGAAAAGGTGACCAACTGGATGGTGGTGGAGGGGAAGGTAGTAAGGCAAGAGTTAGGGTATTATTTACAAAAAATTTATGAAAATTAAAACTTAATTTTTATTAATCAATTAAGTGATGACACATGGTTTAAAAATCAACTACAACAATTTTATGATTATTTATTGGGTGAAGAAGTGAAGTCCCCTATAAAATTCTAACTAGGTTAGGTTCCGTGCCATGCACGGTTGTTTTAATTATTACTGTATACATATTCATTGAAACATAATGAAATATTACGTTAAATTTTTTTATTTCAAGGAAAGATAGCACAAACCATTTTATTAATGTAGATCAAATTTTGCTAGAGTTTCAATATTTTGTGACAAAAAGCACGATTATCAAATAGTTAGCTATCCTTTCGAATGTCATCAAATAAAACATGATTTGCCATGTATAAACTTAAAATATAAGAAACCAAAAAAAATACACTCTTAATTAATTTATACTCTCTCTATGTAGTCCATAGAAAATCAGTTTGATGTAGACGAATTGATTCATTACATTACTCTACAATTTACTCAAATGAAAAGAGCATATTTTATTGGACTAAAAAATTGATTATGAAGAGTGTAGTTCATTTTTTTTTAAGTTGAAGAACTGTAGTTGATTTATGTATTTGAGTTATATAGTAGTAGTGATTTCTAGAAAAAAAATATGAATTGAAAATTTTACAAATGATTCATTACATTACTCTACAATTTACTCAAATGAAAAGAGCATATTTTATTGGACTAAAAAATTGATTATGAAGAGTGTAGTTCATTTTTTTTTTAAGTTGAAGAACTGTAGTTGATTTATGTATTTGAGTTATATAGTAGTAGTAATTTCTAGAAAAAAAATATGAATTGAAAATTTTACAAATGTTTATTGTATATTTAATCAAGATAGTATTCTTTACGAGAGTGAAGGATAGCTCAAGTGGTTAGAGCTTACCTCCCGATTCCAAGAGATCTTGGGATCGATTCTCATCACCCGCCCTTTGTGGCTCTCTAAACACCAAAAAAAAGATAGTATTCTTTACCGTTTAAAAAAAAATAAAAAATAAAAAATAAAATCTTATAAAATATTCCACCAAAACTACATCTTCTTAAATAAGATTATTTGTTTCCTTATTCTGCATAGTTAATTGCATATTAATATAAGAAAGGTATATATTATTGCTCATTTATATAGTTGATTAAATCAATTTATTTTATAAATAACTTCCTTAAATAAAATAAGGACACACCAAAAATTGACACGTGTCATTGCTGGTGTGTCTTTTAGTTAGTATTAATTTAATGATACATATTAGATAGATATTTAGGCAAATCTTAACAATAGTGATATTTTTTTGTAGTACAATATGTCACAAAATATGTATATAAAATATATTTATAGAGTATCTTTTGTATTTATGGTTGTCAATATGGTATGTATAAAAATATGGAGTATAATAAAACTTTTATTTTAGGTAACTACTACATTAATGAAAATAATCATATTATTTTAGTTTAGAATCTTTTAAAATATTTTTTGTTTAAAAAAAAAAAAACTAAAGACACACCAGGAGATGACACGTGTCATTGTTGGTGTGTCTTTTAGTATATAGTTATTGATTGATGATTATATATAAAATTGATGTTTTTTGGGATTAATAATATAAGAGAACTGACCAAATCTATACTTCTATATCTATCAATACTATATACTAAAAGACACACCAGCAATGACACGTGTCATTTCCTGGTGTGTCCATTATCTTTTTATTTTATTTTTATTTATTTATTTATTTTTATTTTTTTTTTTTGAAAAAAAGTTATATATGGAAAAAATCTTTCTACATATAAGTAATAATTACATATGAAATATACTATTGTAGAAGATTTGATTTAGCTTTCCAAAAAAAAATATTGACAACTAATAAGTTAAGCAAAAAAATTAAAAATAATATTCTTAACGTACAAGTAATTTGTGACATGTGGCTGTGGACAATTTTTTTAAGGAATGAAAGACCTATTATAAATTATAAGAAGTATATGTTTATTACAAAAAAAAAAAAAAATTATATATTAAGTTCTTGGTTTTTTAACCATGTAATAGAAGCTACAGGCTTAAATAATAAAATGTGAATATTAAATCAACAAAAAATAATTTTATCATTTTTAGATTTTGTCATGTTTTTAAAATCAATTATTGAAAAGTACCGTGCATGGCACGGGAACTAACCTAGTACTTATCTATTAAAAAGCGTTCCTAAAATTGTTTATGTGCCACGTCATTCCCTCTAATAACATTGTGCCACATCATATTTTAATGACACATCATTACCAATTAACAAATCATTTCAACTATTATTGATGGATTAATATTAAAAAGCATTCGATGGGTTTCGAACACTAGACCTCGAGAAAACAAGATCTAACTCCTTACCATCTTAGCCAGTAATAATTCACATCATCTATACAAATAAATATAACTTTATATGACACACACCAATCAAAAAAGAAAAAAGAGATAAACAATTTGAAAAAATATTAACAGAATTAAAATCAACATTTCTCAAACAATATAGTGTTAACAATTGTCTTTCTATACTCTTTGTTAATTAGTAACATTATATTTAACATTTATGCAACATATATAATGGATGATAGTATATTTCATAAAGAAACAAGTTAATCAAAGTGGTAACTCGGTGCAAAGCCCGGGCCACACACTAGTTTAAGATTAATTAAAGCAATTTTAACTTATAATTTTTATTAATATGTAATTAAAGACAATTAATGATCAAATTATTGCTTTGGAGATTGTTTAAACAATTTCTAGTATACTATAGAAAATTTTGGAAGGGATTATCTCATGTTAGGGAGTTGTATAAAAATAAGATAGAAAAAAAAAAAAAAAAAAAGACTATGCGGTGAGAAAGGTAGTTTCGAGTGGGAGGCAAATCAAATAATGCAAGGAGTTGCATTGCGGGCTAGGTACGATGCAAGAAATCTACAATGCATACATGGTTGTTGTTAATATGTGATTTGTAGGTTAGGGGGAAATGTGGGGGCAAATACAAGTTTCTCTTATTGATAAACATCTCATGTATCTCAGATCAAGGGGCTTAAATTGTGTTTTCAACCACTAAATAGGGATAAAAGTGTAATTTAATTTTCTCTTTCCCTTTTCTCCATTCACAACAAGCGCAAAATACAAGTTGATCAATTTGATCAATTTAACTTGTCAATCAACAGGGTAAATGTAACACCCTAGAAATTCCTTTCCTTTAAATACCCAAATTACTCTTTTAAAATACGATTTAGGAATATCTAAGACATTACCGCCACCGTGAAAACGGCTAAGGCAATTATCAAAGATACACAGCGGAAGACTTAAAATCAAACCCGTTAAAAACAAGTCAACTTAAAGACAACTAAACGTAAGTAAAGTTTAAAACCAAAACAAACGAAGTCAAATAAAATCAAACTACAACTTGGAACCATTAAAGGCCCTTATTCAAAACCGTTCCAAAACCAAACCTTTGCGTTAGTCCACACAAAATGTATCATAAATAAATAAAGCATAAAACACATCGTAAACTAGCATGATTCACTCTTCACTCATGCCCCGTCATGAATATGCTTCAACCTGAAAAATTTATCTCTACTTGTCCCCACTACTCTCCATTAAAAATGGGTCATCATAGGGCCAAGATAAAGACATGGCCAAACACACAAACACACACAATCAGCAAAGCTGAGTACATAAGCGTAATTAAACACACTCACATGCTTTCACCTATCAACACACACTTACCTCAATGCATGTGTTTACAAGTACACACAACAATCAACAAGACACTTTAACTAGACACTAAATAATTCATTTAGCGTTGATTACGCATCGAACGGGTTTCCAACTATACCTCCCCCAAATAAATTGAGGTTAACTGACACGGGAGCTAACCGTGCCAGCGACAAAACCACTCAAAGGTGGCGGAATTCCTGCGCATAATAATAAATAAAAAGGAATATACAGCGTCCTGTACTCCATTAGAAGTTATGGTTAAATATAAAACCACATAACTCCCCCCATTGTTCATACTTAAGGTATATACGTTCCAAGAGTTTTGGTGCGTAATCTCTTTCACTTTACGTTATTTACATATTATTGGACTTGGTGATGACTCTCAAAGCATAATAAATCAATCAACAATAGTTATTCAATCAACCAAACATAACAATTTAATTCTAGAATAATTAGTGACCACATATTATTTAATGTTGAACCCTTTTTTAATTCTACCTCAGTGTCAAAGACACCTTAAACGCATAAAGCGCCAAAAATCCTATCCCTCGGTGTTAAAACACCTTAAGTGCACAAAGACACCAACATACAATTTATTCCTCGTGTACATAGACACTTTTATAGCTCCTTCCTCATACTTAAAGCATCAATAAAAATTATATGAACCATAATAAAATTCCTTTCCAATATTCCAAGCCAAATTAAACATGTAGTTTAATTAAACATGCACTCTAACATGCCATAAATAAAAGTGTAGTCCATATAATCATGCCAAAATATAATTTTCCAATCCATAAACCATCACAAATAATTCAAGTTTCACAATTCAATCACCAACACCAATAATTCACAATTCAATACATAAACCTTAGCATGATACTACTCTTGTAATTGATTGAAATCAAGCCTAGCATGATTCTACATCATCAAAATATGCTAAGTACGCGAACGTACCTCAATAAAGCCCTTAAAGTGGCCGAAAACACTACAACAATTCCCGAATCAAGTCTCCTACATAAAGGAACAATAATACTAAATTAATTACCCTTGTATACACAATTTCCAGCAACTTAAACTCACTTTAAACCATTTAAAATAATCTGAAAATTATTTAAAAACCCCTAATTAAACTCCTTTTTAATAGGTAACCACACCCTTTTATTAAAATCGCAATTATACTACTTTAAATAAAACTAGATGTAAGCCCGTGCGATGCACGGTTCTAATAAATCATTTTAATTTAATTTAAAATTTTGTATATTTATGAAGATCATTCATTAGATTTATGGATAAAATTCTTAATATCATAAGATAATTTTTTAATTTTAACACTATTGTTATCTTTTGTTGTTTTATTTATTTTACGTGATGCTTGGATTTAAAATCTCAAACCTTATTCACTAATTTTGCTTATGTGACAAGTTAAATTTATAATTCAAAAATGTAATGACAAATCTTGTTTTTTTTATTGACCAAAATAAGTATTTTGCTTATGTGTTTATTAAATATACTCGTTCTATTTAAAATGTTAGTCTCATGTACTGTATAATTGTTTAACTATTAAAAATTATGGGAAAATATTCATCTAAGATTTAGTTTTATTCGTCTCGATGAGTACAATATTAAAATCAAAGTTTTATAATATTTGCTAGGGAGAGATTAAAGATATTTGCGATCAAAAATTTGCATCCATAAATGTAAAAAAGATATTACCTTTTTATTTTTTTGTGAGAAGATAATTATTGGTTTTTAAATATAATTTAAAATTTAATTATTCTTTATTTGATGTTTTTACCTATGTGTCAAAATTCTTAATTTTTATTCGTCATTTTTGCTTAAGTGGCGAGTAAATTTATTAATTCTAAAATAAATTATTAATCGAATTTTTCATTGGACAAAATAAGACCTAATCTTATGTGGCGCACCGAATGCTCTCCAAAAATGCCTACTTTATTTATATATATTAGATTCCAGCATTTTAAACTAATCAAAATCCCCTTTAAAAATTCATCAAAATACATCTTTATACTTAAATTATCCATAGAAAAAATTAAATTATCTCTTACCCTTTAAACTCAAGGATAAAATTTAAAGCAATAAAAAAAAACTTTGTTAAAAACCAAAAAGTGCCCGAAAACCATATTTAGAGGCTAAATTTGGCCACGAGAGGGTGGTGCTCACTACCAAAGGTAGTGAGTCTTTCTTAAAACGTTATTTTCACATGGAAAACACTACTTTTTTTTTATCAAAATCGGATGAGTTTAGAACCTGGTCGGGATTAAAACGGGATTAATATTAACGAACGGAAATCTAAAAATTAAAACACGAATTTAAGTGTTCAAAATAATCTGGAATTAAGTTAAACTAATTAGTAGTTATAATCACTAAAATTTCAAAACATCATTACTATAAAAGCCCTAAATCAATTGTTCATAAAAACCCTAAAATCATGATTTTCAATAATTAAAAAAACCCTAGGTTATAAAATTTACAAAACTGAAAATTATGACATTTATTAAATCTGAAATGATAAAGTTTAATCATCAACAATACAATTTGATACTAATTAAATTAATTTTAAACAATAAAATCAAAACCTATAAATCAATTATTATAATTACACAAATTAATAAAACAAAAGAGAAGAAAATAAGACTAACCTTTTTGTGTGGGAAATTTTTGGGGATTCATGGGTTATTTATAGAGAAGAGTGTGTAGGGTTAAATTGGGGTTATAAAAATGTGGGCTTAAGTTATGGGATAGGGCTTAAGTTATGGGTTTTGGAATGGGTTATTCCAATAAAGGTATGTAGGAATAATTTACATTGCCCAAAAGTTAAAAAACGTTTGGCCCAAAATATATTTTACTTTTATTAAACCTTATTTTTAAAATATTTTAACCCTTCAAAATATTAAATCAAAATACTTGAGCCCTTAACAATACATTTTATTAATACTTAAATACTTTATAAAAATACAAAAAAATATGGGGTATTACAGTAAAATAGTCTTTTCCATCATTAAACCTAGGGCATTTGGGTAATTGTATGTAGTTTGCCTCAGCAACCTTGCCACATATGCACGTCTACGTGTGTATGGCTAGTAACGACGTTTCCCCAGTTTCATTCTCGCACCGTTATGTCAATTTTGTCCGTTATAGATGACCCATACCCCATAAATCATCAATGCACCTAACCCACTTTAAATTGTGAAACTGCTATTGTCCGTTTAGGCTTTGATATGGGCCATAGGCTTTGAAACTGATTAAAATTGCAATAATATCTACATTCTTCATTCGCGCAAATCTACAACCTGATATGCTAAAAAGTAAAACAATAATCGTAGTTACATACGCCACGAAAATATTATCCACAATTCAAAAAACATGAATTGTTTTGTTAATAAGGATGATATAAATAAAGTAAATTCATTATTATCTAACTAAATTGCTTACATTTTTGTGTGAGGGAGGATCAACAAAGTTTTTGAAATCAATCAAATTTAAAATAAAAAATGAACTTAATTTGTATTCGACTTACCCAACAACCCGATTGATTCAATACCAAATTCACTCACATCAAGCTTCTCGTGGCGAGATCACTTGCTAGAGGTCTATGGGATAAGAACAATGGAGCAGAAGCAAGTGTGGATTTTGAATTCCACATGATATGTGGATATAATAAATAAGACAAATCTATGGGATAAGAACTTGACATTTGTTGACGCTCGGCTACAAGACTAACGCCTCTTGCTACAACAATCTAACGAGCGTTAATTGGCTACCTACCTACTCAGCAGCTGAGCAAGTGCCAGCATTCATAGCCCCCCGTGTGTGGACGTTTGTTGTTCACTTTATTTACAAAAGAGCCTTTTTGATTGACAAGTTAAATTGATCAAGAAGATCAATGGGGGCGAGCTCCACAACACGTCCTCAATTTTTTTCTCTCTCCGCCACAGTTTTCCATAAAAGACGCATTTGAGTTTTCTCTCTTCCCGCCATATACTCCATTGAAGCTGCCTTTGAGTTCTTACTCAACCATTGAAGCAACCTTTGAGTTTCCTACCACCATTGAATAAATTGTCAAACGCTCATTTCTTAATCTAGCATATAGCAAATTCATCGAAGGAGGAAAACACATACCCTTTATGGTTAACAATGCCCTTAATTTCTCACGTATTCTAAGGATTTTCCACTACTAAAAAACAAGCGATTTTCGACGGAAAAATTCCGTCGAAAATACCCTGTTTTCCATCGGAAATCGTGTTTCCGATGGAATTTTGTTGGAAAATTTCGTCGGAAAAGTTTTTGTAGGAAAAACGGCATTTTCTGACGGAATTCCCGTCGGAAACACTTTTCCGACAGAATTTAGACGTCGGTAGAGGTTTCTCCAGCCCAGAAAAGTCCTTTGAAAACTTCCGACGGACACAAATCCGTCAGAAATTTGACCATGAAACCTTCGTGATTTGGGTAAAAGTACCCAAGGCCAGTTGGCCCACTCAGAGTCCGCCACGTGTCACTGAAAGGGGCGCCACCTTGGACCAATCAGGGAACGACACGTGGCAGACATATAAAGGGATCTGGGATTGGCGGCTTTTAGGCCCAAATCCCGAGGTCTGCAAAGCTGCACGAAACCCTAGGGAGTGCACGCTTTTCGAGGAGCCTATAAGTAGGAGTTGACCTCCTCATTTATGAGGACGGTTTTTTGATACGTGATGTCACATTGTTGATACACTTTACACTCAGTGATTACCAATCATTGTTAGAACTGTCACTCCCAAGAGTACAGTACACTTGAGCTCGGAATCCGAGCAGATATCCTTTACGTTCCGTACCTTATTCTTCGGACTTTGACTAACTTAAGCTTCGGAGGCGGACCACCGACCATTCGGTGCCCCGTTGTTTTGCAGGTACAGGCATCCAAGCGAGCGTCCAGTCTTAGTGTTGTAACTCTCCCAAGGGACTCAAAAAACCCCGAAACATTTGGCGCCGTCTGTGGGGAATGTTATCTCTCGGACATCAAGCCCGCGGTCGCAGCAATCTTCCGGGGCAAACAAACAGTCGACCTTGATAATATCAGGGAAGACCAAGCGACCCCACCAGCTGAGAAAAAGAGAAAAATGGATCGACTGGTGGCGGTCAAAAAAAAAGAGACAATAGCAGTCACTGACTGGGGAACGGCCGGATAATCTCCGTCCTCAGCCGGCTGGTGAACACATTAATATCCCCCTGGACGACGCTCGGCCAGAGCGGACTGTTAAAGTAGGGACGATTGCTTTTGCCAAGCTAGGTGACAGTTTGCACCAGCTCCTGAAAGAATTCAAAGACATCTTTGCCTTTGAAGTGGAAGAGATGCCTGGCATAAGCCCGGGTCTTGCTGTCCACAAACTCGCCGTGGATCCCAAAAAGAAGCCCATTCGGCAAAAGAAAAGAAATCACAGCGAAGACAGAAGTCAGGCGGCAGCAGCTGAAGTTCAAAAGCTGCTGAATGCTAAGTTCATTCGGCCATGCAATTTTCCTGATTGGGTAGCCAACGTTGTGTTGGTAAAAAAGCCGAATGGTACTTGGCGAATGTGTGTTGACTACACCGACCTGAACAAGGCATGTCCAAAGGATAGTTATCCATTGCCAAAAATCGACAGTCTGGTCGATTCAACAGCCGGCCATGCCCTGATGAGTTTTATGGACGCCTATTCAGGCTTCCACCAGATACCCTTGTGGAAAAAAGATCAAGAAAAGACTGCTTTTGTCACTGATCAGGGGTTGTTCTGTTATACTGTGATGCCGTTTGGTTTGAAGAATGCGCCTGCTACTTTCCAACGAATGATCAATACGGTCTTCATTCATCAGATTGGGAGAAATGTAGAAGCATACATTGACGACATGATAGTCAAATCCAAACTACAAGCGGATCACCTTGCTGATCTCCGAGAAACATTCGCCACACTCAGGCGGCACAAGGTCATGCTAAATCCAAAAAAGTGTGTCTTTGGTGTTGAGTCTGGGAAGTTTCTCGGATTCCTGATTGATCAAAGGGGAATAGAGGCCAACCCTGAGAAAATACAGGCGGTCATCGACATGCAGTCGCCCCGTACTGTGAAAGAGGTTCAAAAGCTTACAGGTTGTCTGGCGGCCTTGGGGAGATTCCTCAGTCGGTCAGGCGATAAGTGTCTCTACTTTTTCCAAGCAATCAGGAAGAAGACTAACTTTGAATAGGGTGATGATGCAGAGGCGGCCTTTCAAAAGTTGAAAACTCACCTACACTCTTTGCCGAGGCTTGTTAGCCCTTTGCCCAAAGAGACGCTCTTCATGTATCTGGCCGTCTCCGATCATGCCCTCAGCGCTGTTCTCTTAGCTGAAAGAGACGGCACTCAGCTCCCAGTCTATTTCATCAGCCATGTTCTCAGAAACGCTGAGCTTCGATACCCCATGGTTGAAAAGTGTGGTCTTGCTCTCTACATGGCCATCAAAAAGTTAAAACCTTATTTCTTGGCACATGCGGTAGTAGTCTATACTGACCAGCCGATCAAGCGGCCTCTGACAACCTTGGAGTCTTCTGGCCGAATGCTCAAATGGGCGATTGAAATGCAAGGATTGGAAATCACTTACGAACCCAGGAAAGCAATAAAGGGGCAAGCATTCGCCGATTTTATTGTGGAAATGACAAGGCCGGTTGTTCCGGACGATACTAGTCAGGTTTGGAAAGTGTACGTGGACGGGAGCTCCACTGTGAACGGCTGTGGTGCAGGGATTATCTGTCAGTCTCCTGAAGGGGACAAATATGAATATGCACTACGTTTCAAGTTCCAGGTCTCCAATAATGAGGCCGAATATGAAGCCCTGCTTGCTGGCATTCGGTACTGTAAGGCAGCAGGGGCAAAGAAAATTGACGCCTGCTCAGACTCTCAACTGGTCGTACTCCAAGTCAATGGAACGTACGAGGCCACTCATCCGGCCATGATAAAATATTTGCAGGCGGTCAAAACTGAAGTTGGGACACTTGAAGAATTTACTCTAAGTCAAGTGCCCAGGTCTTCCAACAATCAGGCGGATGCTCTGTCCAAACTGGCATCATCCGCCTCTTGTGAAACACCTCGGTCAGTCTTCTGGGAGGTCATGGAAAAGAGGAGTATCTCTGAAGACCCCATTGGAATTCTTGATCGAAGCTCAACCTGGATGGACAGCATCCGGACTTACCTTACAGACGGCACGCTCCCTGACTCACCACAGGAGGCGGCTGTTTTGAAAAAACGAGCGGCTAACTTCGAGTTGCGACAAGAAGAACTCTTCAGGGCTGGTTTTCTAAAGCCTCTGTTGAAGTGTGTTACCCCTGAGAAGGGTAAGGAAGTCCTCGAAGAAGTTGCATGCAGGATTCTGCGCCTCTCATATAGGGGGCAGATCCCTTGCTGCCAAAGCCAGGCGGCTTTACTTCTGGCCTACACTGGAGTCGGATGCAATGGAATTGGTGAAAAAATGCGACAAATGTCAGAAATTTGGCAAGCTCATTCATCATCCGGCTACAGACCTGTCGGCCATCCACAGCCCAATACCCTTTGCCAAATGGGGCATGGACATTCTTGGGCCATATACAGCCGCACCAGGCGGCAGGCGCTACATACTGGTGACTGTGGACTACTTTACTAAGTGGGTAGAGGCGGAGGCAGTAAAAAACATTAAGACAAAAGATGTCATTTTCTTCATTTGGAAAAACATAATCACTCGGTTCGGGGTGCCCATGTCCATGGTGTTTGACAATGGTCCTCAATTTGAAACGTCTCAACTCAAGACTTGGCTGAAAGACCAAGGGATCTCCAGTTTCTTCGCATCAGTCGGCCGGCCTCAAGCAAACGGCCAGGTCGAGGCTTTTAACAAGTTGATCTCAGACGGGATTAAAAAGAAAATTGAGCGAGCTGGTGGCCTTTGGGCGGATGAATTACCACACGTCCTCTGGTCCATCAGGACGACTGCTAAAGGGGCAACTGGAGAAACCCCATTTCTTATGGTGTATGGTGCAGAAGCAGTTTTGCCCATTGAGCACTATGAGCCGACTCTTCGAATCATGTTGTATGACGAGGAGGTAAACTGGGAGGCCATGCGTCTAGCATTGGACTCACTACCAGAGCGCAGGGGCAATGCTGCCCTGCGCCATGAGATATACCGTCTGAGAATGACTCGGGCTTACAACAAAAGAGTACACAAGCGTCCTCTCAAAGTGGGGGACTTTGTGCTACGAAAAATGAAAGCAGTCGGTAGGGCGAATGAGCAGGGAAAGCTAACCCCAAATTGGGAAGGCCCCTACCGAATCTATGAGGAAATAAGAGACGGCACCTATCGCCTAGAAGAACCAGACGGCAGGCAGCTGCCCAGAACTTGGAATGTAGACAACTTGAAGAAGTACTACTTCTAAGTACGAGTGTAAATACTTCCCTTTTGTTAATGAGAACATGCTTCCCTTTTTCAAATTTATTATTTTCAGCACCGTCTGTACCGGTTACAGACGGCCAATATATTTGTAAGGCGACTGTCTCAACAGCAGACGTCCCAACCGATTGAAGGATCCGATTGTTCTTAACAGTCGCTCCTACGACAAACTTTATTAAGTTTATACCAACCTTTACTTAGTAAAGAACGAGGCCTAAGGCCAGATAAAAAGAGACCGAATGGTCACAGTCTTCTCCAACATGAGTATGACTGTTTGCTCCAACATGAGTCAGATATCCGGCGACGTCCATTTGGGCGAATTCGTCGAGGAGAGCATCTCCCATTTGGGTGGCACATTGCTCTACTAAAACATCAAGCAGCCCTACCGAATGCTGAGGCAGCACTCGCAGTTGTTTGACTTAATCTAAACATGAAATCTAAAAAGCATAAGTTTTCCAACTGTTCTAGTACGAATGGAAAACGGCTACTGTTTCATGATTAGAGGCTATCGAGGCCAATGGCCGGATAATAAACTTAGTCCGATACTTAATAGCTAAACTAACGTCCAAGTGACGTGAGGCCAATGGCCGGATATTATTATAAAAGAGACCGAATGGTCACAGTCTGCTCCAAAATGAGTATGGCCGTCTGCTCCAACATGAGTCAGATAACCGGCGACGTCCATTTGGGCGAATTCGTCGAGGAGAGCATCTCCCATTTGGGTGGCACATTGCTCTACGAATATATCAAGCGGCCCTACCGAATGCTAAGATAGCACTCGCAATCGTTTGTTTTAATCGAAAGTGGAATCTAAAAGGCCAAAACTTTCTATCTGTTCAAACACAGTTCAGAAATGGTCACTGTTTCATAAGTAGAGGCTGAGGCATCAAGCCGGATGCGCCTGTTTTAGCTCAGGGGCAAAACAGGCGGAATGATTTAATAAAATGCGTTAAGTTGACTACTTAGCACTTATTTGAGGCTTTTAGCCGGATGCCGCCTGATCCTAACCTATGGGGCAATACAGGCGGATGAATTGTTTTAACGACAAAAAATTAAGTCCCAAGACTTACCACTTTAATCTCAATGAGGCCAATGGCCGGATGCGCCTGTTTTTGCCTATGGGGCAGAACAGGCGGGGATTTTTCCTTAGCATGACAGCTAAGTTGGAAATTTGAATTCTGTTCGAGCCAATGGCCGAATGAACACTTATTTTTGCCAAATTCTGGATGGACGTCTGCCGCGTGGTTTGGGGCAATCACCATAGTGATTGATTGACTCAGAAACCATAAATACTCTTCTAAGTATCAATAATTTCCAAGTCAATCAATCTCATAAACCGAAACCACTCGACATCCGTCCAGGGGTAAGAACATTCGCATGGTATACAGGTTATAATACTTGGCCAAAAAACATGCAAAAATTTCAAGATTTGTCAAAGGGCAGAATATGAAAAAATAAGCCAAATGGCCGAATGATTCAAATTAAAATGACCAATCGCCACCAGACGATTGGTTGAAATAGTTATCTGGTAGAGCCAGAGGAATTGTCAAATTACCCGACCCCTCGGTCGGTAAAAATACAGAAATACTCGGCACGCAGGCCGGAAAAGCAAGTACTTGGCCATTCGGCCGCAGAAAAAG
Organism: Chenopodium album; assembly: GCF_948465745.1. Taxonomy (NCBI): domain Eukaryota; kingdom Viridiplantae; phylum Streptophyta; class Magnoliopsida; order Caryophyllales; family Amaranthaceae; genus Chenopodium; species Chenopodium album. The sequence continues at coordinate 11,489,479 of NC_137855.1, read as the reverse complement.
AATAAAAGCTTAAGTGTTCAGGGGAGAGCCTCTTTGTTGGCAGCCGGCCTGTTGCCCTTCGGCTGCTCTTCATCATTTTTCTCTCGCTCCTCCGCCTGATCTCCCTCCTTCTCCCCAGAGGACGACTCCTCAGAAGAGTCGGACCCAGAGCCTTCAGCAGCCTCGGCCTCAGCATCAGCCTTGGAAGCTTCCTCCATCTCCTCAAGGAGGCGATCGTCGAAAGCTTTGCTAAGCTCATCAAACTTGGACTTCCAAATTTGATAGTCCGAGCCTGGCTGAACAGCCTCCCAAGTGTCCCGCATGACGATCTCATTATCCCTGATCATTTGTTTGACCAGTTCAGATCGTTCCTGTTCGGCAAGGGACTCAAACTTGACCTTCAGCTGATGCTCTTGATTTGAGAGGCGATGTTGCAGGCGGGTCACCGTCTGCTTGGCTCTCTCGGCCTCATCCTTGGCCTCCTGGAGAGGCTCGAGTTCCTCCTTGAGAGATTTAATCTCCTTCCTAAGGTTGGAGACCTGAAGGCGGGCCGAGTCCAGGTCCTTCTTCATCTGCAGATTGGCCTCCGACTGCGAATACATCATATCAAGCGTCAGTAATTCATTCTGAGCAATATCAAATTGAGCTCTATCCAAGGCGGACTCGGCCTGAGCCTTAGCAGCTTTTACCTCTTTGGACTTCTCCTTGAGGGGTCTTCCGAGCCCTTGGACGCGCAGCATGGCCTGCAAAAATGAAGCCGGATGGTTAAGAACCAGGCGGATTTGAGAAAGAGCCGAATGTAAAAGAGATTCGAAGCTAAGTCTATACCTCACAAAGGTTCCCTAGAATGCCATCAAGGTCTAGGGTGCCGACTCATCTGACGGATGCTTTATCATCCGGATCAATCGCCCTCAGCATGGACTTGGCCATTTGAACTACAGTCGGCCTCTGCACAGGAACTGCAAGAGGAAAAAGTTAGAAAAAATATTATGGATAACTTGCAGAAAAGAAAGGGAGGACGAATGGTCTTTACCGTCGCCCTCATCCAACTCCTCTTCCCCCAGAAACCTCTTCTGACCAGTAGAAGAGGCGGGCCTTTTCCCAAGAAACCTCTCCTTACCGGAAGAGGAGGGGAGTTTTTCCCCCAGAGACCTCTTCTCGCCAGCAGGGGCGTCTGAGGGCCTCTTGGGCTTATGAGCAACATGTTTCCGGCCACCCTTGCCGGATGCGCTCACATCACCCGCCCTAGTCTTTTGGAGCTTAGGGTCGGATGGTTTGGACGGGGATTTGGAGGAGGTACCCTGTATCATTGAAGACAAAACAAAGTCAGAAAACATTCGGCACAAACTCAGCATTAGTCAGGTGGGTGCTAAGTATGAAAATCTCACCCCTGGGGTACCGGCTGGTTGCTGCTCTTCCACCCTAGCAGTGGTGGCTTCTGCCCTGTTGAGGGCATTTGATCTGTATCTGGCAGCAGATACAGCCGGCTTCCTGGAGGCCGAGAGTTTCTCCATTGCTTTGTCTGCAAAAAAGAATCAAGTGTTAAACATTTGACAAGTGAAGACAAGAAAAATAAAATATGGCATATTAAACAGACGGCCGACTACCTCTCGGCATCTCAGTACTTAGCCCACAAGCGGCCAAGAATGTCCCTTCCTCAAACCATTTTTACAAAGGGAGATAGCTTTGGGGGGTGACTATTTTGTCCCCCGCATCATTCGTCTTCACAGACACGGTAAACAAACCCGCGTCCATGATCTCCTCCTTTGCTCGTCTAGGAAGAGCTGGCAATGCACTCCTGCCTGCTAGGAGAGGTGGATCCTTGTTCCACCTATTATACTTTTGGTTCAGGCGGCGGTCGGCAGTTTTGACTATGAAGAACTTAGTTCTCCAGTCTTTCCATTTGTTCTCTTTGCCGACAGCCATCATGTACCCCTTGCAAGTAGTCAAGGTGTACCAGCCCTCGCCACCTCTAGCAGGCGCCCTGCTAAGATAATGCATGTGGGCGAATGCTTCAAAGCTCGCCTCCACCTCTAGCATCTCGCAGGCGGCAACGTACCCCAGAATGTTTATCCAGGAATTGGGTACAAGTTGCCAGATACCAAGTTGGTATCCATCCAAAATTCTCTCCACAGCCGGATGGAGAGGGAAGCGCAAGCCAGCCTGAAAGGCCGCCTCATAGCAACCGAATGCTCGGTCTTGGTAGCTGGTCAGGCTCAGCCAAGTAATAGTGTTCTCCTTATTTGGGACACACAAAGTGAAGCCATGGCCCAGCACAACCTTGCGTCTAAAATTTGCAAGGCCGTTTGCCATGGTGTTCCGCCTGCTCTGCGGAACATGATGGTAGAAAGGGGCTTTCTCCAAGCGCCTGGAAGCACTTGGCTCGGCCCAAGATTCCCCCTTCTCAGATGCCAGGGATTCTGTGGCATCATTTAGTCTTGACCTTGCCTCCCCTGAAAAGGCAGAGGCATTATCTGAAGAAGATGACGAGGCCGACCCGTCATCAGAACTGTCATCAGAGCTAAGGGACTGCCAAATAGGGCCGGCAGGTAGGGCTGTGCACCGGTCCGGACCAGGACCGGCATGGACCGGAACCCGGAATAAGCAATTTTTAAGAACCGGAAACCGGACCGTATTCTGCCGGTCCGGTTCCGGTCTGGACCTGTTTAATACGGTCCATTCCGGTTTTGGACCGGTTGGGACCGACTGTACCTTTTTTTCCCCCTGCATTTTAACCTGTTTTTTAACGGTTTAACCTGTATACTTTTTCTATCATTTTTTTTAACCTGTGTACTTTTTCCCCAAAAATATATAAATCACAAAATTAAAAAAAAAAACCAAACATCATACACACTCAATAGTCAATACATCCGAATATCCGATTTATCCAAATACAAACCAAAACAAGTCCCAAGTTAAATACAACACCAAAGTAATACAAGTTTAATGAAAAAGAGCTAAGTTCTTCAATCTTTGATAATTTCTCCTCTCCATTTTTCTATCAATTCTCCATCACCGCTCTAGCAAAAAAAAAAAAAAAAAAAAAATCATCAACGTTAGAGATTAGAAGTTTAAAGATACTTTAAATGAAAATAAAAGTTGGAAACATTACCTCCAAATCTTAAATCATGCAAAATAGTCCACAAAAATGACCTCATGATCCCCATCATCAACTTCCACCTCTAATCAAATGAAAAAAATAAATATTTAAAATTTCAAAAAAATTGAAAATGCAAGTAATAGTGTAAGAAATACCTTTCTCAATCTCCTCTAAATCTTTTACTTTTTCTTCAACATCAACTTCCATCATTCCCTTTGGTTTAAGCCAATCTTGAGAGCAAATCAAAGCTTGAACCATCTTTCATATAAAAAAAATAAATATTAAATAACAAAGCCAACATAGAATATGAGAATATCCATATGTAAAAATAAAATAACTTAAAGCAAAAAACATTACCTTAGGTGTCAAAGAACTCCGAAAAGGATCGAGATGGCGACCTCCCGTACTAAAGGCGGATTTCGATGCAACGGTAGACAATGGAATGGCTAATATGTCACGTGCCATACGTGAAACAATAGGATAACGATGTCCATTTTGTGCCCACCAAGATAAAGCATCCATTTCTTCTTCCTCCGGCCCTAATTGTTCATTGATGTATCTATCAAACTCACTATTTGCAAATGCATTATCCGCTCTCATCTTTTTATTAACTCTACCCTTAACTTTTGCAAAATACGCCTTATTCTTACTCTTATCCGCCACATCAACATCTACATCAATTGGCACATGATCTTCACTGTTGCCACTTTGAGGAATGAAGGAAGAATACAAATTTTTATACTCTTCAAATAAAGAGTAAGTAAATTGCTTTACTTTAACACCAAGTCTTGTCCCTTCTTCCTCTCCATACATATCCCTAAGTATTTCCTCAACAATACGAAATTTGGATTGATGATCAAGAATGGCAGCAACATATATAAACATATTCATGTTAGCCACTTTTCCCCAATACTTATCAAATTTTTTCTTCATTGAAATGGCCATAGCTTGAAAATTCAAATCATCACTTTTTTCCCATTCCTTTAGCAAATCAAAAACATATGCAATGTCAAACAAACCTTTATTACTTGTCACATAAAGAGAACCAGAGACATTACGAGTCAAATGATAAAACTCCTCCAAAAACAAAACTAACCTTCCCACCTTGACCCAATCATCATGGTCAGGAGGTTTTTCATTATCTTTCACACCTTCTCCATCGGGAAGTGACACCCCATCAATAACTTTTTGAAATTTCAAAGCTGTTTCCAACATCATGTAAGTTGAATTCCATCGAGTAGGAACATCAAAGCATAAAGAAGAGTTGCTTTGTATATTAGCCTTTTGAGCAAGATCTTTGAACCTAGCAATTCTAGCAGGAGAATTCTTGATATATTTTACAGCATGTCTAACCCTATCAATGCACACACCATGCTCTCTAATACCATCCCAAACAATAAGATTAATAATATGAGCTATGCATCGAACATGAAGAGAATTTCCATTATTAACACATCCGGTTCGTTGAACCATTTTTTTCAAATGTGCACAAGCAAGATCATTAGAGCTAGCATTATCAACTGTAACAGTGTACAACTTATCCTCAATACCCCAATACTCTAAACATGCCTCCACTGCTTTACCAATGGCCTCACCCTTATGACTAGAAATAGGACAAAAATTTATAATTTTTTTATTCAATTTCCAATCACTATCTATGTAATGAGCTGTGAGACACATATAGTTGATTCTTTGAATTGAGGTCCAAGTATCAGTTGTGACACAAATTTTTTGACATCCCTCAAATGATTTTTTAAGTATTTCTTTTTCACGATAATAAAGGCGTAAACAATCACGAGCAATAGTAGTACGACTAGGAATGGTAAACCCAGGACAAGCAACTTCCACAAAATACTTAAAACCAGGTTTTTCAACATGTTTGAATGGCAATTCATCAGTAATGACCATACGAATCAATGCTTCTCTAACCTCTTTAAAATTAACAACCCCACACTTCAGTTTTCCAGCCTCATTTTCATTATCCCCGGGTTGAAAATTCAATTGACTTTGCTTACCCTTACCCTTGTCTTTATTTTCAGGATTACCAAAACAATTTTCAGAATGATTTTTAACATTTTTAGTACCATTAACATTGCCATCAGCAGCAAAAGTTTTTGTACAAAACTTACATTCAGCACGTAGTTTGCCATCATCATCTAAGTACTCAATGTAGTTCTTCCAATATTCAGCCTTCCTCTTGGTTTTTGTTCTAACCAAATACTTCCGTCCCTCCGTAAGTGTCTTGTCCGGAGGCAAGGATTGCCGCAATAAATCAATATCAGTGTTGTTAGCAGCATCCGAAAGTGTATGTGCCGTTTGATCAGAAGAGTATATAGGTGCCCTTTTGGATTGGGAGCTCGCCATCTACAACATTATATTTAATTATATGTTAAGAATAGAATGCATTATATGGCGGAACCGCAGAATCATAAAACATTATATTGAACATGCAACTGAATACAACATTATATTTAACACTCTGACATTATATAACATTATATGGCAGAAACCGCAGAATACAACATTATATTTGATTATATATCCCAAAAATATGGCAGAATCATATGAATAAAAACATATTAAAATCAAAAACATTTTTGTAAAAGAATTGAACATGCAACTGATGCAAGCAACTTACATTGCATGAATATGAATCCGTTGTTGAACAATTGAATGGTAATACTCTGAAAACAAATTAAATACACACAATTACATGATTTACATCCAAAAATGCCTATCAATTTATTAAGTAACAAAAACAGGAAAAAAAATTAAAAAAAAAATCAAAAACCTGACTTTCGAACTAGAACAGGAGCAATTTCCGGTGAGGGCTGTTAGGCGTCGACGGCTGGAGTCATCGGAGGAGGAGGCTGAGTCATACTAATTGAATTTAATTACACAAAAAAAAAACGAAGAGATGAGGAGGCTGGAACATACCTAGAGGCTAGAGGGCTGGAGGCTGGAAGTCGAAGAGGAGGGCGGTGTTGCGGCGGTGCGGCCTGCGGAGATGAGGGCGGTGCGGCCTGCGGAGATGAGGGCGGTGCCGCGACTGCTTCGGGCAGAGACTGAGAACGGGAAAGAGGTTAGAGCTTAGAGGAGGACAGAGAGTGAGAGTGAAGAACTAAAGACTGAACTTGAAGAGGGCAAGAGGCTGTGAATGAGATTATAGAAATTAGGGTTTTTAGGAAATTTAAAAAAAAAAATAATTATACATTTTCCCGGGTTTCCGGTCCAGCCCGGAATTTACCGGGTTTTACCCGGACCGGACCGGGAACCCGGAATGACTGATTTCAAAGGACCGAGGACCGACCCGGAAGGCTACGGTCCGGTCCGGGTCCGGTCCGGTCCCGGTCGTTTTTACGGTCCAGGTCTAAAAGTGCACAGCCCTACTGGCAGGGTCCTCCCTTAGACTCTCCTCCGGCGCCTGTCCAGAAGGCCCGGCTGCATAAGTTTCATCCGCCTCCTCCAGTATCCTATCACTAGGAGTACCGCTTGAAGTGGGCGAATGGTAATAGGTGGGGGTAGGAGGAAGATAAGAAGGGCTATCAAAGTGTTCTGACACCTCACTTCGAGGCACCCTCATTGAGCCGTCAGAATAAAGAGTTGAACCATCCGACGGGAAAAAAGATCTGTCGGAGTCAGATAATCTGGCTGCTCTTTTTGTTTTGGCCATTGTGTCCTGCACAGACACGAAACCAGTCGGATTCGGAGAAGTTCGCAAAGCACAGTCGCTGGCCAAGCAGTTGACACTGCAAGTTCTAGATTCAGCCGTCCCCGGTGACCGGCTGATCACTATCCTATACTGTGCCGCATGCGATTGGGAAACCATTTTTTCGAAAACAGAAAAAACGAAAAATAAAAGAAGAAACAGGCGTTACCTTTAGAAGAAGGGTAAAAGACGCTTGGTCGACTGAAGAACGGTCGGACAAGTAGGCCGAGTGTCGGATGCTTGAAAGATAAACACTTAGGGAATTTTGAGATTCTTAAAGTCAAAAGTCAGAGATTCTCCAAAGATTCGCAACGGTGTAACAAATCCAGGGGGGTGAAAACTTTCTATTTATAGGAGGTTTGAAAAATTCACTTTCCCTCCACAGTAATTTGAATCCGACATACCGGATGCTGACACCTGTCACAGGCAGCACGTGGCAAGCGCGTGTAACCTGTGAGGGGCAAATGATTCGGGTAAAAATACCCAAGGCCAGTTGGCCCACTCAGAGTCCGCCACGTGTCACTGAAAGGGGCGCCACCTTGGACCAATCAGGGAACGACACGTAGCAGACAGATAAAGGGATCTGGGATTGGCGGCTTTTAGGCCCAAATCCCGAGGTCTGCAAAGCTGCACAAAACCCTAGGGAGTGCACGCTTTTCGAGGAGCCTATAAGTAGGAGTTGACCTCCTCATTTATGAGGACGGTTTTTTGATACGTGATGTCACATTGTTGATACACTTTACACTCAGTGATTACCAATCATTGTTAGAACTGTCACTCCCAAGAGTACAGTACACTTGAGCTCGGAATCCGAGCAGATATCCTTTACGTTCCGCACCTTATTCTTCGGACTTTGACTAACTTAAGCTTCGGAGGCGGACCACCGACCATTCGGTGCCCCGTTGTTTTGCAGGTACAAGCATCCAAGCGAGCGTCCAGTCTTAGTGTTGTAACTCTCCCAAGGGACTCAAAAAACCCCGAAACACTTCGTTTTGACCAAATCGAGAAACCTTCATTTAGGCCGAATTTCGCAAATATTGTGACGAAAACCACCAATTTGACCATGAAAACCACCAATATTGTGACGTGGTGTTAATTTTGAAAGAGGAGAAGAAGAGAGGAGGGATAACCGCGAGAAAGAAAGAAAAAAAGAAGAGGGGAAGGAGAAGAGGAAATAGAAAAGATGAGGGAGAAGGAGGAAAGAGAAAGACAAAGGAGAAGGAGGAGAGAGGGAGAGCAAACAGAGGAGAAGGAGGAGAGAGAAAGAGGAGAGAGGAGAACAACGTGAGAAAGAAGGAAAGAGAAAGAAAGAAAACGGCGCCTCATCTAGGGTTAAGGTTTGTATCTAATAATATTTTAATGGTTCCAACGAAAAATCCGTCGGGAACCATCAACGAGTTTCAATTCCGTCGAAATTAAATTAATTTCCGACGGATTTTGTTCGTCGAGATTTTTCGACGGAACTTAAATTCGTCGTAAATTACCAATTTTTCGACGGATTTAAGTTCTGTCGGAAATTTTCGACGGATTTAATGAATTTGGCGGAAATATACAACGGAATGAAATTCTTCGGAAAATTTAGTGTTTCCGACGAAAATATGTGTCCGTTGGAACCTATTCGTCGGAAATTAGTTGATTTCTTATAGTGTTCGTTGAATTCGGCGGCAAAACCGCTGAGTTGAGGTTAGCGTCTGTTGTGGTATTGTGTTGTGGTCGTTGTAAAAACTACCATTGTTATTTTGAGAAACCAAGAAGAAGGAAAGAGGAAAAGGGGGAGGAGGAAGAAAGGAGGGAGGAAGAGGGGTAAGTCGGCATCCAAAAAAGTTAATAAAATATTGATAGTTTTGCTTTAATGTACAAGAATGTTTTCAAGAATAGAAACTAGGGCTTGCCCGAAATCTGGTGATGGTGGTGGTTGTATAATTAGGGGGGGGGGATATAGTGGTGCTATTTTGGTGGTTATGGGAGAAGAGAGAATAGAGAGGAGAGAAAACAGTGGTGGTCTAGTGGTTGTGAGAGAAAAGAGATGGTATTGGTGACTGGGATTCTTAGGAATGAGGAGAGATCAAAGAATGTGAGTTAGGGGTTTTTACTTTTAATGAAAGATAAATTAAGTTAGGTTAATGACTTTAGAACATTTGATTAAATGTATTAATTGAATTTGAATTTATTTAAGTGTGTGTTGGTAATTTCATTTAAAAAATTTACTTAAAAAAGAAAGTTTTAGTTTAATTTTTTTTTTTTTTTGGTAAATAAAATGTTATTACCAAAGAGGGAAAAACCAAAGGTTACATATTACAGCAAGCTAAAATGTAACCCCCAAAACTACAACGACACATACAAAGGCCAAAGCCAACACACAGTTCCTAAATCAAGGATGCCACCTTCTAGGAAGAGTTCATCCTAGATCAAGGAACAAAACAACTCTTAACTCAGGCTTGACAGCCAGCTTCTAAGAAGGGTGCTAACTAACCCAAGAACAGAGCAAACCAAATCAGCTAATCAAAAGCTTCCTATCCAAATCAAAAAAGTTTTTGTTTGTTATACATTATGTGTAGTTTCCATATATATGGAGTATATGGTGCAAATAAAAAGAATCAAAAGCAATATAATTTTATCCCATTAAACTGCTCAAGCACAATGATTTCCTCTTTTTTCAATTCGAAAGCCACAAAAGACATGATGAAGACAGATAGAAATTGTTTAGGTATTCCTCCCAACACTTTATATTCAGTAAATACATGCTATAACCAAAATATTAACTGCATATTTCGTTTAATGCCTCTTTTTTTTTTTGGCATTCAAAATTTGAAAATTGTAAGCCATATAAAGCTAGAATTATTGTAATCTTACAAAAAAAAAAAAAAAGTGTGTTAAAACTAATAATGCTTAGGTCAGGCCACTTTATCTGAAGTATTCTTTTGAATCTTAGCACAATACTCGAACAAGCTTCCATCAAAGCATCGTCTTACAGACTCTTTGGATAGAAAACCTTCGTTATCTTTAGCAAGATAATAAAGTGATATCCATTCCATTTTACTTGCAACCCTATAACACATAAATTGTTATTATTATTAGAAAGTAGTAGTCAATTATTGTCATAGAGAATAGTAATTATCATAATAGTATATGATTGAGAATGAAAGTGATATATAAGAATAAAGATAATGATAAAACCAGCCAAAGAAGTCGAATGCATTGCGATTTGCTTCAGTCATTTCCCAAATCTCCCTGAGAGTTAATTTATCAGGCATAGAACGACTATATTTGCTGAATATGTTCTCGAGATTTGCGGGGGTAAACCTACATGTTATGTTTACAACTTTAATATGTGGTATAAATCTATCAAGAGTTTAGCATATAAATTAAAGCTTCTCAAAACATAAATTTACAAAAAAAAGAAAATAATAATAAAAAAAAAACGTTGTGCTTTATAAGTTAAGATAATTTTACCTTTCATAAGTATAGTGTTTTTTTTTTTTAAATTAAAAAGTATAACTTATAAAAAGAATACATTTAACTTCTATATATTCTACTGAGTACATCTTTAAAACCTTTCACAACAGTAATGATAATCACTCGATTCAATACTAGACGTGTGATCATAATAAGAATGATAATCTATATTATTATTCAATCAATGTAGGATCAATAATGAAGTGCTTGAAAACCATAATCCTTACCTCATGACCTAAAAGGATAAAAAAAATAACAGGTTTCCATATGCTCCTGAGCTTTTCGTTTATTCACCATATACCCTTGAACTTTTTTAAATTCATCATATATATACCCCCGAGTTTTCACAAGAATACACCATATATTCTTGATGACTAATGATTGTTAATTTCGTCGATCATTAGGGTTAATAATGAACTGAAACCACCCTAAATACATTTCTCTACTCCCCAAACCACCCACATTCTTTTTTTCCCACCCCTAAAACCAACCTAAATTTCCTTTTCTCATCCACAAAATTAATTATACGGATATGAGTATGGAGATTTGGAGTGGTTTTAGGGGTTGGAGAAAGGAGAGGTATGGTTTTGTGGATGGGGGGGGGGGGAGATCTAAGGTGGTTTCAATGTATAATTAACTAAATTCCACTCATCTTATTTTCATTAGTGGTACATGGTGAATTTTTGTAACAACTTAGGGGTATATGGTGAATTTGAAAATTTTCATGGGTATATAGTGAATAAACAAAAAACTCAGGGGTATTTGGTGAAAAAACCGAATAAATAAAAAGCTCTTACCTTCCCTCAGTGTCATAAACTGTTGAATCACTTCCATGTTTAGCCTTATGTATATTTTGTATATATATGGGAAAGAAAAGTGAAGGTAGCCATGTCTGCAAGAAGATAATATAGTACAATTTCCGAACTTTTCATTAGTAATTTACAACAACAAAATGCAAACTTCTCATAATATAATGTACAAGAAATCAATTGACCCTAGCCTTGTCAAATGAACTCTTAGATAACCCTAACTAACAACCTATGATGAACTCTTGTTAAAATACAATAGACACTTGCATAATTTCCAACACTGAAATTTCTTTGTCTTACTTGGAGTGGTATTTAATTAATAAGCTCATGGTTTTATCTTTACTCTTCAGTTTGTGGGTTTTACATGGTATAGGATGTAAGTTGGCTTTGTTTAGGGTCTAATGGATATATTAGTTCTATATATTTATTATTATATATAAACAAAAGATGTCTAATCTTAGTCAAGCTAAGGGTTAGAGAGAATTGATACAAAAAAAATATTTCTTGTGAATATTATTATTAAAAGACACACCAGCAATGACACATGTCAATTTCTGGTGTGTCCTTAGTATATAATTTTTTAATAATTAATTACTAAATTTAATTTTAGGAAGTTATTTCAAAAAAAGTTTGTTTTGTTTTTGTCAACTATATAAACAAGCAATAATATTTACCATTCTTATTTTGATACGCAATTAATTATAGAATAATAAGGAAATATATAATCTTTTCCAAGAAGAGGTAATTTTGGTGGAATATTTTTTAAGGATATGATCTTGATCATATATTCCATGTTACAATTTTGTTTAAGATATTTTTACATTTTATGTATTTTATGCTATAATTAAATTAATTTGTCAAAAGAAAATATGGGTAATTATAATAACCGTGCATGGTACGGAGTGATGATATTCAAAGCTTTAAATTAAATTCAAGAGTGAAAACTAAGAGTGATCCAAAGAAATTAAAATCCTAATCAAAGAATCAAGATTGAGATTTTAACTAATTTCTATTTGAATTCATAATGATAAATAATACTCCGTATGACATTGATGTAGTATAAAGGAACACACACACATATAAAATAATCTCCATATTCCATATTATCATTAGGCTAGGGAAAAGAACTTGATAAGAGAACTTACTGGAGATGTAGCATAACTCATGGTTAAGTGAACAAGTATCACGAAGAAAATTGAAGCAAAAAGATTAAATCCGAGACAACGAAATCCTAAAAATATAAAAAAAAAAATATTGAATTTGTCATGTAGAGCATATGATAAGAATCTAAATAAATGTATTGGTATTACTTACGCTCTAAAAGGAAAGTGAAATACCTTTAAAAGTTTCAATAGGGTAAATAATTCCATCTCCATTTTCATCAAAGAAGGCGACATGTTGTTGTAGCACCGACATATTTTCATGTTTATGACTCATAGTGCCATTTACATTGTTTGTATCTGGGGCAATCATTGCTCGAGCCACATCTAATTTATATAATTAATTATAGATTATTTATTTGCAAATTCTTGGGATAGAAATAAAGAATAAGATTACTCTTAACATTCAAAATATTATACAGCTAGTTATGCTATTAAATTAAAGGTAGAGTGAGAAAACAAAGGGTTTTAAGAATTTTATATGTGTCCATATATCTATAGTATTAGATTGCTTGTATAATGAGAGTATTAAATATTTTACTAGTGAGAATTAAGATATGGAGAACATTCAATCTCATTAAGAAAAATGCTAAATAAGAGATGGAGGGTTCTATGTTCCATATAATAAAAAGTTGAAATACTTCCTTTATTTTTTTTACATACACTATTTAAATCTTAACTTTGACCATCAATATACTTATTCTTTCGTTCTTTTATGTTCTACTCAATTACTATAAGCAATCTAATTAAGAAAAATAAATTAAGAATATTATAAGTGAGTGTAAGATAAAGTAAGAGAGATAATTTAAAAAGATGTGTTTGTGTAAGAAGAAGGTGTATATATAAAGTAAAAGAGAGAATATGAAAAGTATAATAATTGTGGAGGTTGAATAGATAAGATGGTAAAAAGGATGTGCCAAAAATACGATAAAAAGGTGACTAGAATTATAAAAAAAAAAAAAGTCCTCAAATGAAAAGTGAGTTGGTGAAAAAAAAAGGGATGATATGGAGTAATTAATATATTAGTACGTTCTCGTAAAAAAAAAATAATAGTACATAACAATGATAAAAATAGATGGTGTTACTAATATATTACTCGTAGTATACAATAAAGAAGAAAGTCAAAGTGATGGTTTCATTGGAAAAAGAGGCAATTTAAATTCAAAAATGAAAAACTACATACATGCACCAATTATGGATTATGGAAGAAAAAATTCACAACGCAATCACCTAAAAGTCACGGGTTCGATATTATTTCTATTTTCTTATGACGAGTATATGTCATAGGAAATTATTTTTAATTTGGATTACTAGTCTTTGATCATTTTAACTCCATCTCCTTAACATACTGAGCTGTTAAGTCTTAAAGGCTTTAGAGAAAGCTCAAATATAGAATTTTTTTGAATTTTGAATTACCAAAAGGTCAAAAGATATTATGGAATTAAGCATAACTTAGAAGTTTTTAGGTTAGCTTATATGAAAATTATTTGGAATATGTTAAATATATATTTGAATAAGAAGTTACCCGGTACCACATAGTGGAGTTGATTGCTAGAGTGATAAGGCAAAGAAACAACAATTTTAGAGTTGCGATTACCTAATTTTAGGTAGCAAATATCCCTCTTGAGTAATCATATATAGTTAAGTAATAACCATTAGTGTTTTTGGTGACAATTGATGCATTTTATAAAAGAGTTGATTTTTAAAGTTCAACTAGTATTATGGCTTGGGCAATGGCTCACATATAATTAATGATCGTACCTCTGATTGATCATGACTCAATCTTCTTAAATTTTATTTTTCATTTTGACATTAATGAATGAATGACACATTCAACTAAATTAAAAATAAAAGATGGAGCTAGAGAGAGTGAGATGAAGAGGAAGAATTCAATTTGTTGAGTTAAATTAAAATCAAGGTTATAGAAATTAAAGAATCAAGAAAAGAAAAAGGTTAATTTGTAAAGAAAGTTAAAGGAGAGGAGTACATGTGCTGGATTGGTTTGTGTTTTCTACTTAGTAAAGATAGATTAGTATAGATTTATTTTACATTACTTACCTATGTTCCTATAAATAAATAATTTCCTCAAAACTTAATAACTAAAAATCACTACAAAGGATACTTAATGAGACATCATGATTTTATTAGGTTTTAATTTATTTATTATTAGAACTTTAATTAATTCCAATGCCTATGTATCCAAATTATTTGTATGAAATTCATTATTATTTACTACAAATAAAGTAGATCCAATTTGAAAAAAATGTAAAATGATATCTTAAGAATTTAGAGCACAACAATTGTATATATTAATTTACTTGATAGTTGAGGGAAAACTAATTTATCAAGTCGGGGGTGTGTGTGTGTATGTGTATATATATGCAATAATACACATACATCAAGGGAAAAGAAACATAAGGTGAGGTAGGGTAGGATGCGGTGGAAAGGGGTATATATGGGCGTGCAAATCTAAAACCAAACATAAATAGACCATACTAGTTCAATATGACATATTCCTATCTGGTCTCACAATTTTGGTTATGGTCCAGTCCAATTTTGGACCGGTGTAAATTACTAGGCGTGATGACTTGAAAAGAGGCACTTACAAGGTTTAGGAAGCTTTGTTTCTAAATCAGTTTTGATTGGCCTCTCTAATGTGACTGGCGCCTTTTGGGCTACTGTTTCGATTGCTATGTCTTTTGACCCTTCCCCCATTAAATTTGTTTCTCTACCTCCTTGATCTACCTCGCAATTTGTGTTTTCACTCTGATAAAAGTTTGAAAATGTAGAGGTGAATGCTCATTTAGTTAAGCGAACTATATGTAGAAGGCATACATCATTAATAGCTCCTAGATGAAAGGAGTGTTTGCCATATTGCCTTGTGTGTTACCACTTATCAATAGCTCTCCTCTTTTTTCTCTTTTTTTCTTTTGATTGAAAAATTCTTATTTTATCAATTTATGTATGCAAGGATATGATACATTAAATTTTGTTACATGAAACTGTAAATAAATCATTCATTATTTACAATTTATATAATAAATGTATGATTATAAAAGTCACCCAATGAGCAATCTATAACAATATATATTAGAAAATTAAAAAAAAAAAAAAATCTCTTTTATCACTAGGCTTAAACCGCATAATGCATAAGTGAGCAAATGAAAATTTAAATAATTTGTTGTTTAAAGCGCAAAGAATTGTGATTTATCATTTATAATTTTATTTTTTACGAGATATATATCATTTATAATAATAATAATAATAATAATAATAATAATAATAATAATAATAATAATAATAATTAAAACTGTACTATTGTAATCACTAGATGAAGCCCGTGCGATGCACGGGTCGATCTATTTTTTTTTTTAAAAAATATTTTTCATATTTATGTGATTACATTTGTTATTTTATTAGTTGTACGTAATATATCATTTTCTCCGTATTTATTTAAAAATATTAGATTAAATTCCTAATCTCAAAAGATAATATTTCGTATTTAATTGATGTAACCATTAAAATCTCATTGGTCAATTATGCTTATGTGGCACTTAAATTATTTATTGGATAAACTATAATTTATAATCCTACATGGCACGTTAACTAATCTTATATTAGGTGGCATAATCCTATTGTAGCGTTTTAAAAATATTAATCCTATGTGGCGCTCTAATAATTTTTTAAAAATAAAAATCCTACGTGGCGCTCTAAAATCTCGAGAAAAAACTCCCCTTTATATATATATATTAGATTTGCATTTTTTTTTTGTAATCGTATCACATATCATTTCAAATTTCGATCATATATTTAAGAGAGTATGATTCTATATATTGTGATGTGTTTAACAACCTTTCTTTTTCATTCATCTTCAACAATACCGGCTATACCTCTCTCTATATTTTCATTACTTTAAATTATTGTTGTGAGATTTCGTTGAATTTGGTTCACATTTAACATGTAATTTTTAACAATTGTTTATAGTATGTAATTTAAAATATGTTAATTATATATGCATTACAATTTTGACAATAAAACAAGAGACGAAATAGTGTGCTATATGCTAAACCTGCGTATAATTTTAGAAAAACAAGTGATAATGACCTAAAAGGCTAAAACTAATATCTTTACTCAACTTCTATCTCAAATTCTCAACCTTCATTCAACATCTCTTCTCAATTTAAAAAAAAAAAAAAAAAAAAGAGTAAGAAAATTCAACATCCCATGATTGATTTCTTTAATTTCAGGTCTGCTTAAGTCATCATATTTAGTTACTTTATTTGTATTTTGTTTTATATTTTCACAAAACCTCTAATGTGGGACCCATACTTCTATGTTTGGCAATTTGACATAACAACAAAACACTAATCTGTATAATATAAAGTCCAATTAAAAAAACTTTATATTATATGGTCGCACCAAATAAAAAATCACTTTCTCTTTTCTCAAAAAATAAATAAAAAATAAAATATAAATCACTATCTCATAATGGGACAAATTAAAGAGAAAATCAACGGTTGAAAATTAAATTGAAAATTTATAAAAATAAAAAATTCCTGATTTTTTTTTTTCTCTATCTTACTCAGAAAACCAATTAAAATATATATATATATATATATATATATATATATATATATATATATATATATATATATATATATATATATATATATATATATATATATTTTTTTTTTATTTAAAAGAACCTGAAAAAAAGGAGAAGGCGGCTCTCTTGGTTTGCTGGAGCCATTCTTTCGTCTATCTTTTTTTTTTCTCTCTCTAAATTTTTGGCCCAAAAAAGATTTCCGATTGTAAGTCAGAATAATAGTACGGAAAATTAATTTCAATATATCATGCTGTTCTTGAAATAATTATAATTATTGTGAATAGCAAAAAAGATTGGATTTTTGGGTATTGGGTTTCAAGCTTCTGGGAGTCGAATCTCAATTATTTTTTTTTTGTTAATTGTGAATTCCCAGGTAAGATTCTAACTTTCTTAATCTGGGTCTCTTTTAATTTCTGTTCTAAATTAAAATTTTGGGTTTTTTTTGTTGCAATTTATTGTATCTGTATGAATTTGTTTACTCAATCAATTGATTTTTCGTGGGGTTTTATTTTTCTTCATGTAATCATTTTGTTATTCGTTGTTAATGAGTATATTTGAAGTTGAATTTTTGTCCCCTTTTTAAAAAGTTGAATTTTTGGGGGGTTTAATCTAATTATTCCCTTTACTGTTGGATTGATTCTGTTTTGAGTGATTGATAAAGGGGGTAGTTCAGTGATTTATTATAAAAAATAAAAAAATAAATTATAAAATTGGATGTGAAATTTTATTTGGGAGATGATTTTGGGGCATACATGTGGGACCTACTTTGCCAGAGTTTGATTTAGGGTGTAAGATTATATTTTGGATGATTTTGATCATTATTGAGAAGTTCTATTGATTGCATATGATCTTAGTGGTTTTTTATGGAGTCAATTGATTGGTAATGATTTGAAATGGTTAATTAGTGTGGGACCTGCATTATGATTATTCTCACTTTAGTTTAAAGATGGATGGAGAGCTTGATAGGTTTCAAGTAGCTATGTGATGTTCTTCTGTTTGTATATTGCCTCAGTAGTATCTTTCGGGTTTTGTTGATTGAAGGCGATTTTCGAGACATAGTATTGGATCCCCATTTGGATTTGGTTAGTTTTGATCGTATATGCAAGGTTTTTTGTTTTAAGGTTAGTTTTTATGAATTTTTGTTGTAGTTGGCCATTTTTTGTATTTGCATCAATAAATGCCTGGAGATGTCTGTTAATTTGATCAACTGGGTGAACTTTACTATCTAAGTATCTTGTTCTGTGGTAGAATAGATGGTGGATTGTATGTTTTTGAACTGTGAACTCTTTTCACGTACTTTCTAACCCTCCTCCCTATCATAAATGAATGTGAAGCTTTTTCGAACTATAATGGATAGATCATTATGATTTGTTGAAGGATACATACATTAATTATTAAGTAAAAAAAGAAAAAAAAATTAGGATGTTTGTGCTGTTCTATGATTCTATGTAGTAAGGGGGTAAGTATTGTTCTTCACATCAACATGGTCCAAATGCCTCTAAGAAGGTTCCTGCCCTAGCCTATTCAAGGAGGGCTGGATGTACACAACCTTACCCTATATGTTACGAAGACAATCCAACTGAAACAATATATCATATGAAGTGATGCTGTGGGTTAAAGTTACCCTGTTAGGTTCTTTATGAGTTAAAAGGCGGCTAGTGCTTCCTCGATTAGTTTGTAGCTGTGTGTTTGTGTTACTTTGTGGGGATATCTTATCCTCTATGTACTTACATTTGTGCAGTTTCCCAAAAAAGAAAAAAAAAATCAACACAGACACACCAAACAAACTTTTACTGCTGAAATTTGTTTGAAACAATGGGAAATTTGATGACCCATTTTAATATATCCTGTTGAACTTTGTTTGATATACTTCATCCTGATATATACAGAGTATTAATTAGAAGTTTTTTGTTGTTTCTTTTTCCTGCTGTCCTGCAGATTCTCTAACTTATTGATATGCATGTTGGCAGTTGAGAATTGAGATACCAATGAGAGTCAGTTGATCTGTTCATTTGGAACTGTAAAATCGGTTCTTTGGAGATAGTTGATTAACTGAATTCCTTTGGAGCTGGTTTTATCGATTTATGGATGGAGATGAATATGCGTTCTGCTTTACCCATGCAGACATCAAGTGGAAATTGTTACAATGAATTGAAAGTTCCTGGATCATACACATCTCCTCTACCAGTTCTGGCTAATCCTTTAGAAGATTTTCCAAAATCACCTGATCCGTTCTTTGTATCATCAGCAAGGGAAATGATTGCCAGCCCCTTACAAATGCAGGCTGACCCTGCAGTTTCTCATATTGGATCTTCCAGTAGTGCTTCTCCATTTGTAGGCGGATTCCCTGCTGATCTGCATTTCCCTTCATTCACACCTAGTGAAAGGCTACCTCAGAATTCTCCTTTCATTTCTCAGTCAGTTGGTGGCGGAGCGAATTATCCGCCAAATCACGGTACTGTATCTGATTTTCAGTCGACTGGGTTCATCAACTATCAGAAAGATGATGACGACAATTCTTGGAATAGTGGTCATCTCCAGGATCTACTTGATCTTCCTGAAGGTGTTTCCATTGTAAATGGTCAAGTGGGAAATAGTACAGAGGTAATGTCGAGTGAGAACCATTTAAAAAGAATTGGTTGGCAAGAGATGGATCTTTATGCTGACTCCATTGAGCCAAACTGGAATGAGCTTTTGGCTGATTCAAACACATTAGACCAGCAACCAAAGGTATAGTTTTGTTCTTGTGTAGACTGCTATACTGTTACTGTTGTCATTTATAACATGTCAAAAGGAAGCCTCTAGCTTTGGTTGGCTAATATAGTCTATATGTAAGGATTCTAATATTCACATATTTTTACTCCCCCCCCGCGGCACGCACACACACTCGCAAAAAAAAGAGAGATTTTTATGTCTATATTCTTGCCCATGGACAGTTCCCGTAATGATGTATGAATCACACACTTCCTATTTAGCATGTTCGTGTTTCTTGCTGTATTCACTTTGTCCTTAGAAAGTGAATGCTTTCCCACGTGTGACTATGCTTTATCTTGCTCAGTGAAGAATTAAAAAATATGAATCTTTTATTTTGATTCCTACTTGTAGGTGTCGCAGTCCTCCACAGATACAGTAGTGCCTCAGCCACAAACTCAGCAGCAACATCCATTGCCTTCTAGAGAAGCGTCTGTTTCTGCTAATCCAACATCTAGTTCACAAAATAAGGCTCGTATGCGCTGGACACCAGAACTTCATGAATCCTTTGTTGATGCTGTGAATCAGCTTGGTGGTAGTGAAAGTGCGTGTCTAACTTTCTGCCATTTAATTTTGATAGCATGATTAGTATTAGTAAGGATTATTTAGACTGACTGTGCAGACGTTGTGGTGGCAAGTGGCCCTGTCTGGGCTGAGCCAGCTACAGAGTCAGTTTGGTTTATGACAAATGTGGGCCGAGCCAACATGCTTTGAGCTGGCTCAGCCATTGTATTGTTTCATCAACTAATGGAGCTAGTCCACATTGTACCATGCAGTTCATTAATTAGGTTAACAGTCTGAACATTGAAGCAATAAGCCAATAACCCCAAAAATCAGCACTAGCCTGCATACTGCTTCTCTACAAGCAAAATTTTTCCAATGTGTGTTGGGTCAAGTCTGTGGGCTTCCTTGAACTGATCAATAGTTCCACAAACTCTATTCCTAGCTTGAGTCACTAGTATCAACAAGTCAAGTTAAACTTAGCCTGGCCAGTAAAATTTGGCTTGGTTTCGTGTTGAGGCATCCCTCTAGTTTTTCCACCTCTATGTTGACACGTGTTTTGTATTTTCAGGAGCTACTCCAAAAGGTGTCCTCAAGCTCATGAATGTTGAAGGCTTAACTATATACCATGTGAAAAGCCACCTGCAGGTATGAGTTTGTATTTGTTAATTAACTAGTTATATTACATGGATATATGGCTTAGGATTTGTGTTTTTTCAATTTCAGAAATATAGGACTGCAAGGGTCAGACCAGAATCACCAGAAAGTAAGTCTAATAATTATTTCTTTCATTTGCTGATAGTCCTAGCTTCCTTCTCCTCTTATAACCTCGTGTAGTCTGAAATGTTAATTGACAATGGGCTAAAGCCAGTGGCTGGCCACATCATTCATTCATTCATTCTTACAGTCTTGTTTTGAAGTGATAATTTTCTAATTTCTTAAAACTGTGCTCTTATCAAAAGTTAACTTCTGCTTAATCCAAAAAAAAAAAAAAAAAGGAAAGGTACGCGACCTCATTTAATGGAAGGTGAATAATTAAGAGCTTGGAATTTTGTATGTGGTCTCGGGCTATGTTCAGTTTACTTGATTTGACATGAAATTTTCTTATCTGATTTGTTTTTTGTAATGAGTTGACTAAACTTTGACTTTATTTGTACACTCTTAAAAAAGTATTACTAAATGAGATGTTAGATTCTTATTTAATATTTATATGTACCTTTTCATTTATTTTAATCATGGAATTAAAGTTCTGTAGTGATAAGAAAACGCAAATAGAAGATCTGGTATGATTAGTAATTCTAGTCTAGTCTGATAATTTCTGATTTAAGCAAATATTTTTTTTTAAATAAGTTCAATTGAGCATAGCCTCAATGCCTCTTTTATTATTATCCAAAAAAGTGTATTATTTAATCTTAGAAAGGGTAATACTGAAAGGAAGTAGTCTCAACCTCTCATTCGTTTCATCCTTGTAAACTTCGTCTCCATAACATATTTTTTAAATGGCTGTATGCCTGTATCGGACACTCAGATGTGTACCCCTGTTCGATACTTTTTCTTGAGTCACGCAGTTGTAGTTCGCGATTGACTTTTTTATACTGCACCAAATTGACAATTTGCGGTTTGCAAATTAATGACCTTGAGTGCTTATCTGTTGTACCATGGCCTCCTTTTTATCGTAATTTTATCTTGGTAAGGTAGTGGTATAAAGCTGTTTTGACCGTGTTGATGGTGGTTTTTTGCAGGAGATTTAGAGAAGAAAAGCGGTTCCATTGAGCAGGTGTCATCTGTAGACTTGAAAACGTAAGTATTTTCACATAACTAAGATTAAATTATATCATTCTTTTCGATGTTTACATCTAGTTATGATAAAGTATCACGTACGGTTTGAGATGCTTGGTTAATAAAATTATGAATTTATGATTGTTAAAGCATAATATTAGCTACAGATCTTAAGAATATTTGGCCATATATGCTTGAACACATTAATTAGAATCTAGAGGCTATCATTGTAGTTTCTGATGTTGGTTGTCTATCAAAGATCAAACATCTTGTTTTTCCATAGAGTTAACTTCATACTCCGTGTATGCTTGCACATTAATTCTGAGCTTTCTTTGCCTACTATTATTAGTTGTCCTCTGTCATTGAATACTGTTTATATCACGGCATCACACATTTTTAGCATTAGAGCCTCTTGATTCTGTTCAACCTCTCTATAATAACAGGATAACATATTTACATGTCAGAATTTTTTGCTTTGTTGTTGCTTTTATCCCCCCCCCCCCCCCTCCTCACACACACACACCTACACCCACATTCCTGAATCCTGATGCAGATTTCTTGTCGCCTATATTTGGGCTTTTCATTTTCAATGTTTTGATATCCAGAGTTTTGTATTTTTTCTGATTTGGAAGACTTATCTATTTGATAACAGGAGCGTTACAATTACTGAAGCTTTGCGAATGCAAATGGAAGTTCAGAAGCAGCTCCATGAACAACTTGAGGTATGTAAATGTTGAAGTGTTTTTTGACACAGCTACAACTTCTTTGAATTATAGGGCCTAATTACCGTAATTAGACCCCCACTTAAGCATGAAACACACCATTTGCTTAGTACTTGCTCTTTGTGCACCCCCCCTCCCCCCCCCCCCCCCCCTTTCCTGGGAAGCCCAGTACAGTTGATAATCGCTCCATCTTACTAAAACACGGTATCACTTTTTTTTTTTTTTAACATTCCTATTTTCTTTTGCAATGCTTAAATATCTGCATCTTTGTTTCAGATACAACGGAAACTGCAGTTGCAAATCGAAGAACAGGGGAAGTACCTGTTACAAATGCTTGAGAATCAGAATAAGGCGGAGAAGGAAAAATCGAAATCCCCTCCTAAAGACAAATCAGAGGCTTCTGCCAGTGAAGCTGGCGGGTCAGATTCTCCTCCATTGAAGCGTTCTAGGACAGATGATTCGGTGCATTAGTATAATTTATCTTCGGGCTCTTGCCCTTTTTAGATTGACCATTGTTAAGGGGCAGTAAGTTGTGCCCATGATGTTAGGATGAATTGTACTCTTTTCTCTCTATCTCTTAACTATAGCAAGTAGTCTGGATTTCTGATACAGATTTGTCTTCTTTTCTAGGTTCCCTCTATGAGGGAGATTGTCGAGTTTGATGAGAACTGATAAATGGTGATAAAGTTGTATAATTTAGTTCATTTACTGTATATTACTGATTCCGATTTCAGGTTGCCTGATTGTATGTTATTGTGTTAATGCCATCTGCGTTGCTTTATTTTCGGAATCAAACGAAACGCTTGAATTACGACGGCCAATAAAATTGTACCTTGCAAAGGTTTACTCATCTACTATTGAGAAAATTCGAGCTAATCTCTAATCTCATTGATTGACAAAACATGTCAACAAGTGGCACTATTGTAATTATAAGCAAGGTAGAAAAGTTAAAAAAATAAAATAAGGTAAATGATAAGAGGTTGAAATGAAAACTCTAAACTTAAAACTTGACACTGTATAGTATCATATTCAAGCATAATTTGATTGTACAATTTTGATAATTGAAATATCACGATAATGTGATTGTATGATCTTGAGATCCAATAAGATATCATATAGTACTCCGTATTACTTAGCTTCACATACACATTGATGTACGAGCACTATATTCAAGTCCAATCACTTCGCATATAAGCTATTACCTTACCGAATAAAGCTTGGTCTAGTGAACGATTAAGCCTTCCAACCTTGAAATTGGGAGTTTACATCCCATATTAGAGGCATTTTGAAGGTAGAGATTTCCCTTACCCTTCTCTCCTACTCTTAAAATATCTATCATACGTTTGGTCGAATTGACTTGTAAGAGATTTTAATCTGATACGATAAAAACAAAAAAACATACAAAGTATGTTACTTCAAAGGCTCAAGAGCTAGGTTTTGTCAAGAAAGTTAACATGCTGTATAGATAGCTAAGAATAATAGATTACTATAGTTAGATTTAAAAAAAAAAAAAAAAGACTAGAGTTAATACTCCGTATAAAGTAATAGATTAATCATGTAATAGTCAGTCATTGGTAGTAATTTATCAAATACTTTACACAATCAGCTCAGTTATTATAATCACAGCTAGTCAAATCAGCTAATACAACCAGTTATACTAATCAGCTATCAGCTAAGCCTAATATCAAACAGGTTCAAATAATAAGAAGAATTGTGAGGGTACTTTGGGCATTGAAATGAATAAAGACAATTTTTTTTTTTTAAAGTCGAGAACAATATTTTGGGACAACAGTATTTTACATTTAGCATTAATTTCCTAAGCATTTAAAATTTCACAATTTCCTCCAACCAACCATTGCTTGGTTAAACTTGTTCATGAACTGAAACCCCAACTCATCGGAGATTGAAGATGTTGTTCCAGGTGGGTGGGCAGGGCACTCGCCCCACATTCTTCGAGATGGCGGCTGCTCAGCAGCTTCCTTCCAGTCTTCGCGCCGCCCTCACTTACTCTATTGGCGTATGCTTCTTTCTTTTCTTGCTTTAATTATCTCTACTTTTTATTCAATTACTTCTTTCTGGGTCTATTATTTGATGATTTTTTATTGAAATTTGCTGACTTTGTTGTTTTGAGGTGTTCTATTGGTTTAAATTTTGATGGGTTTTAATCAAATGTGTTAGATTTTGGGTATTAGAGATGATGATTGAGTTCTACTGATTTGATCAGATTAAATAGATTGTGCTTGTAATTTGTAGTGCATATATGTTGTTGAGTGAGTGTATTGACCCTATATTCTTTTAGTATAATTTCAATTATTGACCCAATCTATTAGTTGTGATTACATTTGTGGCAATTGGCAGAAAGACATTTAAGGATGAAAGAATGTCTGATTTAGTGGGATTTTTTAGATTATGATAGGTGATAGCTATCTATTAACGAATTCCGTAAATGGCGTTTGCTTAAAAGAAGAGCGTTTATAAGAGGATTTCGAAGAAGGATGATAGGGGGTGTTTTGGACTATGATACATGATTTACTGGTGGTGTTAGGTTGCTGCTCTAAGTAGTTTGTCACTTATTCTTAGAAATTGGGTACTAGAGAGTGCACTAAAGGACTTCATTTTTTGTTATCTCCTGAGGTGAAGATATACAAGGGGGATAAGACCATTATATGTCTTGATTATTCCTATGGTGGTATCACTTGGATTAAGTGTTCGTTTATCATTACAATAATGTGCTTTTTGTTGGCCAATATTACTAGGGAACACATTACTAGCTTTAGTTGTTTTTGAAGGTAATATTCTCCATGTGTCAGAGAAATCTGAAGTGGTTGGCAACTTGGCACGAATAATATTAGACTACTTACTTCCCCACCTTGTTTCTATTTCTGGGCTATCAATATAAGAAACTGATCCTTCTTCCTCCTCTGTCCAACCTGGTACTAGTCGTGCTATGTGTTAGATTAGGATGGTGTTTGAAGTACAAATGCAATTTCTTCCATGACATGCATTTCTTGATGGACGGATTTTTGTGGTAATCATGCTCTTCCATTTGGTCCTTACTGAAAATATGTTTTAGATCATTGTAAAATTCGCTATTATTCTGGTTCGCTTTAATGTTTCTAACACCAATACACCATTAATAGTGCTCTGAAGAATGGCGTCAATCTGGTGTTTCTGTAAGGGGTCAATCATGATATTACGTTATGATCTTTTTTGTCCCTGCAATGTATTCGTGATCAAGTTATTTTTCTACATGGTAATATGGCACCTTCTGTAAATTCTACCTTGTAGACATGTTTCCACAATGATTTAATGAAGAAACTGTGCTGTTGTTACTTCTGTGTTTATGACCAGTTACTCATTGGTGTGTTGCTTGTCTTTGTTTATATGAGTAAAAGTGTCTGATTGTATGTGATCTTACAGGTAATGGCTCTAAGAAGGCCAGTTCTACATAAAGTGTTGGACTATGAGAATGAGTTCTTTGCCTTGTTGATGCTAGTTTTGGAGACTCATAGCATGAGAACTACGGGTAATCTTTATGTAACATTTTTGCATTCTCCTTGCTTTCAATGTGCTTTCACATGATAAAATAAATTTAAAAGGATATTGGAGCTCTCTTAAAAGTGTTAAAATATGTGTGAACTTATACTTGATCTGGCAATCCCCGGAAGTACATTGCTTGCAGAGCCCATCTTGAAGTGACCCATTGATCTGGTGTCAGATTGTTTTTTAACATATACTTGATCTAGCAATTATTTTGCCAATGTATAGGGCTGAGTCTCAATTTTAAGATCCTTAGGGGGAAGGCTACCTATATGTTGAATTCTTGACCTCTCTAAAGTCTAAACTTCCAGAATAGTTAATGTAGGATCCATTTCAAGCGATTGTGTTCTTTTAAAAAGGGGATTGATAAGGAAAGTGTGTTAGGACAGTGATCATAATGTTCTTGGTGGTAACTAGTAAGATTAAACCGTTTACTCCTATGACTTTTGTTGACATTCGTTCCTCTTAACGTCATCCTAATAATGAAGGATCTGTTGTCTTATTTTTTAAAAAACTTGACATTACTTTCTTAGGATCCCCTGAAGTTTTTCTCTTGCTTGGTATGTTTTCAGATGCATCTTTCTCAGAGTCATTATATGGCTTGCGAAGAAGAACAGTAAGATTGAAATTGAAAAAAGATGCTATTCATTCCAACTCCACAGATGGGATTCAGCTTTCTGGGATAGAAAAGCACCAAAGAGTCCTTTCTGTTGTCTTTCTGGTATGCTTTCAATTACGTTTGGCTTTTATTTATATATTTTGCAAATCATTTGTATCGGCACTGACTGTAAATACTGAGTAATTTTAATTTTTGTAAGAAGTAGTTAAATGTCATATACTAGAATGTATCCGTGCTAACGCACGATATATACGTAGCATGTATATTTAGAAAGAAAAAGAATAGGAGAGGTGCAAGTTATTAAAAAAAATGGAGGTTATAGCAAAAAAAAAAAAAAAAAAAAAAAACCTAAATTCATGAGAGTTGAGGATTGAGGTTTTGGAGAAATCTCATTAATTGACTCTGTAATTATATTATAGATTGCAATCCTCCTTGAATTTCTCCTTTCTGTGCTGAGACGTACTGCTCACGACACATAAAATGGGCGTAACCATTAAGTTGTATTTGGAAATTCAAATATAAGAAAGTTTTCTTATACCTTATTTTAGAAAAAAAGGCAAAATGAAATGCGATGGAAAACTTGCCCTAGAAATTTGTTATTCTTTACTAGCTGATCCTTTTAGAGGGTCTTTAGTTCATTTAAAATTCTTTAGTTCCTCACAAACTTAATTTTGTAAGGATTGAACATTCTTTGCATCTGAAAATGTGATTGTTTCTCTCCATTTTTTTAAAACTTTGTAGGTTGTGTTACCGTATTTTAAGTCAAAATTGCATTCAATATATAGCAGAGAAAGGGAAACTGCAGTGCGTGCAAGCTTATGGGGACCAGGTGATGAAAGCCTTGATGATGCTGACTATCTAGATGTGGCAGAGAATCCAGTTGATCAGAGTAGAACTTCAGATCAGGATCTGTCATCAAGAGAACGAATCTTGCAGGGAGCAAAGAAAATTATAGCTGCTTGTTACCCCTGGATACATACTGGCCATGAAGGTACTACATATCTAAAAGCTGAGTTGCTTATTAACTTTTGATGGTGCTTTTTGCTTTGTAATTTTCTGATAAGGATGTGATCACGTTATAAACCGACAAAAGTCAATATGATCTATTGTTGTTCTGAGTGTCAATATGGTTCACCTATGTTTGTCCTGCTATGTTATGGTATCTAGCTTTTTTGTATTAGGAAAAGGTATCCGTTGTTGAATACCACCTTTAGCCCCCTCAAAGCCAACAAAAACTACTTTTACTTTTCTCTCCCTGAACATCAATGGAGTCCATAATAGCCATCCATTGCCATTGTTAATAGCGCTTTTACCTGCTTTTTATCCTTTATCATCAATTACAAGTTGAAGAAGATCAGCAAATTACTGAAGGACATGAATCGAATCAGTGCAATGTGAGGTAAAATTTGCTATCTGAGGGTAATGATGGAGAATTTAGCTATTAAGCACAGAATGACAATTATTCCATTTCTCTTTCTCTCTCTGCGGGCATGGTTGCTAGTAGACTGGTTGTGAGACTTGTCAATGGTGATGTGAACTGCGCATGTGTGTGTCTGTGTTGGAGTGTATTTTATCGCTGTGCGTGCACATATCTGTTTTTGTGAGCTTGGTGGATAATGAGTTGGGAAAAGGGGTTGGGAAGGCAGGAGAAGATGAAATTTGGTGGCTTTTGATGGATAACCATGTGCTTGTATTTATCTTATTCCCTTTGAAAGGGAACTAGAAGTCCTATTGTTACTTTGGTTGACTTAGTTAACCTAAGGTAGTACACTCACAGTACTATATAGTATATACGAATTGAACAAAGAAAAAAAGTTTCCTTCCCCCCCCCCCCCCTAACACCAAACACACACACACACACACACACACACACACACACGTCTCTTGTGAGGCGCAGTTGTGCAATAATATATCAGTGTAGGTCATGAATTTGCCTTATGCTGCTATTCTTCATTATATTCATAGTAGTAATGCTTACAATTATTTTTAATAATCATACTGGCAATGCTGCTTTTGGGTCAGGTGAGTATTAAATTAATATATTTTCCAATCAGGGTAGAAATGTTTCTGTGTTTGAGAATAAATTCTTGTCATTGATTTGTCTTCTGAAGAACTTTTTGTACAATGGTCTTTTTAATGATTGGTTAGTCATTTAAGTGAATGATTATCAACATGCAGGATTAACATTTGCTTATCAAACATTGTATCTGTTGGATGCTACTGGGTTTTATTCTCTTGGATTGCATGCTTTAGGGATCCAAGTCTGTCGGGCTACTGGACAGGAACTGGTATTACTTTTGATCACGAGTCTTTGTATCAGTGAAACAGATTCTGTATATTCTTATGTTGAGCTTAACCTTTTAATGTCAAGGTAGATGGATGCTTCTTCAAGAATATCAAGGATGAGAAGTCGTGAACGTGAGAGACTTCGTGGTCCTCCATGGTTGAAGGTAATGCTCTGTCCAATACTTACGGAGTTACAGATGAGAAAAAAAGCACAATTTCTTGCTACCCATACACAAGTATATCTTCTGTATCTATTTTTCCACTTTATGAGCAGTGGGTGTGGTGACTGTGGTCTGTGTGGAATTGGGTGGCTAGAGAGGTGTATTGATGTTACTAAATTTCAGAAAGGCTTACATATACTAATTAAGTCATTAAAGACAGTAGCTGAAAGCTAATCCCAGTGTCACCCAAAAGGTGGAAAAGTCTCGTTGAATTTCAACTGTCTGTAACTATCTCCCTTTGCAAACGAATTCCATATGTTTCGTTCACTCGAGATTTCATATTATTTGAAATCATTGTAATGTTCTCCTCAAGCAGCTAGAGAAAAGGCAGCAAAAGAAACTTGAGCTACGCATTTATCAGGAGCATTCACTTTCTAGTTTTCACATTTCAATCAGTAATTCTAAACAGCTAATTCAAATACAAAAAGTTATTCTGCTCATTTGCTCAAGTGTTTCGGAGCTATTGCAAAATGGAATATAGCCTGTAAAATACTGTCTAAACATTCAAAGGGCATGTTTTCCAATACAAGGCTTGAGAAATCAACATGCTACAGCTAACAAAGTACCCCATCCATTTCAAAAACACAAGAAGAATCTAGGGCATATATTGTACTAGCACTCTTACCTCTGTCTTTTTTCAGTTTGAGTTGAATCAATAAAAATAAAAGAAAACAATATTCCTTATGTTGCTTTTCATCACTTATGCTACTCAATATTTCCTCATACTTATGTTGGATATGGTCACATGTGCAAGTGTTGGACTTGGCTCATTCTGCTCATTCATGATAAGGTTCCTTGTTCTTTTGATCCTAAGATATAGTGTCAAGTGCTTGTTCCCATGTCAAATTGTTGAGGATCTAACACGGTACTTAAGGTGAAATGAAGAGTCAGAGTAACGTAATATATGGCACCTATTGTGATAATTTTATGTTGACATTGTGTATATGGGATTTTGATTTTTTTTTTTGCTCTATTGAAAAATTATGTGAAGTGGTTGTGTTAGTTTTTTCGATCTACATCTGACTACGTGATCATGATTTGTCTTGCATGATGTTTCAGAAATTGCAAGGAGCATTGCTCAGCTGTATGTATGCAGCACTTGATTATTCACAGACAGGCTTAATTGCTGCCGTATTTGTATTCAAGGTAAATATATTCCTGTTAAGTGTTATGACAGTGATCTGACAATTTTGAAGCTCTAATCTAGAGAAGCTTAGCCTTGTTGAGTATAACTGATCATCTTTGTCCTTCATTCCTAATGATCATGATTGTAGATGATGGAGTGGTGGTACCAGTCAGCAGAGGAAAGGATGTCTGCACCGACAATTTATCCCCCACCACCACCACCTCCAGCCCCAAAAGTAAGCAATATCTTTGTACCTACATCCTAAGCATTCCCCCCCCCTCTCTCAAAATTATGGAAGGAGAGTGCTTGTCTACCCAAATCTACAGTTGCTCATTTTTCCTCTATTGTGAATATTGGAGCTTACTAATTACTTTATACAGGCGGCTAAAGAGGGTATTCCACTGCCATCAGACAGAACAGTTTGTCCTTTGTGTTCGGAAAGACGTGCAAATCCTTCAGTTGTTACAGTATCAGGATTTGTTTTCTGTTATGGTTGCATATTTAAGTATGTTTCTCAGGTAAGGCTTGAACCCTTGCATTGCTTCTCAGATGTCAGGATTCTGTTTTGACACACTGACTTGTGGCTTTGTCTGCTGTTTTGAAATACATTTCCAGTATAGAGGTCCTGTTATTTTTATTTTTATTTATTTATTTATTAATTTTTTTTTTTTTACGAATTTGATATTTTAGGCTTTCTTTTCGTGTGGTATATCATGACTATGGAATTCATGCTTAACCTTTTGGCTGATGCTTTTGCAGTATAAGCGGTGCCCAGTCACACTCATCCCTGCTGAAGTCGAGGACATTAGACGGCTCTTCCATGACATGTAGACTATGTGAAAACATGGTAATTGCCAATGTGCTTTTCTTGGCCGTGTTTCTTTTAATTTCTGACCTGAAAGATGTTTCAGTGTTCATTAAGAAGTATGCTGTAAATAGTTTTATCCCGATAATATTGCATTTTATAAAGATATAGATTTGTGTAAATCTCTTTCCTTTTGATTTGTAGTCCTGGATTTATGTTTGAGGCAAATTGGCAAAGTATGTGTAGTTTTGTGAGAGAGACCACAGTGAAAGTTGTTGCTGGTTGATACAATAAACATCTGTAGGAACCATTGCAATCACGTCTGTAGCCTACATAAAACAATAATAACCACCACTTAAGAATTTTTGCCAATGTATCATCAAAGTATAGGAACCATTGCAATCACCAACATTAGGAAACCCCTTGCCTTGTCCGACGGATGCATGAAAGCAGGTAAAGACTTTAGCATGAAGAGAATAACCAAGGCAACACCTTCGAGTTGAAAGAAACCAGCCCGGCCAAAATCTGTACTCGGAGAGGCATTGGGATGAGTACACACAACAGGGTGTTTACTGGATATATGATGATGATTTATAAACTGAACCATTAGGATTGGTTTCTAAATCTGCTTCAAAAATTTGAAGTTCTGGACACTTCATAGTTTATGTATAACACTTCACAAACAAGATGTAAATAAACTTGAATATCTCACATCTGGACTACTGTCACTCTGTACCACCGATGTCTCACTAAATCTCAATATATATCACACATTGTTCTTCCAATTTTAATGCCTTTTTTCCTCAAATTGACCCTGATATATATCACACATTGTAAGCTAAATTGCATAAATCTTCAATGATCAGAATCGCGCACGTATTCCCACTTTTAACTAGATTATGTTTCAGCTGTTTAATCAAAATAAAGGATAATAGGACCTTCAAAAAATCAACACACATTTTATTGCAACTCACACAACCAAATTCAAGTAGTTACAATAGATCACACAGTATTAGACATGGTCAATTGACCACACTTATACGGCAAATAAATAAAGAATTGGGGATGGGGGAGATTTTTGTTCTTTCTTTCCTACATTTTCTGTTTTACAGCATTTCATTCCATCACATTGCTACAATCTGTTCACCACTGCCTTCTTTTTCAAGTGCTTTCTCCAACCTCGTTTCGAACGGTGTTGCATCCCAAATCACTTCGGCACTCTGCAATCAAATTACCAATTCACAGCAATACCATAATCAAAGACATTAAGCACAAAAAAAAAATCCAACAATTATTGTAAGATGTAACAGAATTTATCAAAGACAGTTAACTGTCAGACTAACCTCTCTGAATCTGCTTTTGGTACTTTTTGTGCTTGACCCAGAATTAGTAGTCTTTTCTGTATGACTCCAGTAACTTCCAACAGTTCCAATAATGGGGATATCATCAGGATTCTTGCTTGGCGATTTCCTCGGCGAGGAAGTAGCCGAATGCTGCCTTAATTCCTCAAGAGTTAAAGCCCCTAATATGGGTCTATCCTCAAATTTATTGGGAGAACAGGAACATGTTTTTCTGTCAGAAGGTGAATTTCCCACTGAAACGGAGCTGCTTCTGCTGTTATTCTTGTGTGTTCCTTCTGAACACATTAGCCAGCTAGAAAGGCTTGTATCAACCCCGATTTCTCGGTCCGAAACAACCGCCTTTTTCACAGGAAAGCTGAAATCTTGGCCTGATGAAACTACATTCTCCTTTGCTTGAGACTGATCCTTTGTTGCAAGCTTTGATCTTGCCTTAATAAACTTCCACTGACTAAGATTCTCAACCGGGTTCAATACCGAATCGACGTATTTACTCGTATTTTGATCAAATTCACTCGAATTCGAGTCTTTAGTAGATGAATTCTTGATTGGCATTGGGCTGTTAACTTCTTTATCCCCTGTTTCTGACTCAAACCCCTGTTTTCTGGAATCTAAAGACAGAGAAAACAGAGATTCTGATGATTGTTCTTGACATTTCAACTGATTTTCACTCTTAATTTCACTCTCAACTTCATCATCTTCTTCATCATCAGTATAATCATCATCGATTTCACTTTCATCAGATGATAAATCATCAAATTCATCATCACTATCCCTACAATTTCGATACCGATGATCAGTTGGAAAAGAAAACAAGCTCGAAGAGCTTGAATCTGAATTACATTGACTACCAAAACCCGATTTCTCTTCTTTAATCTCTGCTCTCTCATCTTTCTCTTCCTCTTCGTTTCCCTCGAAATCATCATTCAATTCTTCCTCTGTACGAAAATCTTCATAGATTTTCACATTTAAATCAAATGTAACCTTCTTTCGCTCACTGGAATTCGCCTTCTCCAATTTCTCTTCTCTAAACAATACAACAGCCTATTAAAAAAAACCATTGATTTCCTGGGTATTAAAAATCAACAAATAATTACTAGAAAAATATGAAAAAACTTACTTTGAATCAGGTGTAAATTCAATTTGATTTTCACCCTTTTCTTCATCTTCCTCATTGATCAAATGCGGCACTTGAAAACCTTCAACAGATTCATATGTCTCCAGCTGATAAAATATAAACAATGAGTCAACACATAAAAAAACAAAATCAACAAAATGCAATGAAAAAACCCCTTAAAATGAACATACATGATGAAGAAGGGAAGACGGGTTGGTGTTTCCGTGCCGCCTTCGACGTCTTCGAGAGCGCTTACAATTGCCAAAGCAGGCGGAAAAACAACCCATTTTATCCAGAATTGATTGAGCTAAGAACTTGTGAATTTTAACTTGATCAGTGTTTAAAAGGGTAAAATAGTGAAGACCCAAAAGAGAGGTTAATCTGAATTAAGATTCAGAGAAAGAAAGAAGAAGAATTACATTGTTTTTCATGAAGAATTGAGTTGAATTAAGAAGAAATGAAGAATAATTTCTGGGGTTTTGGAGGAGATGAAGGTTTTTGGGTAGTGAGTTTGAAGGATTAGATTGTCTTTTTCTCGAGTTTAGAAATATGACCGTTGGAAAAGTGTAGGGGCTAGCTATTGAGCCGTTGCTGGCTCGATTGTATCACGTAATCTTTTTCCATTTATTTCTTTTTTCTTTTGTTGGGGTGCTGTATTGGGCTATTGATTTTGGGTTTTGTTTTTGGCTGTTCATAGATTTACAACGAGCTAGGCCCATCATAACTCATAAGTTCGTACGAATATGCATAACAGTGGTGGAGCCAGGATTTTGGCGTTGGTAGGTAACTACTGACTACATATTAATCGACAATCAATATAAATGCATTCAAGAAGTAATAAAATTTCTTCACCAAAAAAAAAGAAGTAATAAAATTTAAGTAATTTATTTCTTTTAGTAAGGCAATTATGTCGATGAGATTTGATTGGGTACTTAAAATTCTAGCTAACTAAGCTAGTTGAGTAGTTGACATCCACCCCATGCCTGAGCTCTCAGCTTCATCTATAAAACATTGCCATTTCTTTAAGGTATTTTTTTCTTCTTTTTGACGCACGTAGTAACTTCTTTATTATGAAGTATAACTTATAGTTTTATTTTTCCATAATCTTCTATTTAGATTGATTTGAACGTGAAATGAAACAAATGAAATGTACTTATGAGATTGTATGAATTTATTAGTAAGGGATACATAAAAAAGGGTAATTATATAAGGAAAAAAACCCTATCAATTCATACTTTAAGGGCCTGTTCACTTCAGCTTATTTCAGTTCAGTTCAGCTCCAATCAGTTTAGTTCAGTTTAGCTCATAATTTCCTTCTCTCATAAAATATTCATTTAAGCTCTACTAAGTTCAATTCAATTTAGTTCAGCTTCAATCTGTTGGAGTCAATGCAATTCTAGTAATGCAAATCGGAGTTTAACAAGTGAGTGTGCAGAGAGTTAGAGAGGGAAAGGTGGAGATCGCAAGTCTAGGGGATTGCTCAAAGCCGAGCTAGAGCTCATTGGAGTGTAGACTCGTTTTGCAGCAATTGATACATGGTCGTGTGTCTAATAGTACACGATTGTATGATAGCTCTTGCATATGAACCTGACTACACGACCGTGTGTTCTCTCCTACACGATCATGTGATAGCTCTTGCATATAAACCCCACTACACGGCCGTGTGTTTTTTCCTACACTGCCGTGTACTTCTACGGACAAGCTTTTTCTACACGGTCGTGTACCCTCTCCTACACGACCGTGTACGGCTGCAGCAAAGAGAAATTTTAAATTTATTAGGTTTCTTTTTGAGTCCCTATAAATATACTACTACTACTTTTCACGTACGTTCTTTTTAAAGGGAAAAAAAAAAAAAAAACAAAACACAAACCCACCCTTTGAGATCTGAACAGTTCTTGAGTAATTCCACGCTTCGGGTTTGGGTACACAGATTACGAAGGAGAGTTGCGTTAAACTTGGGGGGCTTGCGTCATCAGGAAACCTGTACCAGTGGTGGCGTATTTCGCTTCTAAGGCAGTGGATTATGTTCCACGGCGCGACTGTGATTTTGAGATCTTCAATCTAGTTTTTTTTCCCTTTCATCTTCTCTATTTTGCCATTGGAATCGACAGGTATTTTACCAACACAATCAGTTTAGTTCAGTTCAATAAATGTGAACAGACCCTAAATTTTCATACGTAACTTAATCTAGATTTGTTTTACGATAAAGAGAAAGAGTGAAAGACCCTAATTAGACCTCATCAAGGACATCAACCTTCATGGGTTTTTTGGTGTAGTATTTGTAGACTAGAATAAACTAGATACTTTGAAGTAAGGAGCGAGGCAAGAGGATCCCCATATCCAAATACCCGCACTAATGATTTACTTTGAAGTAACAGGTTTACTTGATATTTTAGAGGTGTAAAGTCGAATTTTACTATACTTAATAACCTAATAAAATATATTAACCGCATTTTCCACTAATAATTCTACGACAATCTACTCTTTAATCAACAAAATTTCCTTCAACAACCCTGTGATACACACCTATATGATCAACAAACTAATTTTATCATCTTTTTATAATAAAGTGTTAAATTTTCCCATGGTACTCCATGGTAGGTAGACAAAGCACATTGATGATTGAATCCTAGCATGACGGCACTAACACTACTATCTCCTTTTCCACCATCCAACACCCCACGCTTGCTAACTGCTAGGATGACTATAAAAGTCGCCCTCTTTTTTTCTTTTTTTTTTTTTTTGGATTGGATAATCAAGTACTCCTTAGTCAATTATTACTCCATATTACTATTATTACTATTATTTCCTTATCCGTTCTTTAAAATTTAAACACGATACACAAGTATAATTAAGTTATAAAGAATTTATTGATCGGGTGCACAATAAACACTATGTATCCAGGTGCGTGCATAAATCAATATACTATAGTATTATGTAAACTTTTGTGATAAGGCACCTACCCATCAAACAAGAAAAACTTTTACTAGTATAAATGTTGGAAACACCCTTATGGTCTTTTGTCGTAAGAATTACTATTGTCTATTGACCAATTGTATCTCTTTGTGACATTTAGGGGGCGTTTGGTATAAATTTCGTAAACGGAATGGAATGGATTTATATAAGTAAGGGAAAGGGTAATGATACACATTACCTTTGATTTATGTTTGGTATCTTTACGAAATGGAAACAAATTGAGAAGTTTATGATTGAGGAGGGAAACACATTTTGTTTTCACTAGTTGGATAAGGGTAACAATTTGGGGAATTTTGTTGCCCTTTGGAAACGGTATTTGTTACTTGTACCTCATACCAAACTAATAGAAAAGGAAACACTTATTTGTTTACGTTTCCTACATTACAAATTTTCATACCAAAACCCCCTAAATGACACATTTGTTGAGCTAGCATTACTGCATTACATTATCAAAGATTGCATTACTCATTTACTCCCCATATCTCAAATCATCCTAATTTAGGGATCAAATGTCATGAGGTTTTTTGAAAGATATTTTTAATCTCTTCTCCTTTACAAAGTTATAAGGATAAACATATTATTAGGGATAGTATTCGAGCATGCAAACTAAGATCAAGCGTAAGTTTTTAAGTTAGACTGACTAGGCTTTCATTCGAACTCAAGCTCAGTCACAAGCTTTGTTGAGATTGAAACTCAAAGTTTATTTTGCCATAAAACTGTATTTAGGGCCTGTTCTCATTGACTGAACTCAGCTGAACTGAATTGAACTGAACTCAGCTGAATTGAAGTGAACTGAACTCAGCTGAACTGAACTGAACTGAAATGAATATTTTATAAGAGAAGGAAATTAGGAGCTGAACTGAGCTGAACTGAACTGAGCTGAACTGAACTGAACTGAACTCAGCTGAACTGAACTGAACTGAATTTCAACGTAAGAGAACAGACCCTTATTTTTGAAAATTAGAACTTTTTTTTTTAATTATGATACACTTACAACTATGCTGTCATTTTTTTGTAAGCTTCTCAGTTCTCACTAATGTTTAATATTTTTTTTTTTTGTACACAGTACATATTAGCTAGCTAGGCTCATTAACACTCTTGCTATTCATTAATTCCGAAAAATTGGATAATTTTTATGAATTTTTTTATTTATGTTGGATGAAATAGTAGGTGGGTGATAAGATAAGAAGGAAAACAAACATTAGACAAGTACTTGACCTTACAATTCTTTTTACCTGACTAGAAAACCCCAAACACATAAATTGATAAATTAAACCAAAAAATACTGGTAATAAAACCAAAATTTGGACTTGACCCTTTGATGGTATACTTAAGTGGAGTGTGGACCATTAATGGTCCCCCAATTTGTCGCGTATAAATCACGTGATCTCTATTCTTTATCATCTAATTTGACGGCTGTGATTTATTCTTGTAGACATTCCTTCTCGATTGTTGAAAAACCACCTAATTATCATTAATCATTGTTAATTAGCTTTTTAATTTTGTTACTCCACCTCTTTTTTTTCTTTATTTAGTTCTTCTTGTTCAATCTTTCTACTTTGCGTCTTTACCAATTAAAGTTCCTTTTTTTTTTTTTTTTTTTCTTGCTCAAGTAATTTATTTCAAATTATAACAACATATAAAAAGTGTATGTATGGATGATCAATTGCTTTTGATGTAAATATGTAATTTGATTTTAGTATATAATTATGTATAGTAAGTAAAAAGAAAAAAAAAAAAAAAAAGAGGCAAGGAATAATTGAATGAATGCTTGGACAAGATTCTTATTTTCTTAAGAAAATTACAAAGTGTTTTAAGGGGATGATGATAAGTAATTTGACTAGCATGCAATTTTCTTATTATAAAATATTGATATACCTCCTATGATTCACAAAGAAATATGAAGTTTATCCTTTTATACGAGTTATTTGTCAATGTTTTTGAAATTTAATATCTCTAATTACGCATCCCACAAAAGTAATAAAAAGTCAATAGTTTAAATACATATTGAGATAAATCACATTAGTCTTAGAACTTTTTACATATTTACAAAAATTATAATGGCAATAGTTTGAAAATAATTACATATTTTTGTCAAAAAAAATAAAAATAATAATTACATATTGAGATAATCACATTACCTTTTTTTTTTTTTTTTTTTTGAAGACACGCACCAATTTCATTAAAGGAGGTCAATTTCCGCCAAAGTTGTAAGACGGCTTTGAGGAAAAGGACCGAGGAAAATAAACTCATTACAACCATTAGTGTCCCATATTGCTACATATTGAGATAATCACGTTACTTAAGCCTAGCTAATTATGATACATTTAGAAAACAGATACTCATATAACCAACAAATAATATTTAGTTAGGTTTGGACATGCAAATCAAAGAATTTAGTAGGGTGGAGTTAGAATGATAGATAAACCTAAGTAGTGGATATGTTGTGTTATGGCTTGCATATTAGCGCCCCCAAACTTAGTATGTAGATGCTACAAGAAACCCTTGATTCGATCCTGATTGTGTTCTCCTCGACTAGCTCAACCGTTACAAGTCTTGATCACCTACATACACTTCGTCACCAAAAAAAAAAAAATAGGAACGTACGCCTGTTAGTTTACAAAACCCCGTTTACGAAAGCCTTGTACTCAGAAGGTATGAGCGTGTTGATCAACTACATACACTGCTTGTATTGTGTTGTCCTCACAAACCCCGTTTACCAAAGCCTTGCACTCAGAAGGTAAGAGCGTGTTGCACGATCTGGTGAGACTGTAACATTCGAAAAAGTGTGTTCTATTATTTAATAGCAAGATTGTATATGTGTGTTCAAGTTCAACTCAACACAAACTTATCAACTAAAAGCAAGTTGTAGGCTATCATCATCCAATCTGATCTGTTTAATAATTTGATTACATGGATTGTTAATGATAAAAAACAAAATAAATAAAATAAAATAAAATGACATTTTAAAAAGGCACCATCCAAACTTTTAACTGAACAATGAATAAACTGCCAGCTGATCAACACAAGTTTTAGGTAATGAACTATTCAAAGGGGTCCCCTCCCCTCACAAGAATATATTCTCACTTGGAGTGGATACAAATTAAAGATGGGCACGGGCCGTGCCCGTGCCGCCGCGGGCCGTGCCTGGCCGTGCCGGGGTGGTGCCCGTGCCGTGCCGTGCCGTGCCGGCTCCGCGGCGTGCCGTGCCGTGCCGTGCCTGGGATTGGCACACCCCAGCCCACGGCACGGCACGGCCCACGTGCCTAGCGGGCCGTGCCGTGCCGGGCCGCGGGCCAAACCGTGCCGTTTTTAATTTTTTTTTTTTTTTTTTTTTTTTTTTCTTAAAAAAAAAAAATAAATGTTAAAAAAAACGAATTAAAAACAAAAATGCATATAATAAAAAAAAAATACTACGTGCCTGGCCGTGCCGGGCCGTGCCTAGCCGTGCCTGGCCGTGCCGGGCCGTGCCACGTGCCGTGCCGGCGGGTCGTGCCGGCGTGCCGGCCCACGTGCCGGCCACCGTGCCGTCCGCCGTGCCACGGGCCGTGCCCGTGCCGGTCCCAAAAAAGTTGTTCACGGCACGGCCCACGGCACGCCGGCGTGCCGCCGTGCCGTGCCGTGCCGGCCACCGTGCCGGAGTCGTGCCGGGCCCGTGCCGCCCGCGTGCCGGCACGGCCCGTGCCCATCTTTAATACAAATATACAATCTGACCGATAGACCCGAACTGATATGACCCAAAAAAATTCGATCCAAATTTCAACTGTATACATAATAATTTAATATACATAATCTA
Source organism: Chenopodium album (assembly GCF_948465745.1). Taxonomy (NCBI): domain Eukaryota; kingdom Viridiplantae; phylum Streptophyta; class Magnoliopsida; order Caryophyllales; family Amaranthaceae; genus Chenopodium; species Chenopodium album. Next base: position 11,449,063 of record NC_137855.1, on the reverse strand, counting down.
TAACTATATACTAAAGGCGAAACCAAAGATGACACGTGTCATCTTTTGGTTAAAAATTTTCCCGCCAAAAGTATTTTTTTTTTGTTTTTTTGTTTTTTTGTTTTTTGTCAAAAAATCTTCTTAGAATATTTACAATACGTAATACAAAGTATAATATTTTCATTCCTTTCTTATAAAAATAAAATACTTTTTCCTTCCAAAATAATCATTATGTTTCTTTCTTATATATTATACTCAAATATTAATTATTTCATTATTTGATATCCTTATATATTATACTCAAATATTAATTATTTCATTATTTGATAAGTTAAGTATCTTTAATTATTTTATATATGTATAATTTTGATTTCCTATCTTTATCTAATAATTACATACTACATATATTAAGGGCTTGTTCACATTTCCTGAACTGAGCTGAACTAATTGGAGCTGAACTAAACTGAACTGAACTGATTGGAGCTGAACTGAATAGAGCTGAAATGAATATTTTATGAGAGAAGGAAATTAGGAGCTGAACTGAACTGAACTGATTGGAGCTGAACTGAACTAAAATTAAGCTAAAGTGAACATGCTCAAATTATTATTACTGTAAATCATATTTTAAACATATTATCATAAATTTTTAAGTATTTAAAATTGGAATTATATGGGTTAAAAGTTATATTTTTTATATAATATTTTTGTATCAACACACCACGGCTTTTATGTTACACCACATGCCCAAATTATTACTACTGTAAATCCTATTGTGATATTATCTACGCGATAATATGACCTTTTTTAAATTATATATTCAAATTTTAAAAGTGGTCAATTTTATATGAAAAAAAAAACTGTATATAAAGATAATGTACATGAAAGGCTAGCTATATACATATTTATAAAATTATTATTTGTTTGTCAAAAAGAAAAATAGTACGGAGCATCACTTTATTGTGAATTTTAAAACACTCATAGTCAAAGGAGTATTTTTACGAAACTCATTTTGTTAATAAACTCTTTATACTTCGTTTGATTTTTCGTGTTTTATTTTAGTAAATATTAGAAATAATAAGAAGATAAATTTATCGTAGTTAAATTTTTCATGTGATTTATATTACTTTTTGACAATTTTATTTTTGATATTAAATACGAATTATTATGTTACAAGCACTAACGATAAATATAATTATAGTGTTACACCAATAAGAATTTGAAAATTACCGTGCATGGCACGGGAATTAACCTAGTAATTTAATATGAGTAAACTAATTTTAAAATAGATATGATCTGATCCGATCTGATCAAACTCGATTTCAGTACCCAAATTGACACCTCTATCTGTAAGTATAAAGCACCTTATTATTATTATTATTATTATTATTATTATTATTATTATTATTATTATTATTATTATTATTATTTTTGAAAAAGGTGCCTTATTGTTATGATAAATGTAGCCCTTAGGGCTATGCATAAGAAGCTCAAAAAGGAAAGATTGAGAAAAAATTAACATTAATTACACCGATTTACGCGTGATTTTGTCATGAATTCACAACTTAATTCCATTTTGGGAAGTATATTTAATGCTTATACATAGCCCTAAGGGCTACATATATCATTACCCTTATTATTATTATTATTATTTGAAAAGAAAATTTAGGTCAATCTCTAATCAAGGACCAACGTAATTCATCCTTGCAGGGGATAAAAGTGTTCGCTAACCCAAAAAAAAAAAAAAAAAAAAAAAAATTGCCTAATACATATTGCAAAATTTCTCTTTTGAAAAATTGTGAAGCAACCAAGTTAAGTACGTAGTAATATATTTACATGCTAATAAGAAGATTTTAATTCATTTCTCTAAGATTGAACGTAAAATCAGAGGTTTATCCGTTCCATCTTCAATTAGTATATTCATATTTCAAAATTAGTCTCTTACAGTCTTACTCATAAAGATACAATTAATGGAACCTTCACACTAGTTATTATGTATGTGGTGTTGATTATGTCTAGCAATATTGACTTTATTATTCGGTCCCTCAAAACTTATTAATACCATAACTAATACATTTGACTACAAATATTAGGGCAACCACATGATTAAGGTAACTAGACTAATTGGTTAAAGTGTTACGAGTTTCACTTAATAAATGAGATACATTTCGTCTATATCATTACCCTTTACGGTTCTCTTTACATACACAAAACCAATAAATTTTTTTAAAAATAATCATTAAGATTTCGTGAACCTTTTTATAAGTCTTGTACTAAACCTGATTGATTAACCTTATTATACAATAGAAACTGGAGAATGATTGATTAACCTTTTAATAAGTCCTGTATAAGATTGATTTACGTTAATTTTATTGTAAGATGGTCAATTTAAGGGTAACTTTAACTATTTTTATGGTAACTTTAACGCCTTATTACGGATAAAATTTTAATTTGTTGTTGGTTTTAATTTTATTTTAATGTGTAATTTCTTATAGATTCATGATTACATACTATAAAGGCTAATATGATTAATCTAATACATTATAATAACTTTTGTAGTATAGAAGATAACTTTAAATACTTTTAACATAACCTTAACCTGTCTAATAGATTAACGTACACTCGTCTTTTTGAAGAATTTGGGTTAACCTTTTAATAATTCTTGCTTGATCACTTTTAATTCTATACAATAGCTTAGTTTAAGGCAATCGTACCCAAGATAATATGCCTCTTTTTTTTTCTAAAACCTTAGAATCATAAGTTTTTAGTGTATTTAACACATTATATATTCATTTATTAGAATTAAAAAGTGACATATTATTATTACAAGTATAATGTTGCGACTGTGATAAAATAGAGACGTGGACTATTATTTAAAAACAGGCGACAAAATCATTTTCAGCACAACTTGTAAATACACAAAACTCTGTCAACTAACAACAAAGAAGAAAGCTATGGACTATCACCATCCAATGAACATTTTCATGTGGACTGAGATAGACAATCAGTCCATTTTATGCTAAGCAAGAAGTGAATTATTGATGATAAAAATGACATTTTATAGTGGCATTATCGAAAATTATAGTTGAGCAATGAACAATTGCCAGCTTATACTATTTATCAAATTATTATCAAAGTAAGTGTTTTTGGCAAAGAACTATTTAGGGGGGTCCCCTCTTCTCCACTATAAGAATATATTCTTAATTAGTTGTAGTTGATAGAATCTACTTCCTTTGCAACATTTCTCTTACACCTCCTTTATCTCATCATGCACTCGTTGCTTTTAGTACTTTACTCAACTAGAAAGAAATTGCTCTAAATAATGAAAAGTCATCCTTAAACCCTTTGAATAAACATCATTATTTATTTCCTTAGCTACTAACAAAAATAATTAATGCTAACTTATGGGTTTTGATATAGGTTTCCTACAAGTTATGTACTTCTAAGTTCTATCCAAGTTATGTAATTAATATGTTTAGATATAAAGAACGGTCTGGATTTGCATCTAAATCATAACCTAACCCGAAATTACTATAACAAAACCTAACTTATATATTGCCTTAGTTATAGTCGATCACTAGGTTCACGTTTTCTCCGTAACATTATTTTTCGTAATAGATATTAAATAAAGTAAAGTTTAATATGATGGTGAAAGCCCAAGAACGATTTATACAATCTAATAAATCCCCTTACATGAGATCACTTTGAGCTTAAAATGTAGATTATGAAACATTAGCCCTCATACACGAAATATTCCGCTGAAATAAGGGGTGATTGATTTTTGAACCGACACCTGGTCTTCTTGTCATGTTGACTCTTGATACCATGTTAGGAAACCATCTCAACCTAAAACTAAAGTTGATAGTTAAAGTCCAAGATTGATTTATGTACTCTATCGATGAACGTAGAAGTAATATGACAACCACAATTGATGCATATGAGATTTGATCAGATTAAAACATTCCTCATTAATTAATAAAAATAAGGAAACAATAGTGAAGAATGTTCAAAAATCAAAAGAGATGAAGAAAAGGTGTACATTATCTTCCTAAGAAAGGCTTTATAATATTGTAATCTTTTTGGAATAATATACACATACATAAACTCCTACCCCACCCCACAACAAATATCATCCTTAGACCGACGTATATACTACAACCAAATTTCACAACATCAAAATACCAGACATATTTTTTATAAGATTATAACTATACAAATCTGTATTTTTCTTCAGTTTGTTAGCTTCATTTTAACATTATTTGCATGCTATGTAAGTCTGATTCTTTTCTTCTTTGTTCGTATTCATTTTCCATTTATTTTTTTCATTTTTATTTTTTCTTCAATTTTGTTGGTTTATACAAGTGTTCCTCTGTTTCCTTTTCTTCTTCACTCTTCTTTTACTTTTCTCTGTTTTTTTTTTTTTTTTTTCTCTCACAAATGTTCAGTTCAACAGTAAACTAAATTATCTGATTCATTTCACAAAGATTTTCTTGGTAATTTCATCTGAATTTCTTTTCTTGTTGATTTAATTTTCTTAATTTGATTTCAAAATTATATGAATTTATGGAAATTGGGTGGTTCTGTTTTTCATCTTTAACCTTTTTCTTGAATTTTACATGAGAATTGGAAATTCTTATCATTTTTTTATGTATGATCATGGTTAGTTTAATCTTTTTTCCTCTGTTTTATGTTGTTTTTTCTATTGAATTTACTCAATTAAGAAAGTATTTAATTTTGATGATTCACCGAATTTTCATTTGAGAATTATCACTCTTTTTATTTCTTGTAATTTTGGAATTTATTTATTATGTTTATCCTTTCCTTTATTTCAGAGTTTTCAAGTTCATGCAATTCATAAATTCCAGCTCCCAACAACATATTCATTTTTAATGCATGATATATGACTTTACTCTTTTTCATCTATAATTTATTTATTTATTTATCTACTTTATCTTTTTTAAATAAATAATTCTTTCACAAAATCATAATAAAATTTTAATGTTTAATCCATATTTAGCAACATACGTAAAAATACATTACCATATTTATAAACCCTTTTTTTTTTTTTTTTTTATCAAAATTTTCCTATTTTTTTTTATTAATTTTTATGTTGCATGTAACGAGGTTGATACACCCACCTTAAATTTTGACGCTCCAAGTCTTAATTTCTCAATTTATACTTCAATATCATAAAGTAAAATAGAATATATAATAAAATAACATCATCATATTTATCACAATTTATTTTATTTATTTATTTTTTTCTGGTTAATATTTGAGATACAATTTAATTTATTGCTGAATTTCTAGCTAACATTTGTTTTTGGTACTGTTTTGTTCACAGAAACAAAGGATGAGAAGCAGTTTCATGTGATAAAGTGGTTGCAAAAGTTGGTTGCTATTTTGATGGATGTGACACTTTCTTTAAAAAAGATTTGATATAATCCCAATAATAAATTTGGCCAAAATATATCAAATTACATTGAAAATTAATAATTAAAACAATCAATGGAAGCAGAAAATCACAAGGGTCTTGAAAGGGTTTTGTCACAAAAGGCATTATCAATGAGTAGTTCATTTCCATGTCAAATTTGTGTAGTTGGATTTCTTTGTGGAGTTTGTCTTACTTCTCTATTCCTTGCTGGCCTCACTTCTTTCGGCCGTTTCGAATTCGATGGCATTCAATTTCATCAGATTTCAGCTGCTATCTTGCCCTGGAGTTCTAATCCACAGATTACTTGTAAGTCGAGTTTTTCGATTTGTTAATGATTGTTACATTTGGATTTGGTTATGAAATTCGGGTTTGTTTTGTTGAATGACTAGTGATAATATGTTGAGTGGTTGGTGATCAATGTATGTTTAGTGATAAAATGAGTTTAGCATTTGCATAAGAGGTGAAAAAAGCAGAGTTTCTCTGTTTTCTTTTGTTATTATGTATGGTATTGGGAATTGGGATGTACTCGTAAGGGCTACGTATAACATTTTCCGTAAATGGCATCTTTTACTTCGAAGTATGTATGTCCTCTAGTAATTCTTAGGTGGAAGTACATTTTTTCACTGTCCTTAATTTCCGTGCAAAGATTAGATAACTTGATTGTTGAGGTGCATTACCTTAGACATTTGAGTAGGGATTAATGTACTTCATAGGCATAAATTAGTTTTTTTTTTTAAAAGATGAAACGGTATGCTATGAATTGTAAAGGTTCGATTATTTAAAGTTTCGTAGTTGTACTCACGAATTTGATACTAGTATGATACACATATAATAATGTACTTGTGTGCCTAAATAATTGTAATTTGTTTCAAGTCGCGTACTCACATTTAAAGGATTGAGTCAAAATTCCATAGTTTTATGTAAATTCTAAATTACCGATCATTGAAAGTGATCTGTTATTTTGGGACGGCCTAAAGTAGAAATGTGGCATTGTGGCCTACTGAGGAAGTAACACAGTAAAGACCTTAAAACTTTTCTTTTTTGGATAGTATTAATGCAACATGATTTATTGCAAGATCAGTAATCCAGAATTTACTTAGGCAAATTTGTAGTCTTTCTTGGTAAATTAAAGTAGCTGACTTTTTCTTTTTGTTGGGCTAATTGTTCATTTCTTAAAGTTACAAGTTTTAATCTGATTTATGTATGTGATACAGTAGGAGATAGTGAATTTAACTCAAGAACAGTGGAGAAGGAAGTGAATCCAAGGGGAAAAAGATTATGTTGTGACAACGATAAGGTGTCTATGCTATATTCATCTTGGAGTAACTTACTAAATGAATCAGTAGACCCATGGACAAACACAAAATCAAGTGTTCCGAATGCTCCTCACTTAGAGAACTGTAAGTCACAAGCCCTGATTAACAAGAGGCTAGATACGCGTGTTGGTAATGCAACATTCCCCCCTTGGACTCTTTGGAAGGGATCATTAGACGTGTACTCTAAGGATTCGGAGGATGAGCAGTTGAATGATTTTCGGCATCAGGATATATCTCAAGGTGCTTATCCTCCCTGGGTATGTTTCTATATGTAAACAACGTTAACAATAATCTTCAACTATATATGTATTAATTACACTTTTGGTTATAATCTAATGTCTGCATCCTTTTTGTATTGGTAGATTACGGGATCTGATGAAGAAAATTATCCCTTAACAAGGAAAGTGCAACGTGATGTATGGCTTCATCAGCATCCGTTGAACTGTCGTGACCCTGAAGTGAAGTTTCTTGTGGCTGATTGGGAAAGACTCCCCGGATTTGGTATAGGTGCACAAATTGCTGGAATGTGTGGACTTCTCGCTCTAGCCATTTCTGAGAAGAGGGTGCTTGTAACAAATTACTATAACCGTGCTGATCATGAGGGTTGCAAAGGTACTAGTTACATTAAATGGTTGTGCTCATCATTTGTCGGAATCATAGGGAGTTAAGTTGGTTGAATTGACATCTTAAGTCTTGTTATCATTATCAATCATGCTAAGGGGTTATCTTAAGTCTTGTTATCAATCATGCTAAGGTTTCGGCTTTTTTTAATTGTTAGGACTCATTTGCAAGTGTTTTAAGTAGTTGGTTTTAAAATTGAGGAAAATTGTTATTGAAAGAACTCAAGTAAAACCAGTGTGCCTCTGATGGATTTTACAGGCTCATCTCATGCAAGTTGGTCTTGCTACTTCTTACCGGAGACTTCCCAAGAATGCAGGGATCGTGCTTTTGAACTCATGAATCATAAGGAAGCATGGGACAAAGGTATTATAAAAGCAAAAGAGAATTACACTTCTAAGGAGATATGGGCAGGACGGACTCCTAGGTAATTTCTTGCACCTTCTGCTGAGTACTCGTACATTATTTTCTGAGGACGATGTGAAATATTCATCTGTGTACTGAATTACTGCAGAAACTGGGGTGCTCCTTGGAGTTATTTGCAACCAACGACAGAAATAAACGGGAGTTTTGTAGCATTTCATCGGAAAATGGACAGAAGATGGTGGCGAGCACAGGTAACTAGTTCGTGAATTTCTTATGCTCCTGCTTCGTCTCATTAGATAGCATAATTTTGAATCAGACTTGAAGACAACATCCTCCTGCTTTGTCTCTGGAATGAGTTAAATATATGCAATGAGCAATAGAAAGCTAATCTCATGATTTAGTTCCTTGATTGTGTATATGATAAATCAACAATGTTACTAGCTATGGTTTAAATTATCAGGCTGTACGATATCTAATGAGATTTCCAACTGACTACACATGCCATCTAATGAATGTTGCTCGACATGCTGCATTTGGTAAAGAGGCTGCAGAAATGGTCCTCGCAAATAATAATGGAGACTGGCTGAAGGTAGGCATATGCAACGTATATCTTAAACCATTTTGATTTATATCTAGGAAAAATGAAGCATGTACACGGGTTATTTCAGCATAATCTTGTTCAGGTTATAATTTTTAATATAATCACAAAATCACTATACTTCCTTCATAACAGGAAGAAACAGACCATCCTGCACCTGAGATAGAAAAATATGTATGGTCCAACCGCAAACCATGGATTTCAAGACCACTCCTAAGCATGCATGTAAGAATGGGAGACAAAGCTTGTGAAATGAAGGTGGTGGAGTTCAAGGAGTACATGCGCCTAGCTGAAAGGATAAGAAAACAGTTCCCGGACTTAAGGAGCATCTGGCTATCCACCGAGATGCAACAAGTTATCGACCTTACAAAGCTTTACACTTCATCTGGATGGAACTTCTACTTCACCAATGTGAAAAGGCAGGTCAGCAACATAACAATGGCAACCTATGAGGCGAGCCTTGGGAGAAAGACAAGCACGGAATACCCTTTGGTCAATTTCTTGATGGCCACTGAGGCTGATTTCTTCATCGGTGCATTGGGTTCCACGTGGTGTTTTTTGATTGATGGTATGAGGAATACGGGAGGGAAAGTTATGGCCGGATATCTGAGTGTTAACAAGGACCGATTTTGGTGAAGAGAAAGGATCAGTATTTATATATAAAAACTCCATTGTAGATCAGATATTCAGATTACAATCTATCACAATTTTGCATTCTTGTGTACAAATATGTGGTGACATGTTTTCTTGTAAATATAGAGTAGATTGTTGTATATTTGAGGGCCATTAATGTACCACACTGGATAAGATGTATTATTCTGTCTCTCCTATGATTTTTAATAGTATACTCTAAATAAAGCTATATACATTTTATGTTGATTTTCTTCCAATTTTATCTTTTACAATTACACTGAAACGGAAGCAGAAGATGAGAAGATTGCATATACAGAAGCTTTCCGAGCAACAAGTCATTAATACTACGAGTTATTATACAAGTATATCAAATGAACCGTCTTGCATACAATGCACCCGTTGTAGACAAAGTTCATGTCATTAGAATTATAGCAATTTTGGATTTTCTCTCGTTTTCAATACACGAGGCGATTTTGTCAAATGATGTAATGCCCCATTTAACAAAGTAGTGTCGAATGATGTAACACTCCATTGAGCAAAGTTGCAAAGTGCTAATCCAAGAAGTTAGAACTTAATTCGATCTCTCACCACTAAATTACAAAATCAGCCCCACAAATTCATCAAAATTGGCAACGTAAGCTCATAACACTAGCTAAAGCAATTTAGAACCAAGAAAGATCAGTCAGCAAGCTTTTCAACGAAGTAACATATCAGCGGATCTATCGCCATCAAGCTACATTGATGTGATCCCTAAACTACACCTCAAAGTACACAACGATCATTTCAACATTGATTAACGAAAACTTACGAAACAAACAAATACCTTGTGGGTGAGAAAAATAATAAATAGATACAAAACACTGGTCTAAGGTAGGAAAAACAAAGGTTAGAACAAAAACAAAGCTATCAAGAAACATGATAGCTTTTACTTCACGAATTTCACATCACTTAACAGAACACGACAGCATGAAGAAGCGTGATTTGGGTCAACAAGAATTGCCCTGCAGCCTCCCCCCCTCTCTCACAACAGCATGAAACATTCCATCACTTGGTCTAATGTTTTGAGTACGCTTAAGGAGAGATTTTTACCTCTACCTTGAACGGGAGTCTCTTCACTTGATACAGACATCATTACATGCTTAGATTACTCCACTTCCTCACTCAATTGTTGTGGGATATCCCCATTTTTAGGTGCTGTTGTTGGTCTGCGGTTTTTCTTGCTCTTAGCTTTCCTAGCTTTCATACGACGTTTCTTCTCATTGGCATCAACCCAATTGTAGTCTGCTGGAATACTAAAAGGGTCATTGTCATCTTTATAGCGATGACTTTGGCTCTCACCGTCACTTGATTGCCCACCACGACTCCCTCGCATCCATGAGATCCAAGAAGAGGACCCCTCCGCGTCTTTTGATTTTGAGCCTTCTTGAAAATGAGCTGGACTAGAAAGAGGTGTTGAGAACTCTTCTATAGGCTGAAGTTCCTCAAATTTTGTGAACGTGACAACTACTCTAATTGTTGGAACAATTGGGATGGCAACCTGTACATATAGAAAAAAGTAGGAGATTAGGTCAGCTGGACAGATTAATTTTCAATGAACATCGATCAAGTGTATGTCTTTGTGTAAGCCTAAAAAGGTCAAATCAGCGTAAAGAGCAAAAGACAATTTCACAGCACTATAGACCAAACAAGGATCATTAGTTACCATATTCTACATTCAAAGACACATAATGGATCAGAAAACTGTATAACATTTTCTTATTTTCTATTAAGCAATTATGCACTACATTTTATTTAAGTGTTGCAGATAATTAAAGTTAATAGGGGCTGCATTTAAAGAAAATACCCCAAAAAAATCCCAACTAAGGCCCCACCCACTAAGAGAGAATCTCGATAACAAAGAAAGGGGGAAGTCAGGGTGTGTGAGAGCATGAAGGAGAATACAATCGCCCTTACATTGATTTGCTGAAATTTCAAGGCATCATTGACCATGTTTCATTCCACAAACTTTAATATCATGAAATAAATCTGCAGCAATAATACAACACCAAATACACTTGATGACAACAGAATACAGCAACTAGAATATATGGTCGAAATGCCACTATGATCATGAATCTAAGCCTATGCATAAGTGACTCAATAGATTAGCTAGCTTTTATATTCAAAGATTCAGAATGCCAAAATGCCTCCGAATTGGCCTTCCCTTCTATATCCTGCCTCCCCACTTTTAAATTGGAGAGCACTACAATGACAAATAACATTCCCTCCATCCAACCCTTCCTCCCACACCCAAGTTTTAGAGTTGGGCTAAAATGATCGAATCAAAAGAGATTGCCGATGGGTCATTCAGGTCTGTTATCCTTTGGCTAGTACAAAAAATAATAGTAAGATGATGAACTGTATATTCTTTTGGCTTTTGATATACGATGCATTGACAAATATTATGTTTTGTATCTTGTCATTAATATCTCGCATGAATCACAGTTTTGATTTTGTTCGTAAGTTGTCCTGCAACCAGGTGGACCGCCAGTTAACGCCTTTTGTACCTTTTCCTCTAACCCCCCCCCCCCCCCCCCCCCCCCCCCCACAACAACCGGGGAAAAAAAAAAAAAAAAAAAGCATTTCCTCAATGTTCATTTATCTTATAATTGAGATCCCACCAGGGCACAAGGGTCTACACTTCCAGCAGCGTTCTTATGTCCAAACATTACAATCAATAAAAGTTGAGAAGCATGAGAAGTGACAAAAGGTGTCAAAAAATTAATCAATATTTTCAATGAAGTCAGGCACTACAACTAAGTTGTGATCTTAATGAATGCAAGTCCCTATGTCAAAAGACAATAATAAGTGAATACCTAGCCTAGTTTTCACAACAAACAGGCTCAGCATACATAAATTAAGGGTGGCATACACAATAAAATAGAACCTCAATAACAAAATGGGTAACCTAGACTATTAAACCGACTCAAACGATTAAACCAACTCAAACGATTAAGACCATCACAGCTTTGCACTACTCAAATTCCATATTTATATTCAACACAAAGCTATAAGTTTACAGCACCCGAAGGTTGCATGGACTCTTTTAATGGTAAAATCAGCTTCCAACTTATTATGAGACCAGAGCATCAGCTAAAATTGGATCACGATACAGTATAACCAATCAATCCCATCTGCAGCACACTGAACCAGAGCCCCATACTGGTTTCCAGTTTAATTTAATTATTTGTTCTCACTCAACTATCTCTTAATGGGGGCAGAAAGGCGGAGAGATAGAGGCTTGAATAGATGAGCAACAGACCTTTACTCAATTCACATCTGATGTTACCTAATACACACAAACCCCCATCCTCTGAATTTGTTGCTAACCACATTTTAGGATGTGCAAACAGGTTTTACAATAAAGTGGTGCAACTGTGGACTAATCTAACTAGATCTTGAAGAACTTAGAATTGCCATATCAGTGGGCCGTTCTATATGACATTATCAGCTCATGCAAGATTTTAATATAAGATTCTAATATTCATGAATAATAGATTAGCAACTAAAGGAATATGTTTCTTCCAATGAAAAATGTCAGAGGAAAAAAAATCAAGTTTCGAAATTGAAAATATAAAATGGACATTAGAGGACAGGTACATGTTAGATACCACTCAATAAATGACAGAGTAATAATAATTTCACAAAATCTCACATATAAAGGTAATAAATGAGGAATACAGCGTAAAACATACAAAAACACAAAAAGCACAGGAAAGCATTGAAAGACGATGCAGAAGAGGTAAGTGAAAGTACCTTGACAGGGAATGTCCCGGATGGTAGCTTAGTGGTTAAAAGTTCTCGAAGTCTCCTAACAGCCTTGACCTTATTTGCTAATATATCTAGCAATGGCAAAAGCTCCTCGGTTGTCAAAGGAAAATCTGGGGTCAACCAGAGAACAGGTCTCAAACCCTTCTTGTATTCACTCTCATGCTTAGACTCACTGGTTGGCCCTTTCTTCTTTTTCTTCTTGCTGTTCTTATCTTTTCCTTTCTTTGGATCACTTGCATCATCCTTTTGAGAATCAATATGTTTTAGGCTGCCTCCTTCAGGAGCAAGCTTTGAGAATTTCTTCAATGTCTTTGCATCCTCAGCATCATCATTGGCACTTTTGGAGTTCTTCTTGTTCCAGCCAAACCAACCTTTCTTCTCTTTACCGTTACCATTTGAATCACCATTTTCAAAAGCAGACCCTAATCCACTCTCATCCTCACCATGCTCATCATCCTCACCATTACCCTCGGAATTTCCCATAAGAGCAGAATCTAGCTGTTTTCTTTCTTCAACAGTTAATATGTCATCAAAATCATCATGCTCACCCCCATTAGCAAGCTTATCTTCAGGATCAGCAGCAAAAAGCTCCTCATCTGTCATAGCACCAGGAACTCTTCTAGACTTCACACTCACCATTACATGAAGCATGTCATACACTTTACCCTTCCACTGTCCAACCATCTCACTTTTCTCCTGCCGCCTCCAGTTCACTTGAGGAACAAGCTCAGCCTGTGTGACATCGATGCCTGGTCTATATGTGTTAGTTTGAGACATCAACGTTACTTCATGGGCAACTTCAGATTCTGACGGTTGAGCACCAGCTCCTTCCAACGCATTGGTGATTTCTTTCTCCTTGTGAGCAAGGACAATTAATGAACCAGAAGGCAAAGACACCTTCCCATCCTCTGAAGAGTAGCCATCTCCGAGGAATAAAAATGTCTGGTCAGAACGTTGAATACGGAACCCATCAAAGCCCGCAAGAGTCATGTCAGCACGAAGGTTAGACCCACGTTTCCAAATACGATAAGTATCTGACGGGGCAATCCGGCCAATGAAAGGAATAACAGAACTCTCAAAATGGAATGATATTTCCATATAGAAATCACGAATCCTAGATGCTGAGGCAACAATTCGAGGAAGCCTACGGCACCATTTAGCCCAAGCAAGAGGCTGGTAGTGCCTTGCAATTATCATTGCAATCTGCTCCTCTCTAGTACAAACAGCTTCTTGGAGAGCATTCCATCCATTCTCATTCTGCAAACTCCAGTCAGCACCAGCAGCCATCAAAATTTCTGCCGATGTAGGATCCCTCAAACGCACCGCAAGATGCAACGGAGTCTCCCGGCCAGGAACATCACGTCGATCAATCGTAGCTGAAAGCTCATCAGCCTGAAGCTCAGCAGCAATAGACTCATCTTCAGTAGTAACCTCTCCTGCCTTAGCTAGTCTAGGAAGGGACGAAATTATACGCTTTAAACCCGCATAATCTCGGCGCATAACAGCTAGATGAGCTGGGCTATGAGCATATTTGGATAAATCTTCCATTGATTATCAATCTTAACCTCTCTCACCCTCTTTCCAACAGTAATTTCAATACCTAATTTGCTGATTCTTCCATTTCCAAGCAGCCATCTAATCTAATATACTTAAAGATCGAAACTTTTCAATACTTTTGCTCAACTATGATGAAATATAAATTCCAGGGTTTCAAAACTTTAACAAGAAATCTCAACCAACAGTTAAATCTGAACCAAATACTCAATCAACTGCCAAATCTGAACAACCCCACAACTAATTCAGCCTTAAATGTCAAAATAACAACAATTCCCTCAAAAATTTACCAAAATTTCACCAGATTCACCAGAAAATTAATCACAGACCTCAAATCTGCAAATGGGTACCAAAAAAAATAACTGCAAATTAAACAAACTGTTACACCCCAGAACACAGACAGCAATAAATTAAACAACACCTTTAATTCAGCATCAACTAGATTCAAAACAAAAAAAATACAACAATAATTAAAATCTTTAACTAAGTAATCCAAGAATTAAAAACCCAAAAAACCAAGAACAAAATTAGGATTAAGTACCTGGAAAAAATCACCAAGAAAGCTGAAATATTCCAAAAAAAAAAATAGAGAATTAATCCTCAAAAACCCAACTACAGTTGGTGAGAGTTGGTAAAAAAATGAGTAGAATGACTGTGATTGACTCACTTTCTCTCTCTAAAATTCAGGGATTTTTGGATCTATATTCTCCCACGCTCTCCCTTTTCTTTTGTACAAGGAAAAAAAATAAATTAAAGGGGTGTTAATTTCTTTTCTTTTTGTTAAAAAAGTTCACTTTTTTTTTTTTTTCTGGGAGTATTTTTCTCTCTCTTTCACGTTAACTGGTAAAGATTACAGAGGTGGCCCATTAATGCTGACAGCACGGTGAACCTCTCTACTGGACTCTGTCTATTATCGGACCACCCTTATTCCATCTGCCTTTTTCTGAGCTTTTCTATACCCTACGATTTTATTTACTTTCTTTTCCGTTTTATAATGATCGCAACACTGAGTATATAAGACTAGAGGTGAGCAACGTGTCGTGCCGGGTCGCTGTGGGCTGTGCCTGGCGGTGGCTATGCCGTGCCTGAATCTTGACGTGTCGTGCCGTGCCGGGCCTCCATTTAGCACATCCCAGCTTATTGATATTATCAACCCCGCTACTTATCCTATGTATCGCTTCCTCATTAAAAAAATTCTCTCTAATTTAATGTATGATATCATTATTGACTTTTTAAAAATAAAAAATAAAAAATAAAAATAAAAATAAAAAAAATAACTACTACTACAGTCAATCAATTTACAAGAAATTGGTGGGGAGCCGAGATACAATCTGGCCCCACCCCTCTAGCTATAGCGAACCCGATCCTGCTGAAGATGTGACCAGCTGCACGAGCACCAATATCCTGAGCCCTAGCGAACACCTGAACCCACTTCAGCAACACAATAGCATCCTTCTCTAATTCCCCCAACGAAGAAAAGGAGAAAGGAAGAAGACCATAGCCAATAGTCTTGCAACGCATCCCATACTTGTCCCGCTTCCGCTGAGCCGCCGCCGACACAACACGACCAGGAACGAAGTTAGACAACCTTGATTGTGTCAAAGGTGAAGACCCCGTCAAATCAACACATACATCAAGGCCTCTATCCTAGGAATAAAGCAGCACATCTGCTGGTCGTATAGCCCCGTCGTTACCTCCAATCAACCCAATGTTAACCTCCTTTCGAGCAGAAATCCCAGACCGAAAACAAATATCAACAAGGGTGTCACGAACAACATTGTGCCGATGTTTAATACCCATCATCCCAGCACAAGACACTGCATGATCCCCATAAATATCCCCGTCAAAAACCCTTGAGCAAGCATAACACGGTGTTGAAACGGAGAACAAAGGAACACCCAACCGGTAGCAAAGAACACTACGGTAAGTCTTAGCATTCATAGTCTAACCCAAACCCGATATCGGGACCGTCCGCAACCAGGCCGAAGAGAGATCCCCCTGCTGGGATTTCCATAAGGCTACCTGACGCGGAGTTAAGGAGAAAGTGGAATCCGCAGATGCAGTGACCTTCGTGAAATATATATTTGCCAACTTTTTCATGAGTTTGGGGGCAGCGATCTCACTAGGGTTACTCATAAGGTCAGTCTCCACAGCCCTATTAAAAAGACTAAGAGCACCATCGAAGGCCGATCCTGGACCAATAATACCAGAATTGCGAAGAAGCGTAGCCTGAAGACCAGAACACTGCAGACGCGATGCAAGGAAAGCATAATGCCGAACATCACCGCCGAATAGACACCCAAACCACCATAAGAAAAAGGTAAGGTGGCAAGTCGCCATTGCCAATCACCAAAACCAGGCCTCAAAGCTGTTACAATGCGCTCCAAATAAGCTCGAAGGGCCATGTCAAAAGAAACCTGTGTTGTTTCAAAAAGACGAGGAGGACTAGTGCGCATAGCAAAGTAGAGTTTTGAAACCCCAGTACACGCACGAAGAAGCAACAACTCGCATTGGGGATCATCGAGCTTAGCAACAACGTCAATTAGCACAACGGTCTTCGACACTCTCTGTGAAACATGCTCACCACAGAAAGAGGAATCAGCACTGACAGGGCCACCCAGTAACTTAACACCATGCACAAGACGACCAATATCCGGAGGAAAGACACCAACGAGACGGCTACGAGGGTCCTCCGAGGGCCAGAATATTTCTGTTTTCTCAACATTGACATGGAGTCCGAGACGAGGTCATTCCGCCAAAATCAACTCCAAAACCTTTCCTACCACTAAGGTGTCACCAATAATAGTCCCGCCATCTAAATACCAAGCTTGCAAACATAAGTCAAAAGAATCCCTGATTTGGCAAACTAACAGATGAAGAACCAAAGCAAAAAGCAAAGGGCCTAGAGGATCACCCTGTTGCACTCCCTCACATGACCATAAGGTATGCTCCCCGTAAAACAACCTAGCTAGAGTAGAGTAACAGAATTCAACCCATCGCGAGAGAGCTGGACAACGGAGACGAACGTCACGCAACATAGCCAAACGGTCTACCAAATTAAAAGCATTCATAAAATCCACCAACAACATAGAGAGACCAACATCACCACCACGCGCCTCGACCAAACGATTAACAGCATGAAGAATAGCCGCACCACCCGCCGGCACCTCAACACCAAACTGAAGACCTCCTAGATAGCTTCCCAGACGCGGACCAATTAAAGCAGCCCCAACCTTTGAAACTAGACGCCTCCAAACTGTACCTACAGCAATAGGCCGAATACCACCTTCAGGCTTAACAAGTGGCGTGAGAGGAGCACTAGCAATATACTCTCCCAACTCAGCAGGACATTTCCACACTAGTAGAAAAATTGAAAAAGGCACTGCTCAATGGCCACCGGTTTTGAAAACCGGTGGCTTAAAAAATGGGCGGGGTTAGGCATATGTACATTACCACCGGTTCAAGCCGAACCGGTGGCATAAATGATAAAGGCCACCGGTTTTGAACCGGTGGCAATAATCAAATAATAAAAAAAAAAAGCCCACCATTCTCTTTTCCCTTCCTTTATATACCCTAACCCTAATCTTCTCTCTCCTCTATCGCCTCTCCTCCGCTCCTGCTCTCCTCCTTCTCTCTATCTCCTTCGTTCTTACTCCCCCTCTCTCTCCTTCTCTCCCTCTCTGTTCTCTCTCTCTCTCTATCCTGCTCTCCCTCTCTGTTCTCTCTCTCGTCGCCCTTCGTCCTCTCTCCTCCGTTCTCCTCCTTCGTCCTCCATCAAATCCGCACTACACAGCCACCATCAACCACCGAAATCACCCAACTTCACCCGAAAAAATTCCATTACCCACGAAATCACCACCACGCCACCACCACACCAGCAACACCAACATCAACAACACCGACAGATCTACATCGTCAACACCAATTTTTGCTCTTTTTCGCAGTTTTTGGGTTTGATTTTTCGAGGTTACGGTTTCTGGGTTTAATTGATTTTGTAATTGCTATGTTTAATTGATTTTGGAATATTCTGGGTTTAATTGATGAGTGTTGATGGGTCTATGTTTCTGGGTTTAATTTGATTATTCAAGGGTTTATGTTTAATTCGAAATTGCATGAGTGTTCTGGATTTTTTTTATATATTATATTTTATATTTTTTTTCGTGTTTTTTGTGAGTTTTTATTTATTAATTTTAATCTTGGTGTTCTGATTTTCGAAATTGTACGAGTATTCTGGTGAAATTGCATGCGCTTTTTTAGGTTTTTTTGTTTTATTTTGAGTTTTCTGTTTTTTTTTCGGGGATTTCTGGGTTAATTTTTTTTTTAATTATTAATTTGAGTTTTCTGGGTAGATAATGCATTTTTTTTTAGTTCTTGAGTGTTATTAATTTTGGTGTTTTAATTGATACAGGTATTAGATTATGACTCCACGAAGAATCAAGATGTTTGTGTCAAAAAAAGATCAAGATGTTGATTTTGGAATATTGTTTTAGAACTTAATTTTATTTTTTTTGTTTCTGATGTTGTAATTTTATTTATTTATTAATTTATTTTTATGTTGTAATTTTTTTTGATTTTGGTATTGTACAATAACAATTTAATGATAATTATATTTTGGATTATATTTCGGTTGATTTCAATGTTTTTTTTCGATGTTGTGTTTCTTACATAATTACATTGAATCGTTGGAGTATATTTCTAGTGGAAAAAACAAAACCAAAAATATATATATATATATATATATATATATATATATATATATATATTTACATGCACATTGCCACCGGCTAACCGGTGGCATTTATATATAATACCAAAAAAAAAATAAAGCTGGAAGGGTTATTGCCACCGGTTAACCGGTGGAAATACTTATTTTTGCCACCGGTTTTGAACCGGTGGCCTTGCTTCGGAGTATTGGCACCCCCCAAATGACCACCGGTTCAAAACCGGTGGCATTGGGGGGTTTTGAACCGGTGGCCAATTCATATTTTCGCCTAGTGCCAGTGAGAAAAAGATTAACTACCTGCATAATAGAGTCCATCAACTCATCTGAAATAGCAACTGCAGCACCACTCAAACAATCCATAAGGTGTTTTGCACGCAGGCCGTCTCTACCGCATGACGTACCTCGCGGAATATCCCTAATCTGATCCAAAACAACAGCAGGAGTAGCAATAAGGTGCTGATCAACGGGAATATCCGGTAAGATAGGAGCCGAAAAGGAAGGGTGCTTAGCTTGCAAATCTGCAAGAGTAGCATCATTGTAAGGGGCAAGACCAGAAGACGAAAGAACCCTAACCGCAGCAGTGTAATGCCCGTCAGAAATCTTTCTCTTACACTGCTTAACATTACGCTCGGACAAATCATGGTCCTCATCAGCGTCCAACAAAGGTGGAGACACATCAGCCAACGTGTCTCGCACAAGTTGCACAGAACCACCAGGCTCACACCAAGAACGAATAGCAGCGATGATACTCTCTTCCTGCCGCAGTCGCCTGACACCCAAAGAACACTCTCGACTACTCCTCGGAGAAAAGGTTTTAAGGACACATAGAGGTAACACAAGCAATTGAACCCAACAAGAGATGTCATCAGGCTTGCCAATCACCTTATCAAGGGCCCCTTTGAGAACCCGAGAAAAACCCTAGCGACACTTAGGAGGGATAGATTTTACAGAACAAAACCGCTTAGATAGCAAACTATCAAGCAAAGCAACATTAAAAGCAAAATGAGGCTCATTAGGCACCCTAGGAACAGTACCAGATACAGCAAGACCCTGCGATTTAGGAAAATCATGAAGAACAAACCGAACAACACCATCCCTAGAATCAGGAGGGGCCACAAATATTACAACCTTTAGGTAGGGGTGTAAATGAACCAAGCCGATCAATAAACTACTCGGGTTCAAGCTCGATTGAAGCTCGTTCATGTTCGTTTATTTGATAAATGAGCCGAGCTTAAACAAATTTTGAAGCTCATTTAATATATGAGCTTGAACACGAACAAAGATATGCTCGTTCAAATAAGTTCATGAACAACTCGTTTATTTATATTTGCAAACTACTCGTTTATTTATATTCATGAATTATTGATTTATTCACAATTGTTAATTTAATTGTTAAGTTTTTTAATAATTAAGATTTAAATCTAATGTTTATAATTTAGATTTAATTATTATGCTATTTTTTGAGATTTTCAAATGTCAAAGTACAAAGCTCGTTTATTAGAGAAGCTCGTTTATTACTATAATCATGCATGAAACACTCGTTTATAAACTCGTTTAATAAATGAGCTGTTCGCGAACACATAGTGTACCAAATGTTTAAATGAGCCGAGCTTGAACATATTTTTGAGCTCGCTTGAAAGCTCAGGATCGTGCTCGGACTCGCCTAAGTTAATTAAATTTGAACATGAACAAGGTAGTACGCGGCTCGGCTCGGCTCATTTACACCCCTAACTTTAGGGGGTCTCTATTTTAAACAAGACAAAAAACTTGTAACCAGTTAAATACGTTACCCAAACTAGAGCTGATCACACTGAGCCCGACCCTATTTTGGGCAGGTTTTGGGCAGGTTTTGGGCAGAATTTTCCGGCCCGATTTTAAAAATAGTTTGGACGGGTTTGGGAAATGGATTTTTTGCATTTTAGTTGATTTTTTTTTTCCCGGTCCGATATTGGCCCGAAAAGCCCGTGTGGCCTGACTAGTTTGGGCGGGTTTGGGCAAATATTTTTCAGCCCGAAGCTTGGCCCGACCCGAGAAATGGACAAATTTTTTTTACCTCGGCCCTGCCGGCCCGTCCATTGATCACCTCTAACCCAAACATATATTTTTTCTCAACGTTGAGTTCCCTCTAGGTTTTCTCCTTGGAATGGTTTTTTGGTTCCCTCTAGGGTTTCTCTTTCGGAGGGTTTTTCTAGCCTCCATTGCTAGATTTTTTCTGCTTTTTTGAAGGTTTTCCTTCACTCTTTTCCTTTCTCTCTCTTTCTCTTTTATCTCTTTTCTTCTAATCTCAATTGTAATTTTTGTAGGGGCTTCCACTGATGTTTTTACCGGTGGTAAGCCCCAAAAAACTTTTTAATTGCTTTCAATAAATGGATCTCATCTTTATGATGGTGTTTATTCAATTAGGGTTATTTTCTATGTTTGTTCGTGTGCTAAAGTTTGAAGATTTAGGGTTTCATCGTCTCCAGAATTATCTAGAAGGCCATATGAGTTTTTTCACCCAAACAACTACTCATACATGGATCTCAAGCCGCATTAGTGCTAACTCACATATTGTATTGCTTCGAATGAAGTTTTTTTTACTAAGGCGATCGTTGATCGAATCTGCGATGTAACTAATTCTAAGGTGATTTGTACTTGTGTTGGAATTTTAGATTTACTAGGAATTGTTTGTAAGTGTCGTTTGGCTATCTTTGATTAATGAAATCCTTTTTCTTCTCGTCTAAAAAAAAGTTAAATACGTTACCCATTACACGTGTCGTTATATAATTGGTCTAAATATTAAATTGTTAAGAAAATAAATAATTTTAGATTTTTACTTTTTGACAAAATTATTTGATATTTAATTAACTTTATTAATAATGATTTTCCTCAATAAAAAAAGCCATTAATTATGATTTATTTTTATCAAATAAAAAAAAATTAAAATCCCACCCACCACCCAACCACCACTATCCCCACCATACAACCAACACCTATCCCCTCCCCTGCACGCAGCCCTTCTCGGTGACAGTACCAGAGCCAACTCCTCCAACGTCGGCTAACCCACCCGCTCTCTGCCTCCCTTACCTCGACCTCCAGCAACAGAGCAACCCAATAAAACGCCAGCTACGCCTCCTCACCAATTCCCACCAATTCCCACTGCCACTACGCTTTTCAGCCCACAACAATAATCCATCTCTTTCCTAAAACCTGCACATCTCCTCTTACACGCACAATCCCTGTTGCACCGCCCTCACCACGCGCTAATAACTTTGACAGCCACCAATTTGAAGAACAGAGCAGCCGCGCTCCATAATTTCAGTCCCAAAATGTCAAACCCATAAAACCCAAAAAAACAATCAATTTCTAGAAGTTGAACTCTTATAAACCAAAAAAACTTGAATCAATTTCTTTTTTCAATCAAAATTGAACCAAAAACAATCAAAAAATTTCAAATCAAACAAATTATTCTTCAATTAAACTTCAATATCAAAAAAAAAGAACAAAAAAGCAAACAGGAAGGTCTTGGCATCTGGTTTTTGCCGGCAAGAGGGGTTGTTGGGTGAAGGTGTAGTGGACACAGAGATTGGGGGTGTTGGTTAAGGGAATTCTAGTCGGTGGGTGGTGCTTATGGAGGTCGTTGCGTATGGGGGAGGTGGGAGTGGAGGTGGCTGGGTGGTGGGGGAATTGAAGTGGTAGCCGATGGGTTTTTTTTAATAATTAATTAACCTTATTATTAAAAAATAATTAATTAAATAGACAAAACCACTAAAACAACGCCACATATCACGATAACCTGTAAAAGCAGGTTACCAACCAGTCATGTCTTGTTTAAAATAGAGTCCCCTCAAAGGTTGTAATATTCAGGTATAATCAAAGGTTGTATTATTAAAAAAAAGACCAAAGGTTGTATTAATTATGACAATTTTTCCTAATAATAATAATAATTATTATATTATTATTATTATTGTTGTTGTTGTTGTTAATTAATAACTAATAAACATAGCACTTAAACTTATTGTAAAAATACTTATTTATTAAAATTATTAACAAAAACTATGAGTTTTAACTCGTTGTAATAAGTAAAAAAAAAACATGAATACTTATCCCTATGGCCCTCTTATAAAATCTAAATCTTGAGAAATTTGAATTTCACCTAAATCACCTAAAATGTCTTGATTATGTACTCTCTAAATTCCCGTGAAAAAAGATATATAATCTTCTAAATTGGTTGTCATGCATGTTTATGGAGAACTTAAAATATGTTTAACTTAGATGCATTTACATCTAGTTGAAAGTATTAAAGTTTGTTTAGTACATTAAACATATAGTAACAAATCTTAAGTTTCCTAAAATTATAGTATTATGCCATTTTAAGCCTATTTTTAAAAAAAATATTTTATTTGATTGCACATACATTTTTAGAGAGTAAAATAAAATACATAATTTTTATTAGTGTGAGGCAACAACAGCTGCAATTAAAAACAGTGAGGAAGTAATTAAAAATTAAGGGTTGTGATAGAAGATAAATAATTGGGGAAAAGAAAAAGTAAAACCGAAAGAGCTGAGAACCATGTGAAGTAGATATTAATTTTTTAAAAAAATACAACTCATTTTCTTTTTTATTTGCAACATTTGCACAAACCCCTAAGCATTTTTTTTTTTTGAAATGTCCTAAGCAAAATTATTTGTGATGTAGTAAAGAGAGAAAAGTAGGAATGCATGTGATGAAGATTAAAGAAAGCAAAGAGATAAAGACAAATGACATCTTAAAAAGGAAAAGTAATATTTGTTGCATCAAATGTGTAACTTGCTTTTATGGTTAATATTGCAAATAAAAATAATAGAGGAAATTGAGTAAAGGATCAAAAAAGAAAATGATGTAATTAAAAAAACAAAGGGTTGTTCTTCTTTTTTCCTCCGTATTATTTTCTCTCTCTTTTTTTCTTGATAATTTTTTTTTTTTTTTTACTTTAATTTGCTCTCATCTTCAATTAATCAATTCTACTTCATCAACTAACCCTGAGGTTTATTGGTCTTTTTATTTATCCATTTTAATTTATTATACTACTTAACTAGTAATTATTTCATGAAGTTCATTTTTTTCGTCAATCTTTGATTAAAATTATGAAAGCAGGTAGGTCAAACAATAAAATGAAGAAGAAAAGTATTTAGGTGAATGCATTAAATCTTGAAAGAAAGCATTGCCTAATGATGGTTTAGTGTTTGTTTATTTAACCAAGCCCGTTCTAATTAAGCTCAATCATGCTCAAACTTAAACTAAAAATTCAAACGAGCACGTTCTTGAACACAACTTAAACAATTGATCGAAACTCTAAAGGGCCAAGCTCAAACAAGAAAAACTCTTATGTGCCAAGCTCGAACAAGATTTAAAAGCTTGAGATATATTGAATAATAACTCTTATCATGCTTACTCGAACAAACAAAAACTCGTCTCAAATCAGATAGTTTATACCCCTAGTAAGAAACAACTCACAGTATTTTGCATTTATATTGAGTTTATGTAAGAAACTAAGGATAGAGATATATAAATTAACTTTGTGCTATTAAATATAATCATAATAGGAAAGAATGGATATACAATAGAAAAAAAACCGATAAAACAATAATAATAAAAAAAAAGTCATATAGAAGATAAGTTTTTGTCTTCTTTTGTAATGGCATCTGTTTTGGAAAACGAGAATCTTAGTTTGTTGCAAATTTATGAAACGAAGGTATTATAACTTTGCAACATGACTTAATGTAAAGGTTTCATCGTAGTCATAGTCATACTATTAATTAGTTGAATCCTTTAACAAGTCTTTGCTTTGTTTAAAAAACACTGTTCTTTCTTGTCTGTTTTGCTTATAATGGGTCTCACCCAATTAGGCAAATTAATCAAGTGCCATACAATTGCTTACAGACTTAGAATCTATTTTAGATTTCCTGGTTTTTAAACCACTTGGAGTTATAACTTGTCAAATCATCTTTATTTCATATTCCAAAATAAATATTTTAGAACTCTTAGTCAATATGAAATCATATTTCTTTAGCTAAGTTTTATATATGTTAGTCATCATTGTGGGTTTTTATGCAACAATTGAAACTTATATAACAACTTTGTTTAATTTCAATGAAAAACGACAATAGAGGATGTGCACTTGGAATGTACTACCTTCAACACATGGTTATTATTCCCATTACACTTAATGAGACCACGCGTTGTCATTTATAACATGAGGTGAATCATACTTATTTTGTTGCTTTTATTCGATGACTTCTTGAATTTCTTCAAGATTTTCGAATTCATTTTTCTTGAACTTTTTAAGGTTCTTGAACTTTTTGAGATTTTCTTATACTCCCACTTGCCTTTTAAGGAGGCATATTATGCATAGGGTGAACAGGGGCGGACCCACGTGAGGACAAGTGGGGACCAATGTCCCCCTACTTTCAAAAAAAAAATCAGAGAATTTTTTTTTAAAAAAAAAAAGAAAAAGAAATCAAAAAGGCATCATCAGATATCAGTCATCACGTGGGTTAGTGGGTAAGAAAGAAGAAAAGAAAAAAGGGAGGAAAAAAAAGGAGGAAAGAGAAAACCTTTGAAAATTAAAAAACCTAAGAGAGAGAAACTAGATCTTCCACCATTCCACCGAGACCACCGCTGCACGGCTGCACCGCACCACGCCACCACCGTCCACCGAGGCCCGCCGGAAGACGCCACTACAGCCAGCCCTGCTGCTCCGCCACCACATGTCAGTTTTTTTTTAATCTTTATTTCTTAATTTTAATCTTTGATTATAAAAAAAATTAAGCTTATGAGTATTGAGTAATTATGTTTATGTAATCATGTTTTTGAATTAATTTGTGATTTAGTTTATTTGTTCTTAGTTAGTTAGTTGTGAATTGAATTTTTGATTTTGTGAATTATTGGATGAATATGGTGAATGTAAAATTGAAACTTTGCAAGTATGAAGTAGAGAAGTAGTTTGTGAATTTAATTAAGATGTAAATTAGTTTGTAATTTTGTGTATTGAATTAGTTTGTGATTTGGTTTTCTAGATTTTAGATGCTTATTGTTAAAAAAAATAATTATTGAATATTGAAGCTTAATTTTTAAATGAATTAGGATATGTCAAGTTCTTCAAGCAAGTCTAGGACAATGGGAAAACAAGCAGATCTTCGTCAAATGTTGTTTAAAAAATTGAAATCACAAGATAATTCTTGTTCTTCACCCACACAAAGTGAGACACCTCCTATTCATAGTATGCAAAATGAAACCATTAGTATTGAACCAATTGATGTGGATGAACCAATTGATGTAAATAATGTGATTGATGTGAATGATGTGGATGAACCAATTGATGTGAATGATTTGGATGAAGAATTTGATGTGGATATAGAAATGGGAGATTCATTTGAGGTAGAGGAAGAGGAGGAAGAAGAGGAATTGGCTTATGATGTTGAACTTCTTCCTCATGATCCGGGACTTAGAATGGACATAATGGACTATCCCCCTAATCAAAGAAATCCGGTGAGGAGAGCCTACATTCTTAAAAAAACCTTGTCAACCAAAAACTCATAATTTCCCTCAAAGACAATGCTCCGAAAAACGTCGTTTTAGTGTGAAGTGGTTTAATAAAAGAGATTGGCTTGAATATAGTATTTCAAAAGATGCCGCATTTTGTTTTGTATGTTACTTGTTCAAGCATGAAGTTGAAAATAATTGTGGCGGTGATGCATTTGTTAATGGAGGATTTAGGGCATGGAATAAACCGGAGAGGTTTGATAAGCATGTTGGTGGAGTGAATAGTGCTCATAATGTTGCTTATGAGAAGTATGTGAATCTAAGAGAGGGAAAAAAAAATCAATTGTCAAAATATTTGACAATGCAAGTGAGGCACAAATTCAAAAATATCATATTCGTTTGAAAGCATCATTAGCATGTTTGAGATTTCTTTTGGGGCAAGGTTTGGCATTTCGTGGGCATCTTGAAAGTGAGGAGTCATACAATCGGGGTAATTTCCTTGAACTTTTGAAATGGCTAAGGGGAAAAGTGGAGGAAGTTAAAAATCATACTCTAGAAAATGCTCCTAAAAATTGTGTATTGACTTCTCCTAAGATTCAAAAGGACATTATAACTTGTTGTGCAAAATAAACAACTAGGCGTATAGTAGAAGAGGTTGGTGATGAATACTTTGCAATATTGGCGGATGAGTCAAGTGATGTGTCCCAAAAAGAACAATTAGCTCTTGTTTTGCGTTTTGTTGATAGAAAAAATGGAGCGGTGATGGAAAGATTTTTAGGCATTGTTCATGTTGGTGATACTACCGCTTTATCTTTAAAAAATGTAATTTTGCTTATGGAACACAACTTGAGTCCATCAATGATTAGAGGGCAAGGGTATGATGGTGCTAGTAACATGAAAGGTGTGATAAATGGGCTTAAGACTTTAATTATGAATGACACTCCTAGAGCTTATTACATTCATTGTTTTGCACATCAACTTCAATTGACTCTTGTTGCCGTTGCTAAAAAAAATGATAATTGTGGTTGGGTGTTTGAAATTACTACAAACTTGTTGAATGTAATTGGGGCTTCTTGTAAAAGAAGAGAAATGATTAGAAAAAGTCAAGCTCAAAAGGTTGCTCAAGAATTAGAAGTGAGGGAAATTGATAGTGGTTCGGGATTGAATCAAGAAGTTGGTTTGAAAAGACCCGGAGATACACGTTGGGGATCACATTACAAATGTGTTCTAAACATTATCTCCTTGTTTCCTTCAATTGTTGAGGTACTTGTGCATATTGGAAAACATGGTTCATCGGAGGATAAATTCAAAGCTCAAATTGTGTTGGGTTCATTAGAATCATTTGATTTTATTTTCATGGCTCACTTGATGTTGACTATTTTTGGATACACTAATGATTTGTGTATTGCATTGCAAAGAAAAGAACAAGATATTGTTAATGCCATGAGACTTGTTTCTTCTACAACAAAAGTGTTACAAAAAATGAGGGAACAAGGTTGGGATATTCTCTTGAAAAAAGTAACTTCATTTTGCAATAAACACAAAATTGATGTTCCCAATATGGAGGCTAATTATGTTCCACATGGAAGATCAAGGCGTTTTGTTGAGAAAGCTACAAATGAACATCATTTTCATGTTGGAATTTTCTTGGAAGTGATTGATTTGCATCTTCAAGAACTTGATAATCGGTTTAATGAGAAGAACATGGAGCTACTTACTTGCATGGCTAGCTTAAGTCCTAAGGATAATTTTTCATCATTTGACAAAGAAAAGGTACAAAAGCTAACCTTATATATAAAAGATACTTGTCTTATTGTTATTATATATTAATACTTGTCCATTTTTTTTTTACAAGGTGCTTAAACTTGCTTCTTTGTACCCCGAAGACTTTTCACATAATGAGTTGTTGAGTCTTGATTATCAACTTGAAGTGTTCAAGCAAATCATGTTAGATGATTAAAATTTTCAAGATTTGCATGACATTAATTCTCTTTCAAAGATGCTTGTCAAAACCAAGTTGCATGAAACTTATCCTCTTATTCATTTGCTTATCAAGTTAATGTTGATTCTTCCCGTTGCTACGGCAAGTGTTGAAAGAGTCTTTTCGGCAATGACATACATCAAAAGTAAATTGAGAAATAGTATGGGTGATCAACTTATGAATGATTGTTTGGTTACTTACATTGAGAAAGAAGTGTTTTTGCAAGTCCCCGATGAAGATATCATTGATCGATTTCAAAAAATGAAGACTCGGAGAATATTTTAGTAGTATGTAACCAAATTGTATTATTCAATAGATTTTGGGATTGTAACTTTTTAGTATTAAACATGTACCCGAATTATTTACATTTTGTACTCGTTTTTTAAAAACAAGTTGATGTTAGTTGAATTATCGAAATTGTCCCCCCATTGTCAAATTTCTAGGTCCGCCACTGAGGGTGAACCAACAATGGTTTGAAACATGTTTGTTTATTGCTTTTCTCGAACTTTTTTGAGATTTATACTACTCCCACTTGACCTTTTGGAACAATTTCCATAAAGGCACCTACTAGAGCAACAAACATTTTGTGCTAAGTATGACTTGTGTAGTAATACCTCGTGATCTATATAGGAAGCGAACGTGCATTAAACGATTTAATACATCTTTCAATCCTTGCTTTGTAGAAAGACTTTATAAGAAAGTTTCTTATCCATATCGCATATTGTAGGGAATATTTCAAGCACTATAACCCCAAACTTGAACCCCACTGTGATCATACGCTTAAGTATGGTGGCATCCAAAGGGAAAGAAAAGAGAGCAAAAGAGTCGCCAACAAGTTTTAGGAACTTGTAAACCGTTCACGAGGTGAAGGTTACACCCCTTAACGATCCATGAGATCGTCAACTCCAAAAGGTCTTGAACCAAATAGGATTCAGGGATGAGGGTACGAATCCAATCTACAAAAGAGAGGACCCGCCCTATAAAATAGGGCTCTACTTTATTCTGCTCATATTCATGTGCGCTTTTTGACTAACATGCAATCAATAGGTTAACCCTAAACCTGTTTATCTATGTTGGTTGAATATTAATACACAAATAAATCTATTATTAGCGAATATGGCGATCACTTGAATTAAAATCATATTAGCCTAAACCAAATTAATAATTATCTTATTAAGCGTGATTTCAAGTACAAATTCCCTTATAACATGCATAAAGGCGTGATCAAGCAATAAAATATAATATCAAACAACATAATAATAACCATCATAATCATAGCATAATCATAATCATGATAAGGCATAATAAAGCTTAATAACAATAGCAAGATCCTAGGCATGATTCTAACAAGATTAATAACAAATCCTAGCATGTCACTAAGCAATAAAGATCAAAGTTTTAAACCTAACATGGTACTAACATGCTATTAGAAAAGAGTAAAAGGCACCCTAAACATGATACTAGAAAGCATTAAATAACATCCTAACATGATACTAGGAATATTAAAACAATATAAGCATGCTTTCTACAAGAATAGAGCAATAAGATTACATACTTTGATGCCTCGTACCTCTTTCTAATAACAAAATACACAAGTTAGTAAAGTTCAATGAAAATAATAAAATCAAAGAATTTAATTAAATAATTGAAAAGAAAGAGTTAGAAAGTTTAGACTGGATTTGGGACCAAACCCTCAGAAAAGTATAAACCTTTCACGTCTAGGGCGAAGGCAACTTCGAACTTGGCTAGGTGTTTCTAGATCTTGTGAGTGCGGTATTGTGTTTGTAAAAAGATAGTTTAGAAAGAGAGAGATAAAGAAAGCATGTATTGCTCGAGAGAGACCAGAGAGAATTAGGTGATTGTGAATGAAAGTTGATTAAAAACGGAGGTTCGGGACCCTATTTATAATAAAAAAATAGTCCGAAAAAGCATAGAATTTGATAAGGAATAAAACTACAAGTTTCGCCGCGCTTTCCACGCGCAATCCAATCTTTAACCAAATTTGATCTATGGAATCCATACAGAAGCTAAAATCGTATTTTAATAAAATAATAATATTTTATTTCAAATAAAACTCATCATAATATAATTATTAATTCTAACTCTATTAGGATTTAAAAGAACCTTATAGTGAATTCTAGAAGACTATAATTTATCCTAGTAATTTTAGGAATAATAATTAACATTGGGCCCTCCTCTAGATCATTGGGCCGCATGTAAAGATCAAACCCAGCCCCAGTTTAGTATTTTGGCCATAACTTCCTCATTATTCATCGGAATTGGGCTTATAATATATAGTTGGAAAGCTCTTTGCAAGCCCCAACCAAATACACTATTATTGGACCCTTGACACGGACCAAACTAAACTAGATTGGCTATTTTTTAAAAAAGTGTTGTTTTCAAAAATAGAGAGAAAGAATTTAATAAAAACTAACCGCAACACTTGACCTTTCACACTTTCACTTCATTCGATTATGGTTCGACGCGAAAGGTATTCATCACTGGGTTTGGTTTTGGAGAGACACAAATGGGTGTCTACACATTTGAAGGCCTTTAGCTTATCTTAAAAGTATATCACTTGAACAATGGTTGGAAGATCGGTAATTTTCATCCATTATCAAAATATATCTCATATAGATTGATAGCTCCCTTCATAAACACTTCACAAGGTTTTCTTTCGAAGTTTGTTGTAAAACGATTTCATAACTCTTGGATGTTTAACAAGGTCTTGGCTTAAATTCTCATGATTACGATCATATTGCAATATTTTGAATGTGTTGCCAAGTACATGTCTTGACTTAAATTTGATTACATTACAATCATATTGTAATGTAATCATAATCTTGTCAAGTTGATACTGAACTTCATATTGGATTTTTGAACTTTTCAAAACTTTCACATTTATGCTTCAACTAAGCCCAAAGGATTGTATCGTAAATGAAGTTTCATTGTCCGTCTCAAGATACCGAACCTTAGGTTTTCTTACATCGATATGTATTCGACCTTGAGTTCACATCATCATTTCTCTAAATAGTGACATTGTCAAAATTTCAAATTAGAATGATAATTACATATATCAATGGATTCATAATCTAATGATATTGATAGTCCATCCCTTTGGATCTTCCGCATGCAATGTTCATTTTCATTCGAATTAATTGACATATTAGAGACAATTTATGTATAGAAATGGTTTAATTATTTCTATCATATAGAACTTTATACCTATTTAGCAATTCAAAACCCATCATGACTCAATAAAACATGGAATAACATTTACTCCATGTTTTTTTTTTTGAATCTTCAATGCTTAGTCATTACTAACATTGAATGGCGTTTTGATAATGGCAAGAATAAATAATATTTATTTAAATTCTAGTCAATTACTAGGTAAGGTGAAATATTGGTTGTACTTGTGAAGTAGCAACATTTGCTTCTATTCTTGTAGATTTATTTCTCCCTTAGTCATACTTCTTCAGTTAGTTCAACCACATTCTCAATGAGAGAGAACTAAACATGACATCGTATGTCCAAGAATTAGTAATATGCTAAATCAATTTCTATAATATATACTTCTTAAATTTGAACATTTCCATTCTTTTACCTTCCAACTGTATGAGGTAGTTTCCAATCAATTGGAATTGGTCCATTTAATTTACAGTACTCCCAAAACAAACATGAAAAAGGCTCCAAGAGTAAGACCCTTAGTTCCTTAAAAAATATATATAAATAAAAAAAAAAGAACTAATTGTTGTTCATAACAACTTATAGCATATAAGTAATTTTAGGTTTGGGAATTAGC
The DNA here is from genome assembly GCF_948465745.1 of Chenopodium album. Classification (NCBI taxonomy): domain Eukaryota; kingdom Viridiplantae; phylum Streptophyta; class Magnoliopsida; order Caryophyllales; family Amaranthaceae; genus Chenopodium; species Chenopodium album. Next base: position 11,416,748 of record NC_137855.1, on the reverse strand, counting down.
AACTTGCTTGCATTTCTTTGCCTATAACTTCTTAATGCAATCCTCATATATTCTTAAACCTTTACCATTTGAGCCACTTAGAACACTTCTCTTAAGTTCAAAATAATACTTTTCTTAACTACTTTAAGCACTTTTCGTGATTTTGTTAAGTACATCCTATCATTATTCATATAAGAGTTTAATCAGCTATTTAACTCCATACGAAATGGATGAGAATAATGACATTTGATCAACTTTTGATCATAGAAATTTCCTTCACTTTCTTATATTCAATCATATTAAAGATAAGAGATTTTATTGGACTTCTATACTTGTCTTTTAGAGGATTTGTACCTCCAATCTCATTATATCCCTTGAAACACTTTTCAAAATGAAGATGTGTTGGCATTTTACTCAAACATTTTGAATAAAACCAACCTTAGACATGTGACATGGGTGTCTAAAACTTGCCTTTTAGAATCATCGTCTTAGCAAAATTAGAATATAGGTTTATGGATTATCTTTTAACCTTTTGAGAACGTTTCTCAACTTTATTTTGGAGATTATTATTAAAAAATTAGAATGACATGTTATTTAAAAGTAAACGCAAATTCAATTATGTTTAATAAAACTTAAAGTACCATAAGCGAATTAAATTGGTAACTTTAAAACATTTTATTCAATGTTAATTGATCCCAATTGAATTAAATGATTCCAAGATCTTTTATTCGTGTAATATTTGACCGGACTTTGTTCTACCATCAACCATTACATTTTCACGGTGAGTAAACTCTTTTCTGATTACAAATATTGTAACTCTTGGTTGAATAATTAACCATCACATGTTTAATTATTACCCTTTGCTTCAAGGTTTTAAACTCTTTAGGTAACCTTGTTGATTATAACCAATTAAAATTGTAGAACTTGATTTACCCCTACTCTCCCAAGATATGACACCCAGCTTTGGCATGACCTATCATAAATATCAAAGGTTTATTGGGTTTTTCATTGGAAAAACAACCTCAATATTACTGGGACCTACATTCATTATGTTTGTGATTAATTAGTGAACTCTAGCGCATCATCACAAAACATCAATAAAATCTAACATGCATAATATACTAAAGCCATAAATAAGACATAGCATGACCCCTAATCCTAAGAAAACTAATAAAGTAAATTGCTCCCACTTGAACTTTCATGGATCTTATCCACCTCGCTCCTTTGGGCCTTCACTTCACGGGCTTCTTGGATCAACTGCAACCTGTAATTTTACTCTATTCTATCTACTACTTAATAAAAATAAAATAAATTTACAAAAATACTTTATTGGTACGTAGATTGTACAAAGATTACAAAAATACATCACGATGCGCAGATCGTATTTAGTAATCTACTGGGCCATACTATATAGCAAAAATAATATCATATATATTAAAATGCCACATAATAAATCACTCATCATGCTTTCCTAAACTACAACATCAAACGTTCACAATTAAGGAAACATGGCATCTAAATATCTCAAAATCTTAATTAATGCAATTAGATAATATCATATATTATTCATCATCATCAATAAAATATCGAATATTTTAAATTAGTCATGAGATAGAATCAAATCTTATTTTAATCTTATAAGATAAAAATCATATTTATTCTTAAAGATTATCCTAACAAAATTAGGAGATTCTATCCTAATTACTAGCCAATCACAAAATTTTAAATCAATTACACCCTAAAATAATTATGGGATAATCACATTATTTAATCAATTATTATCCATATAGAATCTTTTTGCTCAATAATTATCCAAACTTACCAAAATTAACAACTTTAACTTGGATAATTATCTTTTCAAAACCAAAACTTATCTTTTAATTTTCAAAACTGATTTTTTTTAAATTGCGCTAGCCATCGTGGTGTGTCAGTCGAAGCCAGCCACGGTGGCCGTACACGAGGCTGGTGTAAGCTGCTGTGCAACGACGCAAGGCAGCAGCAACAATGCACGCAACTCTTGTGCGACTCTGCTGTTGCTACTACTGCTGCCCTCCCTTCCCTCCCTCCTGGAGAAAAGGTTGTTTCCCACGGTGAAAAGGTTGTGAGCAACTTGATTCCCCATAAAGATTTTAAGAATTCATCCCAATTTAAAATTACACTTAAAATTAATCATGTTCATTCAACCATTTAGTCCCAATAACCAAACGCGGCAACCGTTGTGGCTGTGCCACCCAGCCGCAGTTGTCGTACCCAAAATTTTTTTTATTCATTTTTCTTAAATTTAAATCAAACAAAACATTTTTGTTAAATTTAAATTAACTTAATGTAGTCCATCTAATTTTAAAATTAAATCATATTCAATCTTAAATTAGAGTTCTTCATGAAATTAATCCCTATATAATTCAATTTAAGTTTTAAATTAAACAATTTAATTTGATCATGAAAATTAATAATTCAATACGAAATCAAATAGATTAAATTCATGAATCATAGGGCAATCGAATTAAATCAAAACCAAAACAAAAAAAAATCACAAGTTAGGGGTTTAGGGTTTCGAATTTTCGAAATTAGGGTTTAGGGATTCGAAATTTTCAAATTATTTAGGGCTTGAATTAGATCTTTCATAGACTAATTTTGAGCAAATTAAAAAACTTTTAATAATTCCATGTGTTAAATCATATTTAACACAATAATTAACCCAATTAAATTATTTCCCTCTTAATTGAATTAAAATTGTGGATATTCAAATAATTAAAATTCAATGTGCGTAAATGCAATAGGCTAACTGATACCACTATAGGATTTTAGATGCTCTAAGCGGAATTTCATGAATCATATTCATAAGCATCTAATAACCAAGATCATTGCATAACACATAAAGAACAAGTAATTATACCTTTGAAGTGTGATTTCACGTGCGATCGAGCAAGAACAATAGGAGATAAAAAAAAAACCTCAACATGATTCCTCTACTTGGTCCACGGGCACAGATTAAACCTCTACTAATGCTAGTTAGTCGTGATTGAACCCTTAAGTCAACCTTCTACGGAGAGGAGAGAAACAAACCAATCAACCAAGAACCACCACCATGAGACACCACGCGCCACCTAGGGTGGCAGGACGTACGGAGGGGTGAAAGGGGATGGCCATGAGTGAGAGATAGAGAGAGAGCTTAGGGCTTTTGGGATTGGTTGCTTTGTTTCACAATCTATTGTACGTTGATTGTGACTTGATTGCAAACCCTAGTGGCCTTTATTTATATATCACATATATAATTAGAGTCCATGTGAAGCCTAAACTCCTAGCCCACTTCTACTACACTAGCTGTAGACACCCATTTGTGTCTCCCCAAAACCAAACCCAGTGATGAATGCCTTTCACGTCGAACCATTATCGAATTAGGTGAAAGTGGTTGGAAGTCAAGTGTTGCGGTTTAGTTTTAATTAAAAATTTTCTTCTATCTGTTTTTGAAAATAACTCTATTTATTTGAAAATAGCCAAACCAGTTTAGTTTGGTCCATAATTAAGGTCCAATAATAGTGTAGTTGGATGGGGCTCGAAAAGACCTTTCCAACTATATATTATAAGATCAATTCCGATGAATATTGAGGAAGTTATGGCCAATATACTAAACTGGGCCCGGTTAATTATTTAAATACGGCCCGATGATCTAGAGGAGGGCCCAATGTTAATTATTATTCCTAAAACTATTAGGATTAATTATAATTTTCTGGAAGTTTCTAGAGGATTCTTTTTAATTCTAATATTATTAGATTTAATAATTAATTATTTTAAAATAGACTTTTATTTGGAGTAAAATATTATTTTATTTTAAAAATACGTATTTTATCTTCTGTACGGATTCCGTAGATCAAGTTGGTTAAAGATCGGATTCCGCGTGAAGAAAACGCGCTAATACAGGTTGTCGCCACGCGACAGTCCCTGTCGCCTCGCGACAGACCTTGTCGGGTCGCGACAGAGTCGATTCCTGGCGACAGGGTGTAGTTTTATTCCTTATCAAATTCTATGATTTTCCGGACTATTTTCTTATAAATAGGGTCCCCGAACCTCTGTTTTGATTCATCAACAATCAACTCTCATCAAGAATTACTTAATTCTTATTCTTTCTCTCTCTTTCTAAACCAACCTTTTATCAAATAAAATTCCGCATTCACAAGACTTAGAGTCTCTTAGCCAAGTTCGAAGTTGCCTTCGCCCTAGACGTGCAAGGTTTGATATTTTCTGAGGGTTTGGTCCAAAACTAGTCAAAACTTTATTTAATTTGATTTCTAATTTAATTCTTTAATTGTTCTTTATTGATTTTCATTGAAGTTTACTAACTTGTGTATTTTGTTATTAGAAAGGGGTACGAGGCTTCAAAGTATGTAATCTTATTACTCTCTTTCAATGTATAAAGCATGTTTAGATTTGTTTATTATTGTCTTATAATTCCTAGTATCATGTTAGGATGTGTTCAATTCCTAGTATCATGTTAGGATATTATTTTATGCTTTCTAGTATCATGTTTAGGATACCTTTGCATTCTAATATCATGTTAGTACCATGTTAGGTTTAAAGCTTTGATCTTTATTGTTTAGTGACATGCTAGGGTTTGTTATTAATCTTGTTAGTATCATGCCTAGGATCTTGCTATTATATTTAAGCTTTATTATATCATGTTATTATCATCGTTGTTATTGTTTATTGGTTATTATGCTTATGTTGCTTGATTTATTTTTTATTGTTATTGCTTGATCACACCTTTTATGATTACTAAAGGGAATTTGTACTTGAAATCACGCTTAATAAGATAATTATTAATTTGGTTTAGGCTAATGTGATTTTAACTCAAGTGATCGCCAATAATAGTTTATTTGTGCATTAATATTCAACCAACATAGATAAACATGGTAGGTTTAATATAATGTTTGTATGTTATTCGAAAAGCGCACATGAATACGAGCAGAACAAAGTAGAGGCCTATTTTATAGGGCGGGTCCTTTCTTTTGTAGATTGGATTCGTACCCTCATCCCCGAGCACTGTTTGGTTCAAGACCTTATGGAGTTGATGGTCCTTTTGGATTGTCTTTTGGGTTTACAAGTTCCTAAAACTTGTTGGCGACTCTTTTTGCTCTTTTTCTTTCCCTTTGGAACGCCACCATACTTTAGTGTATGATCACAGTGGGGTTCAAGTTTGGGGTTATCATAATGCTTGAAATATTCCCTACAGTTTTTGGCGACTCCACTGGGAAGGATTTCTATTTATATTCCTGAAATTTATTTTGGCAATTATTTAGAATGAGCGGATGAGACTCGAAAAATTCTAAGTATTTCATGTGCGTGATTTGATCAACATTATTGTCATATGCATTAAAAGGTTCTCATGGGAGCACCCCATGAGTCAATCCATAGGAATTTTACAAGTAGGAAATTTGAGAAATATCTTTCATGACTAGAATCGAAAAGATGATGCGAAATCTGGAAAATTCGAAGAACACATAAACTTGCCAAGGCATGTAGGAACTATCGTCTAGAAAACAGGGCTTGTCGCCCGTAAAAGGTTTCTGTCGCTTGGCGACAGGAGCTTTTTTGCGGCGACAGTCCCTGTAGTCTGGCGCCAAGTTCTTCCAATACCGAGCCAGGGGTCTGCCTTCTTGCTATGACCATTTCTAGCATTGTTGGCTTGATTTTGCTTATTGATTGAGTCCTTTTCTCATTTTTCTGAACCCATATGTGTTCTACATATGGATATAACCCTCTGGGGATTCCTGCTTCACCTGCCTAATGGAATATCCCACTATCATGTGCAAAGTTCAGATTTGGGTACGTGCAAAGTTTGTGAATCCACCAAACCATGGAGTCGAGTTCGATTTCATCACGAACTCGCGGAATCCTGTCCATTCGCTCCAACCCTCCCGATAGGCTTGTGTGCAATGCATATGGATTCATAACCATGGACCTTTTTTACTTAACCCATATCCTCGAACTTTAGAGAACTAGAGCCATGGTTAGGTTGCAAACTCATTGCATCATATTGTGACTATGTGAACTACTTGTGCACCCTTACTTGTATATATTATATATGTGTTAACCGTTTGTTTGACTTGTGGTTAAGTCTAAATAAACTAACCAATGACTAAAGGACTTTGTTTAATTAATTAATTAATTAATTTGAACTAATGAACAAGCCTAAAATCGAGTCATAGTTCCATTAAGTCAACCCGGATTATAATTCCCGTATACTGCACATGCGTCAACTTGTTTTGGTCATAGCCAAAGTTCTAGGAAGAACCATGAGTCGTATAACCTATGGATCTGTATCCCCGAGTTTTATCTTTAATTTGGCGTTGGTTTCGTCCCAATCAGAATCACAGATCAAAAGTTATGACTAAAATACTACAGCCTGTCCAGTTTAATGCACATACGTGAAGTCTTAACTTAGTCTTTACTTGAGTCTAGTCACATAGTCTAGCCACATGGTCATGACACAAGACTTAACATGTCAACTACACTCACTACTCTTAGCACACACTTTGTATATGTCATCATGACCATGTCTTAGGTTCATGCATGAGTCGTCTTTCCGTCATTTGAGTTGGGGGGTCCATTCTATTCCTAATTCTTCCATCTTCTTCCTACTCTCCACATACTTTCTTCCATATTCCTCCATCCACATCATCTTTTTACTCTCCACATGCTTTCTCCACACATATCATTCCCTTCATTCTTTCATGATCTCTTCCCATCTATGCATGTTGAATCGAGTTTAAGTCATGTGATTGACAATAATAAAAAAAAAAGAGTAATGATGAGACAAAACACAAAGCAAGCTTCTCACTAAGATTTCATGCTTTCTTCCTCTTTTTTTTTTCAAACCCTTCCCCAATAAGTCTAGCATAGGCACCTTGCATTTTCCTTAGATTTACTTTGTAGGTTTTTACTTTTTTTCCTTTTAATAAAATGAGCATTTTATTTTCTTGCATATGATCATTGCATTGCATAACTCAAAAAAAAAAAAAAAAAAAAAAAAAAAAAAAAAAAAAAAAAAAACCATGCCGAATTAAGCACAAGGTATATCCATGATTTGAGGCACCCCTTGTAGCCATGTCATATCATCTTCACCCTTCAAATATACAATCCTTTTTTGATAAAACACTTTGAGCCTCGTCTAACGATAGACCTTTCTTTTTTCAACCTACATCTACTTAACCTTGGGATGGGATGGTGTGTAACTTATGCAAGTTCCAAATATGAAAGCTTGAGTCATCTCAAAAGAATAAAATAAGAAAATAAATAAATAAAAGTGTACAAAAGGGCAAGTGTTCCAATGTCTATGATATAAAAATATCTTTCATAAGAACATGTCTCAGATTGCGTCTCTTATCGAGTGCTCGGTACCGTGCCTGAGAAACATGAATGCCAAGTGAGTGATAGACCGCATGATCGAGATTGCCCACACTTATAAAAAAAATGCGAATATGAAAAAATGCAAAAGCAAAAAAAGAAGAGCAAACAAAAAAAAGAGAGAGCTCAAAAATGAGAAATCTCAAGCATAAAAATACAAAGATTCAAAAGCAAGGTTGCACACCTTGGGGGCTTATTCAGGGTCTTGAGCCTTTATCCCCTTCTTCTTTAACCTTTAGCCTAACCACGTTACAACCCCTAAAAAGAGCTTTTTTGAGGTATACACACACTTGTGCGAGGTTCGGCTAGAGCTACGTTTGGCCTGATTCCTAACGGATACGTAGGCAACCTCATATTGAGGTGCGGCCATAATAAAAATGCATTCATTTTCACATTCACACACTTACACCATGATCATATCAAGGGATTTCCAATGCTCATCCCTATTTACTTAGAGCTAGACTTGGGGGCTTGATCCTTACATCATTAGCCTACCTAGCCTAAGAGTCATCATTATTTGACTCTTATCAAATAATACTTTTCCATACACTTAGCCTTTGCAGCCTAACTTTAGTGTCACTTTCACACACATCACAGATACATGACCAAATAGATACTTCCCTTAGGAACCTTTTGTCATGAAGTCTTAACATAACTTTGAAGCATGCTTTGACACATCACTCATCACTTATAATCATCATTGTACCAAAGTATGAAGTACTTAGCCTCCGTGCCTAAGTTACCTAAATACTTTCATCATTGAGTCAATAATTGAGATAGCTTAGGAGGAATTAATCCTTGCACCTTGAGGGATAGTATCAAATGCATATACTTGATTAAGCTCATTCAACATGCACCATTAAACACTTCAATTCTTTTTCGCGTCTTTCTTTTTCGGGAGAAATTCGGTACCCTCCACAAAAATGACGGAAAATTTTTGCTTTTTCGAGTCGCACTTTACACACGAGTCATGTACCTTGAGTCATGCCAAGCCACATGTGTCAAACGCTTTGAGTTAAGTCATGTCAAATCAATGAGTCAAGCAACACTAAGCCTTAGGTCAACCCTAAGATAATAAAAGATGAGCAAAGTCCTATAGTCTGAAATATAGATGCAGGTACATTCCAGCAAGCAAGAATATTCCCGAATTTTTTCGAAAAACCGCGAATATAGATGTATGAAACTTTTCCAAGATGAGAGAAGTTTGAGCAAAATTATACGGAGATGAAGAGCCTTAATTTCCAAAAGATTTGAGCATATTTGGTTCTAAGGAAACGACCAAATTGAAAGTTCGAAGCGATATTGCGGCGACAGGCACTTTTGGCTTGCGCTGGTGCAGCGACAGGTCACGTGGCTTCATGATGTGGTTATATGGACCTTTTACAGAAATTTCGGGTTCCTTGGTACGCCAGTTAGCCCCTCTAAGAAATTTGACATGATTTAGTAATCGGCTCGATTACAATCACAATAAGTGATCGACCTGACAAAAGATCGTCTCACTTAGCTTAAAGCGCCTAAGTATTGGCTCATCGCAAGCACCAAAGTAATGGTTCACAACGATTTCCTAGGATGGAAGAAGATTTGAAGATTCGAGATGACGAAGCCTTCAACAGGGGGCTTTAAGATTAAAAAGAGTCTATTACTTGGATTTAAGAAGGACGGTTTGAGATGAAGCGACCTTCAATAGCTTTCACTATGATTAGGGAGGTTATTATTTGAGAAGAACGATTCAAGATGAAGCGATCTTTGATAGCTTTCGCTAAGATTGTGAAGGTTATCACTTGATTTGAGAAGATAGCACGAGATGAGCAATTTTCGACGACATTCACTAAGATTGTGGAAGTTGTCACCTAGATTTGAGAAGAGCGGTTCGTGATGAGGCGGTCTTCGACGACATTCACTAAGATTGTGGAAGTTGTCACCTATATTTGAGAAGAGCGGTTCGTGATGAGGCGGTCTTCGACGACATTCACTAAGATTGTGGAAGTTGTCACCTAGATTTGAGAAGAGCGGTTCGTGATGAGGCGGTCTTCGACGACATTCACTAAGATTGTGGAAGTTGTCACCTATATTTGAGAAGAGCGGTTCGTGATGAGGCGGTCTTCGACGACATTCACTAAGATTGTGGAAGTTGTCACCTAGATTTGAGAAGAGCGGTTCGTGATGAGGCGGTCTTCGACGACATTCACTAAGATTGTGGAAGTTGTCACCTATATTTGAGAAGAGCGGTTCAAGATGAGGCGGTCTTCGACGACATTCACTAAGATTGTGGAAGTTGTCACCTATATTTGAGAAGAGCGGTTCGTGATGAGGCGGTCTTCGACGACATTTGCTATGATTGTGGAAGTTGTCACCATGATTTAAGGAAAAGCTCGAGATGTAGCAGCAATGATAGACAGCGTTCCCTAGGATGTGGAGAGTTGTCACAAATTTTGAAGATGGCGAAGTATGGTCACCTTCGACGGTCCCTCAAGGTAAAAAGGAGATTGTCTATAGCGGCGATGCACTGCCGTGGCGACGTACGGCCACAACTTGAAGATGACGACATACAGTTATTTTCGACGATGTTCCCGAAATACTGTAGAGGATTGTCACCAAGAGTATTGAAGACGACGACATATGGTTATTTTCAATGATGGCGTTCACGAGGCACTGTGGAAGTTGTCACAAAGCAACAAATGAAGCAGCAAAATGGTTACTTTCAGAGACGTGTGCGCGACGGTGCAAGATACGCGTTTCTTAACTCTTTTATCTGTTTAACTAATGATTGTTTTGCATGTATCGGCGTTATAAGAATGATTTGGAATCGCAGAACGTTTTGAATCATTCTCCGTCCCTATCGATACTTTGACTTTCGTTTTCCGAACATAAGTTTCTCCAAACTCAGTCAAAGTGGGGGCTTCTGTAGACACCCATTTGTGTCTCCCCAAAACCAAACCCAGTGATGAATGCCTTTCACGTCGAACCATTATCGAATTAGGTGAAAGTGGTTGGAAGTCAAGTGTTGCGGTTTAGTTTTAATTAAAAATTCTCTTCTCTCTGTTTTTGAAAATAACTCTATTTATTTGAAAATAGCCAAACCAGTTTAGTTTGGTCCATAATTAAGGTCCAATAATAGTGTAGTTGGATGGGGCTCGAAAAGACCTTTCATATATTATAAGCCTAATTCCGATGAATATTGAGGAAGTTATGGCCAATATACTAAACTGGGCCCGGTTAATTATTTAAATACGGCCCAATGATCTAGAGGAGGGCCCAATGTTAATTATTATTCCTAAAACTATTAGGATTAAATATAATTTTCTGGAAGTTTCTAGAGGATTCTTTTTAATTCTAATATTATTAGATTTAATAATTAATTATTTTAAAATAGACTTTTATTTGGAGTAAAAATATTATTTTATCTTAAAAATACGTATTTTATCTTCTGTACGGATTCCGTAGATCAAGTTGGTTAAAGATCGGATTCCGCGTGAAGAAAACGCGCTAATACAGGTTGTCGCCACGCGACAGACTCTGTCGCCGCGCGACAGTCCCTGTCGCCTCGCGACAGACCTTGTCGCGTCGCGACAGAGTCGATTCCTGGCGACAGGGTGTAGTTTTATTCCTTATCAAATTCTATGATTTTCCGGACTATTTTCTTATAAATAGGGTCCCCGAACCTCTGTTTTGATTCATCAACAATCAACTCTCATCAAGAATTACTTAATTCTTATTCTTTCTCTCTCTTTCTAAACCAACCTTTTATCAAATAAAATTCCGCATTCACAAGACTTAGAGTCTCTTAGCCAAGTTCGAAGTTGCCTTCGCCCTAGACGTGCAAGGTTTGATATTTTCTGAGGGTTTGGTCCAAAACTAGTCAAAACTTTATTTAATTTGATTTCTAATTTAATTCTTTAATTGTTCTTTATTGATTTTCATTGAAGTTTACTAACTTGTGTATTTTGTTATTAGAAAGGGGTACGAGGCTTCAAAGTATGTAATCTTATTACTCTCTTTCAATGTAGAAAGCATGTTTAGATTTGTTTATTATTGTCTTATAATTCCTAGTATCATGTTAGGATGTGTTCAATTCCTAGTATCATGTTAGGATATTATTTTATGCTTTCTAGTATCATGTTTAGGATACCTTTGCATTCTAATATCATGTTAGTACCATGTTAGGTTTAAAGCTTTGATCTTTATTGTTTAGTGACATGCTAGGGTTTGTTATTAATCTTGTTAGTATCATGCCTAGGATCTTGCTATTATATTTAAGCTTTATTATATCATGTTATTATCATCGTTGTTATTGTTTATTGGTTATTATGCTTATGTTGCTTGATTTATTTTTTATTGTTATTGCTTGATCACACCTTTTACGTTTGCTAAAGGGAATTTGTACTTGAAATCACGCTTAATAAGATAATTATTAATTTGGTTTAGGCTAATGTGATTTTAACTCAAGTGATCGCCAATAATAGTTTATTTGTGCATTAATATTCAACCAACATAGATAAACAGGGTAGGTTTAATATAATGTTTGTATGTTATTCGAAAAGCGCACATGAATACGAGCAGAACAAAGTAGAGGCCTATTTTATAGGGCGGGTCCTTTCTTTTGTAGATTGGATTCGTACCCTCATCCTCGAGCCCTGTTTGGTTCAAGACCTTATGGAATTGATGGTCCTTTTGGATTGTCTTTTGGGTTTACAAGTTCCTAAAACTTGTTGGCGACTCTTTTTGCTCTTTTTCTTTCCCTTTGGAACGCCACCATACTTTAGTGTATGATCACAGTGGGGTTCAAGTTTGGGGTTATCATAATGCTTGAAATATTCCCTACACTAGCCCTACTCCTTACATGGCTTCACTAGGCGAAAAAAGGGGTTGGCCACCGGTTCAAAACCCCCCTTGCCACCGGTTTTGAACTGGTGGCCAGTGGGGGGGTGGCAATTGCTAGGACAAAAGGCCACCGGTTCAAAACCGGTGGCAAAATCAAGTATTGCCACCGGTTAACCGGTGGCAAAAACTATTCCCGCTTTATTTTATTTTTTTGTTTTACATATAAATGCCACCGGTTAACCGGTGGCAATGTACATATATATATATATATATATATATATTTTTTTTTTTTTGGTCTTTTTCAAAACGAAATATAACAGAACAATTCAGTAAAAAAAAATTACAAACATCAAAATATAAATCAAACAATATCAATCTATATAATCGAAATTTTATTTACAATATAAATCAATACAATTGATCAATTACAACATATAAATCAAAAAAAAAAAGTACAATATAAATCAAAAAAAAAAAAATTACATCATCAAAATAAAATAAAAAAAACCATACAACATCAAAAACAATATTCCTGCATCAATGTACCTGCATCAACCAAAACAAAAAATAAATCATAAGCTGCGACACAAAAAAAAAAAAAAAATAATTCACGAACCCAGAAAACAATATTCAATTTAAAAAACCCAGAAAACTTAAAAAACCCAGAAAATTTTTAAAACCCAGAAAATTTAAGATACAACACTATGCATGTATCCATAAATCGATTTAAAAAATCGATTAAAAACCAAATTAAAATCGATTAAAAACCAAATTAAAATCGATTAAAAACCAAATTAAAATCGATTATTATTATTATTAAAAACCAAATTAAAATCGATTAAAAACCAAATTAAAATCGATTAAAAACCAAATTAAAATCGATTAAGAAACTCAAATAATTCCAAAAACGACTAATTAAACCCGGAAAATCAATCAATTAAACCCAACAAAATCCGATTAATTAACCAAGAAAAATCGATTAATTGAACACAAACCTCGTGCATGTCTTCGTGGTGCATGTATTCGTGGTTTATTGTGGCGGCGGTGGTCTTAATGGTGGCGGAAATGAAAGAGAAGGAGACGAAGAGATCGAAGGCGAAGCAGGCGAAGGAGATGAGAAGAGGGCGAAGGAGATGAGAAGGAGTAGGAGGATCGAAGAAGGAGTAGGAGGATCGAAGAAGGAGAAGGAGGATTTCTGAGAAGGAGATGAGAAAGAGATGATGAGAGCAGGAGGAGAGAGGAGAGAGGAGAGAGAGAAAGAGGAGAGGGGAGAGAGGAGAGAGCGGCTGATGAGAGGGGAGAGAGATAGGGTTTGGGGTTTATAAGGGGTTTTTTTTTTGAACTGATTATTGCCACCGGTTCAAAACCGGTGGCCTTATTATTATTGCCACGGGTTTAGTTTGAACCGGTGGCAATAACGGTTCACCTCTTCCCACCAATTATTTTTGCCACGGGTTTGGGTTGAACCGGTGGCCAATTAGCGATGTTTATTTCAATTTTTCTACTAGTGCTTGTCATATCTCCATGAGGCCCAATAATGAGCCTCTTACTTGTTTAACCCAATATCCTTATTGTGTGACCTCATATGATCCATTCTAGTGGGCTTTGGACTATTTTGACTAGCCCAAAGAATATTGATTATAATCTAGCAATATACAACGATGACCCAAAAGAATGAATTTATTATCTCCATAATAATGATCCTTGATATATCTACTAATAGCACTTATCGAAAACATAATTCCTTCACCACCAACCATCATAGCAAAGGCAATCGGCATACTAGGTAGCGGTAGTCAAGATGCGGCGGCGCAAACAAAAGTCGGTGTCGGGTCGTTGATGGTGAAGGCATGGTTGGAAATTCAGGGAAGGAAGTAAGTTTTCCGATTAGTTTTTTTGTTTGAATTTAAGGTTTTTTTTTTTGAAATATGGGTGGCTGGTAACCGGCGCTCAAAATCAGTTGACCGCTACCGGTAACCGATGGTCAAAGCCGATTGACCGCACTGGTCAATCGGTTTTGACCGTCGGTCACCGGTTGCGGTCTACCGGATACCGGCCATCAATTTTTTTTAAATAAAAAATATTATTTGTTATAACTATTAGATAAATAGTTAATAATTTCAATTAATTTCATTATTATCTGATAATTATTTATAATTAATTTTATTATAATTTGATAATTATTATAATTAATTTTATCATCATCAGATAATTATTATAATTAATTGTTATTATTATTGGCAGTTTGGTGTAGATGATGGTGGTTGACGCAGTGGTTGTGGGTTGTGGTGGTCGACGTGGTGGTGTGTGGTTGTTGGTGGTTGATGTAGTTGTAGTGGTGGATCCAGAAATTTTAAACCGGAGGGGGGGGGGAATGGTTATCACATAATTTGACAAAAAATGTTTTAAAAAAACAATACTTGAACATACCATATATAGGGCTGGCAACCCCTGACCCGACCCGATAACCCGAACGAACCCGACCCGAAGTTACTGAGAGAAACCCGAACCCGACCCGATCCGAACCCGAATAACCCGAATTCGACCCGATTTGACCAAAATTTCATATTTCGTAATAATATTAAGTTTTACACTATTTTTGATTGTTTCTAAGCATAACCCGAAATCGACCCGAAATCTGACCCGAACCCGACCCACCGACCCGAATTGCCACCCCTAACCATATATATACCAACTTACTCAAAAAATCAAGATACGAAGAACTTTCTCAAACATCATATACCATTTTTTCCGCTAGAAAATAATTGCTTATGGTTTGGAATTTTTGATGAATTTGACACATTAAAAAAAATAGCTAACTAAATGCAATTGTTATAAATCATAATGTTCTATTACAATCGTACGTAATTTAGGATTATTATTCATGCGAAATCACAATTACAATTTAAAAAATAAATTATACAAATTATACAATTTTTAAAAATATACAAATTATACTAATTATTAAGAAGAAAAAAAAATAAAAGGGATATAATCTTGTAAATATAAGGAAAAACAAAAAAACAAAAAAAAACTTTGGGGTTACTGTTAAGATAAAGTTACAATATGTATAATCTTTATCTAAATATGTAAACAAAGTAGTAATTTTTTTTTAAAAAAAAATGGAATTAAAAAATATAAACTCTATTAACCAAGTATCGAACTCTAGTCTTTTGGATAAAAGTTCACTTCACTCATCAGTGCACCATCTCATTGGGAGAATGCAATAATGAACACAAATTACTATTTCAGCTAATTTATTTTTATAAAATTGGGTGGACAGATGTCCCCCCTTGCCCCACACTGGCTCGCCAGTGTATGTTGTTTTAGAAGCGATGAATAGGCTAAAGTTAGAGAAAGAAAATGGAAAAAGATTTAGTAAGGGCAATGTTGTCCCTTTGCTTGTAATGTTAGCGGTGCGATTTAGCAATCCACGTAATAAATTAAGGTCATTAAACTATTGTTGACTAGGAATAGTCCCTAACTAGTTGTTTAGAAACACCACTTTGGGTGGTTGATGGACCAAACGTACACATACGAAAGTTGAAGGAGTAAAATTGCACAATACAATAGTTTAGGGACTGTATTTTTGTTTAACTCTCTAACATTCTACTAGTATTATAATCCACGAGGCCCAAATAGTTGGTGTTAGTTTCGGCCCAAATGTGCAGCCGGTCAATTTTAAAAGTCCGTTATCTTCTAGTCTATGTTTCTCAAGCTTATGTCTTTCTATGTTTAAAAAAAAAAAAAAAAGCTTATGTCTTTCTTAAGCCCAATTGAATCACCATCCTATTCCCTTCCCAAGCCTTTCTCAAGCCCAATTGAGTCATTTTCCTAGTCTCGTCAAGTAATGGTCAAACCTTCGAGTCAAAACGTGTACTTTCTCCGTTTCATATTATTTGCGACATACTCCATCATTTTCGCATGCATCTTAATATAGAGATTAGAGAGTAAGTAAATCAAATATAATTATTTGCATAAAAAATAATAAAAAAAATAATTGAGAGATCTTATATTAATTGAGGGGTGAAGAGATAAATTTGGCTAGTTTGAAAAATTCTTAAATTATTATATGTTGGCATAAAAATAAAGTCTTAAGATAAGATTGTGCTAATCTTGCTATTACCCCAATTTATAGTATTTCATCGAGACATCGAACCAAATAGTTATTAGTGTTTGAAATTTGATGAGGGTTTTCTCCTCAATTAAAAAAAATAAATGAATTGATTCTTCTTTATTGGAGTGTATATGTGGTTAATTAACAGGCGAGAAAATACAAGTTTATCAACTTGAACATTAAATGACAAAACTATTCAACAACATTTTATTAAATATGAATCTCACAATTGTTGATATAATTATGAAAATGTCATAATAACTAGATTTTTTTTTTCTTTTTTTTTTCTTCTTTTTTTTTTTTTAATGTTTGTCATTAAATAGATGAATTTTGTTTATAAAAGTGGTAAAAGTAAAATGGAGCTTCTTCTGCGTGGGCTATATCCTTTGCAAGAACGATAGTCTTAACTCTAACGTAATTTTAAAGGAAGTTTGTAGGGCATAGGGAAGTTAGTATTGTAGATTGTTGTTTTGAGTAAATAAATACATAGCGATAGAGTACACATAGTGCTGTCAAATTTCAAACCGAAACCGTTTAACTGTCCAAAACGAACCGACCCAAATGAGAACCGAACCGATGAAAACCGTTTTTTTAAAACCGAAAACCGACGCGAACTGTATGTAAATAAACCCGAAACCGAACCGATCCGAATAACGTTACACCGTATAAGAACCGAACCCGTTAATAAACCGAACTAGTTTTAAACCGAACTAAATCAAACCGAACCGAAAAAGAACCGAACTGTTTCTAACCCGAAACCGCTTTCAACCCAAAACCGTTTGAACCGGGATAAAAATCGTTTACACCGAACCGTTAACAACCCGCAACCCGTTTGCACCAAACTGTATACAAACCGAACCATTTATAAACCTAATCGTTTGCAAACCGAATCGTTTATGAACCGGATCGCTTATAAACGAATCGGCTACAAATTGCTTACTATAAAGAGAATATTAAAATCAAGTAAAAAGATGTTTTAAATGAAATTTAATTATGCACACATGTTTACTACCGATCGAGCATTAAAGAACCGAACTAGTCATAAAGTGAACCGATAAAGAACCGAACTAGTTATAAACTTAACGAAAAAGAACCGAACCAGTTATAAACTGAACCGAAAAAGAACCGAACTAGTTATAAACCGAACCGAAAAAGAACGGAACTGTTTCTAACCCGAAACCATTCCCAACTCGAAACTGTTTGAACCAGGATAAAAACCGTTTACACCGAACCGTTAACAAACCGCGACCCGTCTGCACCGAACCGTTTAAAACCCAAACTATTTACAACCCGAATCGAATTAAAACCGTTCAAGAAAGAATCGAAACGAATCGAACCGTTAACTATTTAAACCGAACTAAAACCGACCCCCAAAATAATTAAACCGATTTCAAACCGACCCGATTTAATATCGGACCGATTTCAAACCGAACCGAACCCGAACTGTCAAACTGTTTGACAGTGCTAAGTACAAAATATTGTATTGTAATTCGTAATATAGCTAGCTAAATATTTAAGTCAATGAAGTTAGTATGGGGTGGACCTTTCGTAATTTAGCTAGCTAAATAATTAAGTCAATGAAGAAAATATAACATAGAATAAGTAAAAATAATCTAAGTGTATTTTTGTATATACACTTATATACATAATAATAAATAATTAAAGATCATTAATCCGTAGTTAAAAATCACTAATCAATAGTCAAATAGTTAGTTCAGTTCAGTTCAGTTCAGTTCAGCTCTAATAAGTTAAGTTCAGTTCAACTCAGTTCAGTAAATCAGAACAGGCCCTAAGACAATTTTAGTGAGACAGAGTCACAAAAAGAGTAAATACTATATCATGATTGAAGTGAAACTAGAATGTACTATCATTTGGTAACCATGAAACAGTGTTTCCAAAACTATAACGATTGTACCAAGATAAGTACTTCGTATATATCCAAGAGCAAACCGCATTGAAGCCATAACACAACGGTCAACAGATGTAGTTTTAAGTTATGTAGTCTTCGGTTGAATTTAAAATGCCACGGTTTAGCCCAACATTCCCAACAATGCTTCCGGACTAGCCGTATAACTAACAACAACTCGGACATATAGAAGTTACATGATCACTACATTTTGGTCTTCCATAATCATAATCAATGACTTAAGAAATCGTTCAATTGTAATTATCGCACCAAAGTAGTATATCGTTATTGAAATCGCTTCAATCTTAAAATATATTACAGAGTAATATTTACACATAAAATAATATTGGTATTACTAATCAAGAAACTATGATGAACAACATACAAAGAATATAATACAATTGTCGGGAATAATTTATAGTTTGAGATATTGGGAAAGTAGAACTATTTGGCCAACCCAAAGAATTATTGGTCAAGTAAAATATGAGTTTAATGATACATGTACACAATAATTAAAGGGTGTGTTCAAAAGTATTCCTATTAGATTGACATATTGTTTAAGCTTGAGTTGACAATAATATTGGTCGGCGCTAACTCTTTCTAAATAAAAAAGTCGAATGGAGACCTAATTTTAATATTCATCAAAATTATAAAGAAACCTAACATTAAATAAACAAAAATATCCAACATGAAACACCAATACAACTAATGACTTAACCTGAAGAAAACTCGATCATAATTGCGTGTAAGATTGCAACTAATTCAATATGATCCAAACAATTGGTTTACCAGCTTCGGCTGAGCCTCCAACTATGATTAACTAAGGGTCTACTTTATTCAGCTTAATTTCAATTCAGTTCAATTTCAATCAGTTCACTTCACTTCAGCTTTTTAATTTGCTTCTCTCATAAACAATTAGTTTCAGCTCTATTCAATTCAACCTCAATCAATTCAGTTCAGTTCAGTTGTTTTCAGTAAATCGGTACAGGCCCTTAGTTAATTATAGTGAGTTTCTTTGAGAACAACTAATAATATAGAATGATATATTATTAATATATTATTATAAGTAAAAGCAAGTAGCAAAATTTACTGTAGACTGAAGTAGAAGCAGGTAAAAGAAAATAGTAAAATAAAAATGTTTGTACACATGCTGACCGTAGTGTGTATGTATATACACGGACAAAAGCTGTTTCCAACGGGCGTGCATGCGCTCAACATTGCAAGCCATATAAAAACTCATCATACTATTTGCATTTTCACAAACCCATCAAAAGGATTAGCGTTAAGGTCAAGATTAATTTAATTTTAATTAACCATTACATTGTCCAATAACCTTTTTTTGGAGGGAATTAGGGAGCAATTAGAGAAGAGGGACCACCACAATTATCGAGATTTATTCTTAATTAATCATATCTTTATATTACTATATTATGATAATGACCTTTATTAAGAAAAATCTCCGTAAATGGTAAGATTTGTTTGTGCCAAAGATGGCAAATTCAAAGCTAGAACCCTTCAAGTTTTACGCGCACCAATTGCTATTTTTTTTATTTATTTATTTTTTTTATTTATTCAAGATGGCACTAATTTTTAGCAGTCATAGATTCATAGTAGACTAGTTTAAAGCTTTTTTATTTGATTATTAACGGGTAAATTGTCATATAGAATTGGAATCTCGTACAGGTTAAATCAACCTAAGTTTAGCGGGTAAAAATCCGTAAAAGGGAGGAAAAAGGTAAAAGAATCTTCACCTTTAAATTGTCCTGTTAGAGAATCTATAGCGAGTATCGATTTAACAACCTCAAAGATGTGAGAAATAATTTCTATCAAGTACATTTTGGTACAAACCATATCTTCTATCATTGTGAAAAAATAAAAATTAAAAAATGTATGAGATGAACCATATCTTATATCTTAAAGCAAGGATCCATTCGAGTTTTTAAATTACTAATGAAGTATAGATATTCTTGCAAATACTAATTATATGATTAAACTTCTTCAATAAAAAAAATTATTAAATCATCAAAGTATGAAATATTTAAGAAATGTGGAATAGCTCAAGTTGTTAGAGATTTCATCCTAATTACAAAAGGATTTGGGATTATTGCCATTACGGCTCTCTAAATACCAAAAAGAAAATAATAAAAATCCATATTAAGCTTTCAAATAAGGCTTCACTAATTAGGGCCTGTTCTCTTACGTTGAAATTCAGTTCAGTTCAGTTCAGCTGAGTTCAGTTCAGTTCAGTTCAGCTCAGCTCAATTCAGTTCAGTTCAGTTCAGCTCCTAATTTCCTTCTCTTATAAAATATTCATTTCAGTTCAGTTCAGTTCAGTTCAGTTCAGCCGAGTTCAGTAAATGAGAACAGGCCCTTAGTTATATTTTATTTTCTATTTTTTCCATGTTACTATTGAAAAAAATAGTAATACACATTTACTACGTATATTACAATTTGAAATCAATCCGAACCTGATTTGGAAGTTAGAAGTCCATTTTTTATACAATAATACAAGTATCTTTCTTTGTTCAATCGTAATTTAATTCGATTTTAACCATTAAATTAAACAACCCTAGATTTGTAACACACTCCCTCTTTTTTTAAAAAAAAATTAAAAACATCTTGACTTTTGGCATTATTTACTTATCCACTTTAACTAATTTTTGTAATTTAAGAAGAAAAAAATAATATTATAGGTACTCTTTGGAAATGTTTTAATAAATAGATTATTAATTATTAATGTTCAATGTTATAATTTTTATTTATTGATAATTAAAGATTTTATTGGTCAACGTTTTACGTTATCATATATGTATAGGAGAAACGTTTGACCTTAAAAAATATGGACAGTGTATTTATAGAATCCAAAAAAATACGAGTTGTATACGAATATACGCTAATACTCATGTTAACATGATCATACATCCAACGGCTAGACATTGGACACGTGGGTGCATTAGATCGTGTGGGGGCCAAAACCTCGGAAGTCGGCCAAGTCTCAGTGTCTCCGACAGTTAGTACAAATAGCCACGTGCAACCACGAAATTGGTGGGGCTAAATTACACGTGTCAGTCTGTGGTAATTTTATGGTGGGCTTAAGCTTAATTAATTAAACTATTTTCTTTATCTTTTCATTATTTTTGGTACGATTAGAAGCTTTTTAATTTAGTTTTTGAACAAAAAAAAATGAGAATACGAAGTTTTTTTTCCCCATTATTTGAGCATGTAATATTTGATGGGTTGAAGTACGGACACTATCTTAATCGAGGTTATACAGTGTATATATTTACATGATCGATAATTTATAAATAAAATTAGTACTTTGAATTGTACTATATTTCATGAATTTACATTTAAGAAACAAAACCCCATAAAATCTTTTTGTTTAATACCTTTTTCTATAAGAATCTCTTACAATTTTAGTTTGGAAAAAAGTAAACTTTTTCATCAATGTAACAAAAATCAATGCTTAGCAACATGAAATCTAGGTATTTTTCGGGAAATGGCGAAATCTCACATGACAATTAAAAAAATAAACCCTATCAGAAGAAAATCATTAATTTCTAGTACGAACTTTAGTAATACATACTATTGCACTGTTCACAAATTTCAGACAAGAAAAGATGAAGAAGACAGGAACTGCTATCATGTAAAAATAAATATAATATAAGGTGTTACAGAGACAATCGAGTTTTTATACCTCCTAAATCAGAACATTTTTTCCCCTTATCATGATATAATTTGAACTCTTGGTAAACATATTTTGAGCTAATTTTCAAATATAAGTTGCTTTGAAATGTTCATTGATATTATTTAACTTAGTTTAAGAGCTTTACATGGATGAAAACTTCCTTTAAACTCCTTCAATTGTATTGCATGATCTCATCAAATCTTGCTTTAGAGATCCCTTATTTAGTTATTTGTCAAACTACTAGTGTTGATTCATTGATTATTCATAGTTTCCTCAATTTTGGACCATTTTTTTTATATGAAGTTTATATTATACAGTATTCCTTTATATCATTATAAAAAGATAAAAAAAAGTGCATGTAATGAACTAACGTTATTAATTTTACATATTCTTTGAGACAAATTTAATCACTAATATCTTTAAATTATGGATTGAAAGTTATATAAGTGTGTGCTATATTGCAAATTAAATGAACTGAAATAAATCATTAAAAATCATGCATAATATATTCTTTTTACATAAACAAAACTTTTAACCTAAGAAAACCTTTTTATTGCAGGTACAAATAGTATAGTCTTGGGCCAATAATCTTGTATGATATGATATATGTACCTTTTATTGGACAAAAATGTAATTACTAATTATTGTGAGAGGTGAGAGTGATGTTGGTTAAGCTATACCATTGTTGTCAAAATCGTGATCCAGATCGTAGGATCGGACCCCATTTTAGTCAAACGATTCAGATCGGATGCAGAATCGCAAAACAAGCAGGATCGCGGTAGGATCGGTCAGGATCACACTGGTTCGGGTAGGATCGGTCAGGACTCAGGATCGTACAGGATCGGATGGGGTTGGACGATCCTGTTTTTCACTTAAATTATTATTGAAGTGTACAAGATCGGTCAGAATCAAACAAAATAGTGTAGGATCGGTCAAGATCGTACGTACGATCCTACTTTTTACTTATTAAAATGAGCCTAAAGCAATTAAACTTTTCTCCAAGCTAAGAAAATTACTTTCCAGCTAATAAAACTATAAATTTTACCATTTTTATGGCTAAATGTAATCTAGTTATGTAGTAATCTTTTTATTACTACTTTTATCAATTTTGTAGGATCTTACGATTCTACGATCCGATTTTACCGATTCAATCCTACTCCTCTCACTGATCCAAAGTAGGATCTCGATCTTGAAAACTATGAGCTATACTACATAAAGCCCTATTTACATTATTGGTATTTGTGAAAAAATAAGTTCAATAAATAACTATCCTCTACAAAAAAGATATATAAGTTCAGATAAGTTTCTTCCATGAAAAATAAGAGATTATTATCATTTATTGATCCATAACCCACATACCCCTTCCCCAAATGGGACCCACTTCCTTCGAATGAGAATGACAAATATACCCTAAAGGAAAGTTACCAAATCACCCTTCTAACTGGGCCTAACAAAATTCTCAAGGCCTATACCTTAGAATTTATTGGGTCCACTTGATGTACATCACAACAAATGTTGATATTTAAAAAAAGGCAAATTCGTATACCTTAAAAATATTGGATTATCAAATCATCCTTGGTAGTTTAGCAATTTTTCTATTTTTTCATTTTGGCTTAAAAGCAAGTTTTTCAGTTGATTGAAAAAAAGTCATTTATCAAATACTGTATATTTTTTTACCAAATTTAAAAGCCAAAAGCTAACTAAACAACTACTAATTAAACACTTTTATAACTCTACGATATTGATCTAATGTGCTTCAAAAATAGGTTATATTATGAAGAATCAATGTGTTGATCAACTAAAAGAAATATCATAAACTTTAAAAAAAAAATATTGTATCTTTTTTGTTTGCAACATTTTCAATTAAAATTTAGAGTAGTCATTAGGGTTTTGACAATTAAATTCAATTTTATTTTTTTAACAGACAATTAAATTCAATTAATATACTACTTTCTTCGGTCACAATAATTACCACACTAAGCTTTGCATAGAGTTAGTTTTATGTGATCTAATAAGTTCGTTGTTATTGTTATCAACTTATCTAATACTTCCTCCGTTGTCTTTATCTGTATCCAATTGAGTTCGAACAACAATCATATACCCTCTCACAAACCACAATCGACCATTTTCTACACCATCTCGGCCACCGCCCACTTAAATTAGCCCAAATAATCATCATCCCATCACCTTCTCCACCGTACCCACCTCGCCTTCCACCTGAGTCAGCCCCACTACAACACTAATATATATCCCTCCGCACCATCATCAACCTTATCTTAACTTAGGGCCTATTTATTTCGTTCATTTTATTATTGTTACCTTTTTGACTTGATCTTAACTTATTTTATCTGATTTGATTTGAACTTGTTTCTGTTTTGAACTAATTGTATGTTTTAATTTGACAAAACTTTGACCTTATATGTACACTAATCTTTAAGGAAAAGTTATATCAAATAGGATCTTATCAAATTTGTAATAATGTGTTTTTTAATATGTAATATTATAATAATCTTTTCATTACAAAATTAAATATATGTAGCAATAAAAAAACCATACATAAAACGATAAAGTATGTCAAAACTCATATTTCCTGAACTTATTTTGATCTGATATAAAATAAAGAAAAATAAGGTGAACTCAACATAGCCTCATCCAAACTTATTAGCCCTTATGTTATCTTATTCGAAGGCTTAAAATAGTAAAATTAAGATGAACAAAACAAAGTGTTAGCGGTAAATAAAGGCAATAGCATTGGCTAGGTCATGCTAAAAAACGTCCTGGCTAAATGGAATGGGTAGTCTAAGAACAAGTGGCACATCTATTGATTAATGCTAGAGTCATTTTAAGATTGAGGGTTGATATTCACGTAAGCGAAAGGTCGAGTAATATCATGACTATGAACTGATACCATCTCATAAAACATTTGCTTCTCTTGGTTGAAAAAAAAAGCATGACTGATCCATTGTTGTTTTATTAATTCAATTTCAAAAGATGATTTATATGCATGGCGTACCAACATGCCTCTCATGCCTTTGTCAGGCCAATTAGAAGCTCAATTTTTATTTAGCTATGACTTGAATCACTTGATCATACCTATTGGTATGTCTCATCTCATGCTCAAATCTATTTAGTCCAATGCAACTCATTGCATACTGAAAGAATATTTGCCGTGCCTTTCTCATTGATTAAGAGTCAATATATAATACAATCGTAAGCTAGGTTAGGGTTAAGGCTAAACTAGTAATTTACAAACTAATTACAAACTAGATTATTTACATAATCTAACACTCCCCCGCAGTCAAAGCGGGAGGACCATGAACGCTTAGACTGTCCCGAAAATCATCAAATAAAACCTTAGGCAGACCTTTGGTGAAGATGTCTGCAATCTGGTATCGGGAAGGCACATGTAGGACACGTACTTCGCCCTTTTGAACTTTCTCACGAACAAAGTGAATGTCCATCTCAATATGTTTAGTGCGTTGATGTTGAACCGGATTACTAGAGAGATAAATTGCACTAACATTGTCACAATAAACTAATGTTGCCTTCGAAATAGGAAGATAGAGCTCGAGCAACAAATTGCGAATCCAGCAGGATTCCGAAACCACATTGGCAACCCCTCTGTACTCTGCTTCACAACTAGACTTAGACAAAGTGGGTTGACGTTTCGAAGACCAAGAAATCAGATTATCACCAAGGTATATACAATACCCTGATGTAGAACGACGAGTATCCGGACACCCGCCCCAATCTGCATCGGTGTATGACACAAGAGAAGAAACAGGAGATTTATGCAACTGCAAACCAAAATCTGTCGTACCTCGAATATATCGAAGAATGCGTTTCAACGCATCCATGTGCTCAACACGGGGTGAGTGCATAAATAAGCAAACCTGCTGAACTGCATAAGAGATATCTGGGCGAGTGAATGTCAAGTACTGCAAAGCACCACAAAGGCGCCGATAAAAAGTAGGATCGTCATACAAAGCACCCTCCTGAGTGCTCAATTTGCCTTTGGTGTCAACAGGAGTGGCCGAAGGCTTGCAATTCGCCATTCCTGCTTTTTCCAAAATTTCCTGTGCATACTTCTTTTGAGATAAAAATAAACCATTTTTACCTCTAGCAACAGCAATACCCAAAAAATAACTCAGAGGACCCAAATCCTTCATAGCAAATTCAGAACTGAGTCGAGAAATGATATGTCGTCGAAGAGAGTCCGATGAAGCAGTTAGCACAATATCATCAACATATAGAAGAAGATAAGCAGTATCATTACCATGGCGATAGATGAACAAAGAGGTATCAGATTTGCTATTAGCAAAACCAATAGTAGCCACAAAATCTGCAAAACGTTTGTACCATGCACGTGGTGCCTGTTTCAGACCATATAGTGACTTCTCTAATAAACAAACATGATCAGGTTTATCAGGATCTTTAAATCCTAAAGGTTGATACATGTACACCGTTTCATTCAAATGACCATGTAAGAAAGCATTTTTCACGTCCAACTGATGAATGTGCCAAGACTTAGCCAAAGCAATGCTAAGAACTACCCGGATAGTAGCCGGTTTGACAACCGGGCTAAAAGTTTCATCACAATCAATACCCTCCCTTTGGGTTTTACCATCACCAACCAAGCGAGCTTTATGTCTCTCAAAAGAGCCATCAGAATTCGTTTTGTGCCGAAAGATCCATAAAGAGCGAATAACATTCACATTATTCGGTCGGGGAACTAATTTCCAAGTACCATTTTCAATAAGAGCATTATATTCTTCCTGCATAGCAAATTTCCAATTATGGTCACGAAGAGCATGGACCGGGTTGTTGGGAATAGGAGATATGGAGGTAGAAATGTGATGTGCTTGATCGGAGTACTTTGGATTTGGCTTGAAAATCCCGTGTTTGCTACGGGTGGTCATGGAATGAGGTTGGTGTAAGGAGGGAGGTGGAGAGGAAGGCTGCCCCGTCTCACCACACATAGGCTCGTCCACACCACTGCCCGCGTTTGACCCGGCGGGGCTAGCAGGAGGTGGTCGTAGACCACGCTGCTGAGCAGTGGGGGGCGTGGCAGGTGTGGGAGAGGGGAAGCGAGGAGGGGAGGGCTGCTGTGGTGACACGGGCAGGGGACTCCGCAACTGGGTTGCGGCAGAACAGGGGACACCGCAGCCTAGTTGCGGAGTGTGCTGTATGGCAGCATCAAGGGGGCTAGGCTGCGGGTGTGTGTGAGGAGAGGGTGGTGCACGAGGCAGGGGTGAGGAGAGGAGCTGCTGCTGCACAATGGGGCTATCAAGAATGCTCAATTCACTATCCAAAAAGTCATATGTATGAGGTTCCGGAGTATGAATTTTTGAAAAAGGAAAAACCGACTCATCAAACCACACATGTCTAGCTATAATAATCTTCCGACTCGACATATCAAAACATTTATACCCTCGATGATTAGACGGATATCCTAGAAAAACACAAGGACTACTTCGAGCTTGAAGTTTGTGAATTTTAGAGGATGGAGAGAGGGGATAACATAGACAACCAAATACCCTAAGATGAGAGTAGTCGGGAAGCTTTTGATAGAGAACTTGAGTAGGTGAGTTATAGCCTAGAATTTTTGACGGTAAGATATTATGGAGATAGGTAGCCATTTCAAGAGCATGATGCCAAAAAGAAGGAGGAATCGAAGCATGACATAGAAGAGTTCGAACAATATTATTGATTGTTTTAATCTTTCTTTCGGCCTTGCCATTTTGAGGAGAAGTATATGGACAAGAAAATCGAAATGTCATACCGTTTTGTTCACAAAATTTTTGAAACGGAGTTTTGGTAAATTCCGTTCCATTATCACATTGGAAAGCCTTAATCTCCCTCTCAAATTGAGTCTTAATATATGTTCGAACACGAATAAATAAATCATAAACTTGAGACTTTGAAGAGATAGGAAAAGTCCATAGAAAATTCGTGTAATTGTCGAGAAAAAGAACATAATATTTGTGACCAAGAGAGCTAACAATTGGAGAGGTCCATAAATCACTGTGAACAATATCAAAGGGCATAATAGTATGAGACATTGAATCATAAAAAGGCAATTTCATTAATTTTCCCAAAGGACAAGAATGACAAACATGTGTTGAAGCCTTATTACAATTTATGAGATTACTACTACGCAAGGAACTAAGAATTGCATTTCCCGGATGACCTAAACGGGAATGCCACACACTAGGAGAAACAACTGCAAAAGCTGACGGAGTGGAATTGGAAAAGACTTGACGATCTGTGGAAAAGGGATAAAGATCGCCACTGCTATTACACCTCACTAGTTTGCTCCCCGTCTGCAAGTCCTTCACAGAAAACCCAAAAGGATCAAATTCAATTGACACATTATTATCAATGGTGAATTTTCTAACAGAAATCAGATTTTTGACAAGTTTAGGTACGTGGAGGACATTTTTGAGTTGAAGTGTGTTTTGGTGTAGGGATGTGTGACCATAACCATGAATTGGAATTTTGCTACCATTGCCAACAATAATAGAATTATTATTATTTTTGCTCAAATGAAAATACGATGACAAGTTACCTTGAGAGTTTGTCATATGAGAGGTAGCTCCGGTGTCCATGTAATAATTCGGATCGGCAAGAGACATAGTGTGCATAGCTTGCTCGATGTTAGTCGGCACATACCCTGTAGAATTGGAAGTAGGTCCGGACATGTAGTACGCTTGCTGTGGTCTGGATCCGAGAAGACCAGGCTGCTGTGGAGAGGACTGATGAGGCCTAGCAGCCCATTGTATTGGGCCTGGGGCTTGTGAGGGATATGGGCAGGGAGGGGCTGGCCAATACGCCCATGGAGGTGGATACGGCCACCCCTGCTGACCCGAGAATTGATGCGCTGCTGCAGGCCCCTGCTGCTGCGTTTGCGGCGGTGGCTGGTTGCTCCGACCACCAGACCCGGCACCGCCTTTCTTTCCTCCCTTTCCCTTAGGCTTCCGACCACCGCGAGCAGGCTGTGAAGAGCGAGAAGAATCAGAATTCGCCTTGCCCTGCTGCGAATTAAATGCGACCGTCGGTGATTGTGAGATGTGAGCCTCCTCACCCGAATCAAGAACATCGGTGGCATTACTTTGCTCCTCCAATTCAAGCATGGATCGCAAAGTGTCAAAAGAGGGAAGTGGATTGAGATGACGAACGGAGGTGCGGAACGCCTTGTAATCTTCGGAGAGCCCCTTTAACAATTGCAGCGCCATACGATTATCAGAAACCGCATCACCTACATTACGGAGGCTGTCTGCTAGAGATTTCAGGCGAGTGCAATACGCCTTAACACCCTCGAACTGATCGAGCCTGGTGTTTGTGAACTGCGCATCAAGCTGTAGAGCACGGGCTGACTTGTTGTTGAGAAAGAAATTCTGCAATCGTTTCCAAGCATCGATAGCCTTGTCATCGGGATCGATAATTGAATCAAGAAGGTCAGTCGAGATGGTATTATATATCCATTGACGAACGATGTTATCAAGTCTTTGCCACAACTCAGGATCAGAGGAAGATTCAGGGACTTTCTGCTTGTCACTAGCAACGGGAGGGATGATATGGTCGATCACTAAATTCGTACGGCAATGAAGTTGGAATAAAGTAGACCACGTATTGTACTGAGTACCACTGTAATCAAGAACAATAGGAATGCACGTTTTGATGTTAGGGACAAGAGTAGCAGGATGAATCTTTTGTTCGGCCATTGATGAGTACCGAAATGAAGAAGAAGAAGATTAGAGAAGATGAGCGGAAGAGAATTTAGGGTTTCGGATTGAAAAACCTAGACTCGTGATACCATGAAAGAATATTTGCCGTGCCTTTCTCATTGATTAAGAGTCAATATATAATACAATCGTAAGCTAGGTTAGGGTTAAGGCTAAACTAGTAATTTACAAACTAATTACAAACTAGATTATTTACATAATCTAACACATACCATTAATTTATTATAAAATTTTATATGGGTAAATTATCTATTGGATACATATATAGAATATGTGCATGGTCGTCTTGGACGAAGAAGATTAAATCTCACACAATACAATTTTAAAGCACAAGAAGGGTAATTGCAATTAATGGTTTGGGGTTCACGTGTAACAAATTGAATTTAAAATAATGGGTTGCCTAAGCTACATGCCTAAACTATGGAAACATAGGTACTCCTTCCTTGTATTGGCAATAGCATCGGATTGCGAGACTTTCCATGGAGGTCACCCAATTATTGATGTTAAACCATATTATATAATTTATTTTATAAAATATAATTATAATATAAAGTTTGATTCTCTAAACATCAAAGATATGGATAATATGTTTAGGTGGAATCAAGATCTATCTACTATTAGCATCAAAATTAATATTATGAAGTATGTTCAAAGCCAACAACTTTATTGTAAGCGACATGTATCTGTATCATATCTATCTATTGTTTTAAGCATAGCAGACATTTTCTAATCTTGTTTATTTTAGTTTTAATCATATTATTAGTGTTGTTAAACTAAAGAATACTTGTCTTTCTGTTGTTCTTTTGTTTGTGATTTGTTTAATTGATATTTGGTTTATTGTAACCCCCAAAAAATTTGATTTATCGATCGAAGGGGTATTTCTAGAATTTAAAAATCATAATTTGGAGGAGAATTGACACCAATTGGGAGGTAAGATTAGACAATAATGTCAAACAAGCAATTTATTGGCCCCTTGATTTATTTATTTTTTATTTTTTTATTTTTTTTATTATGAATTTCTTCCACAAATTACTATTTGTGTAATATTAACTTGCCTAATATTAACATTTCACAAATCACGTAATTCCTTTTTATTTTTTTAAAATTGCAACAATTTACCTGTTATATGTTTGTCGATGTATAAATTTAGCCGAGTATAGTTTGACAAAGTAGCTAATTAAATTTTTAAATCTTGGAATGTTGACACACTGTAGGAAACATACTCCCTCCTCGTTTTGACATACAAATGCTTACTGTATATATGGAGTAATTTTGATACGGAGTACTTGAATAGTTAAGTTAGTGCAAGAAAATGATGTAGATAAAGTGATGTAATCAATTTAGGGCCTGTTCTCATTGACTGAACTCAGCTGAACTGAACTGAAATGAATATTTTATAAGAGAAGGAAATTAGGAACTAAACTGAACTGAATTCAGCTGAACTGAACTTAACTGAACTGAACTGAATTTCAACGTAAGAGAACAGACCCTTAGTTTATGTAAATTTGGCATGCAAAGGACGAAAAAAAAAGTAGTATAGTAAGATTATGTGGTAAAATAGTAAAACAAGTTTTCAAAGTACCTTGATAAAATTGTACGTAGTACAGCTAAAGCGCGAGAAAAACTGTTTAGATAGAGTTCATAAAACGAGTTACGGAGTAACATAATTATGAGTATAATTATAAATAGTAATTTGTAAATTAAGTGTTTGGAAAATTGGAAACTGAAACACACCAAAATATGAAGTTATACACTTATACATTCGTAAAGAATAAAGATAGCTCAACTGTAAAACATGCAACCTTTTTTTCTTTCTGATTTCTTGCATGATCAATCAAGACATAGAAGCTAAATAAGCTATGATCTCATCAGTGACATTATTATTGGCTCCATATTTACCAATTGTAAGGCCTTGTTCATTTCACCTTGAAAAAAATAATATTAGGTACAAATAATTTCAGTTTAGTAAAAATAAGTTCAGTTCTGTAAAATTAATTTTAGTACAGTAAAAATAATTTCGGTTCAGTAAAAATAAGTTCAATTTAGTAAAATTCAGTTTTCTCAAAGAAGAATTATAATAGAAAATCAGTAAAAATAAATTTCAGTTCCCGCAAAAATAATTTCAATTCAGTAAAAATAATTTAAGTTCAGCGAATATAATTTTGTTTTAGTAAAAATAATTTCAATTCAGCAACAATAAGGTAAAGTGAACGGGGCTTAAGTTCTGGTAAAACGATCGAATTACTTTTTACCATCACAGCAGTACAAAGGTTACAGTTTAATTTCAAATATTATATGTACAACAGTTACACCATCTGACAATTCTATCCTCGCTCTAATAATAGTAGGAAAGATCGATGTTTAAGCCTTTTTTTCTTTTAGTTGTTACAATAGGGATTAGAGAGGTACGAAAATTTAGATATAGTTCATCTCTGCATTGCTAAACCTTTTTTTGTAGCTCCTCATCAACCAAAACCAATTAGCACAAGGTGGTTATGTTCCAGTTCTCTCCCGATTGTTGTTGCGGGAATCGAACACAGATTCTCCCTACCTAGTGTAGTCCCAATCACCATTACACCAACATCCAATTGATACTTTTGTTGACATATCTTACAATTAGGAGTCGATAATTGTAATTAATGACCAACCTAAATTCTAATCTACCTATTATATTAGAGTTAAGGAATCTTAGGATGAACAATGTAATGAAATCACTTTATCATAACAAAGAACGTAACTTTTATAACCATTATTGAATTATGGTTATTATTATTAACGTCATATCATCGTTCATCGGACAATAATAATATTATTTGGCGTCAAAATAAAGTCGCAAGAACCCTAGGAGATGAGTAGAAATAGAGTAGTTCATATAAAATTATTCGATGCCCCCAAATGAACAAGCTTAATTAGGGATATGCATGTAAAATTAAAACCAACAAAGAGAACCTATTAACGGATCATGCTTAAAGGTTTTGTCGGCCAGTTAGATTAGGAAAATAGAGTAATTAGCAAAAGTTATGGGTCACAAAACCTTTGTCTTTTCCTATAATCATAGAGATTTGATTAACATTTTACTAATATTATTATCTTTGAATCAATACCATACCATACCCTATAATTTACCTAACTATATATCATCCCAACTATATATGATTACTATGCTAAAAGTTGAAATTTAAGAATTTTCAAATCTTTCAACAGTAAATTTACACGCGTACGAAAAATCAAATCAATATATTGCCTTTTTCACTTGTCTATGTGAATAACTATACAATTTGACATTATTTACCTCCTCCCCATTTAAAGGAATTTATGTCACTATTACTCAAAAAAATCTATAATAAAATTATTGGGTCCCTTCTAAAAGATTGAGGTTACATATATTGATTAGTTATTTTGATTAATTGATATTATAATCATAGAGTATTTTACCTCTCTTTTGTGTCGACACTGTAACCAAGACGATGCATCACATGTTTTAACAATGTTTTTCTCAATTTAATTATAATTTCTCGTTAACTAACGTGTTTAACAACATTTATAGGTTTTCGATCGAAATCTCTTACTAGATAATATACTTTAAACTTGACAATTGCTACAAAAGAATTGTAAGAGAATTATTTTGTTATGCACTTCCCTTTAAAAAAAAAAAAAATGGTGTTATGCACAACAGTAAATTTATTTGTTGAGCCTTACGAAATAATAATGCAAAATTTACATGGTACAAAATGTGAGAAATAATGGTTGCATGCTAATTTGAGTTTTAAAATTGATTTCAACTTAGGAAAATTGATCTTATTATGTTGGCCTTATGCAGGCGTTACATCTTTTAGATATACCTAGATAACTAGATTATTTTTACTACACTAATTTAACTTTTGTAAAACATTAAGTAAAACTCATGGACTTTCTTAGCTAGGTATGTAAACCACTAAGTAAAACTCATGGACTTTCTTAGCTAGGTATTTATGTGTAAATTATTAATTACATCACCTTTTTACTTATATAATAGAGATTAAACTTAATTGAATTTTCTTTAAAAAAAAAAAAAAAAACTTAATTGAATTGTAATTTGAAAAACTATTCAAAGCCAGTTTCTATAGAAAAAGGTAAATTTCTCAGAATCTAATTGTTGGCACAGGCCACACAGTTCCATTAATTAGAGCTATTTTCCACATATATACCATCCTACTTTTAAAGAACTTTTGCTTATAGTTTGATAATTAATGAATTATAAGGGTGTGTTTACTTTTGGTCAAATGTACCTTTTGTATCTTATCATTTTTTATATATTTGGTTGGAAAATCATTTGTAATAATACTGATTTATTGACTAACAAATTTCTTATCCAATAACTAATGACAATACACACACTTTTTAAGCATCATACCAATAAACAAAATATAAAAACAAAGCCATATTTTTCTTGACCTAAAGTAGTTAATTTTTGTATTTCTTAATTCTTACTCATTATTTTGAAATAATTTCCATTAATAATGAACACCTCAAATCCTCGATCATAGGAATTTCTAAATGAGCATAAAATTTTCAATCCTAATGAAAATTATCTATTTCCTTTTTTTTACTATATATTGCATTTGTTTCTTAATTTAAAGTCTTTTACTTACAATTTTATTGGAATTTCAGATATATGTAGGGGCAATTGGTGATTTCAATTGACAAGTAGGGTGCAGTTTGAGATATCCAAATCTTAACAAATTTATGTTCCATATATAATGTGCTTTTTCTTTTATCATTTTATGATACAATTAAGGTTTGCCACTTATTTCAAAATTGTATACTCCATATAATTTATTTAAGTGACCCTATATAAAAGTAGCAAATTGGACAACCAATTTTGTTTTTGTTTTCAAGTAGTTTTAGCTACTGTTTTTTTTTTTTTTTTTTAAAATTATTTTTTTTTTAACTATTAGTCAATCTAAAAAATTATTGCTTAAATTTTCATGGTCTTTTATACTCAGATCCCTTCGATCCTTTTTATTTTCTTTCCATTTGAACTCATTTCGTGAAAAAATAATAAAGTGCGATGACAGCAAATTAGAGATTGGAGGGAAACTATTTTTATGGATATTAATTTTTTTTTTCTCTTGAATTTAGTCCACAATTATGTCAATTATAGACTTATAGCCAATTTTCAAGAGAAGTATGGGTAGAGCAATAGGCCTTCAAAGAGCAACTATGGTATGAAATACAAATAGTAACTGAATGAAATTCATCACCAAAATGTCAAAAGATAAAATTTAATTGATTATGTTTATCTATTTGAAATGACTATGGATAAATATGATAATTTATATTTTGTAGTGAAATTGAATATAACACCATAAAATAAATTTTATTTCCATGTTCTCTTTTTCTTTACTTTAGGTTCAAATAATCTAAAAGTGGAAAACAATAACCAAAAACTATTTCATATCAGTTTTCAAAATCCATGTATTTTAAATGTAGCACATTATTAATCATGGTCCAGTATTATTCACCTTACATCCGTATATATCGAGAGAAATAGGTGTTTAAGGTTTCATATACTACGTATTTAAAAAAAATTAGTCCTAATAAATTATTATAAGGATTATTCAAGATCAAGTTATAACTAAATTAAATGTTACTGAGTTCAATTAAGATTACATAAGTTTAGATAAAGGAAAATTAGGCAGGAAAAAAAAAATCACACATAGTAATTAAGTCGATCTTGCCAAATTAAAATCTCTTCTAGCTAGAAAAGTAGAATGAGAAATCTAGCCCCATTGCAATTGGAATTTTATCTTGATAGAAGAATTCTTTTGTAGTTTTGCCTGTCCAACGCAGTACATTATTTGCTTGACTAGATCATACTTCCATAATTGTGTATGTAAAAGCTTACTCAAATAAGAATCCAAAAACAAATTAAAATAAACCCTAAGAACACTATAGAATATAGATCTTTCTATTTGCCCTCCAATGTGCATCTTAATCAATTCAAGCATCTTGTAAAATACACATAGGAACGAATTTACCCTGCGACAAGATTGTTCATAAATATTACGGATTAATGTTTTATTTTATAATAAACTTCATATTAATTACCATTATATGGTTGTATTTTCTTATTTTAAAAAAAATACGGTTATGTTTTCTTTGTTTGACCTTAAAAGTAAATAAAGATATTATTTGAAGAAAAAGGGGGTGAATAATTTAAAGATTGTTGTCATAATTTTTCTAAGTGGATGTGGAACTCATTTTTTTTTTCCTATTATTATTTACAAAACAAATTACCAATGAAATATCAAGTGTTATAAAGATTAATGGGAATTAATCAAAGAAATAATCATTCACCATTGTACACACATAAAAATTATAAAAATGTACGCACACCAATAATCAAAATCAAAAGAGCTTTCTTTTCAATCTCTAAGCTAGCTTCATTCTTTACACTTCTTTTAATTGTCATATATCATTTTCTTTCTTAATCAATCATTAAAAACGAAATCATAGCTTTGTACTCAATCATACAATTAGCTATGGTTTAATGCTACTACTTGCAATTAGCACATTATAAACCATGTACATACACTATTCAATTTCCTCTCTTATACTTGGTATTTGGCATTGATGCATAAATTTAGCATAATCATTTTTTTATTCTTCAAAAACGAAAATCATCATAATTTTTACTCAATAATGGAGCATATAACGAATTAACATTTTTTTTCATCAAGAAAAAAAAGACCACCTAACCTCCATATCCACCAACTTACGCATTTTAGGCATCTTAAATGATAAGGTGCGTTAAACAGTTAAAGTATGGAGTGTCCAATATAACGGCAAAGAAAAAAAATCAAAAAGATGAAGGAGAAAAATAACATGAATAAAACACAAAATTCGCGGTTGATTAAACGAACTAGTATATGAAACTATGAATCATGATTGTATGATCCAATGAAAAACAAATTCGCGGTTGATTAAACGAACTAGTATATGAAACTATGAATCATGATTGTATGATCCAATGAAAAACAAAGGCAACAAAACCATTACTACATACTCATCCAATACCAATAGATTGCTAGTAGTTTTGCAATTATGTGTATAGATATATATTACAGTTACACTTGAGCTGAGGGTGAAGAAGTAGAGCATATATAGAGAAGTACTGTAAAGACTTACTAAAGATGACATATCTTCGTCGTCGTCGTCGTCGTTGTCGTTGTCGTTGCCGTCGTTCTTAATGTCATCTTCATAAGGGAAAAAAATAAGTGGAAAAATTAACAAGAAAAGAAAAAACAGCTAGCAGAAGCTCAATATGATTTTTTGATCTTCATTTTTGCAGCATAAAAACCCTCCTCAGCTAGTACAAGTGATTGACGACATTAATAATTAATTTGTTGTTGGCAGACCCATTCCAATTGGCTTTTGCTTAGGAGGAGGCCTCTTCCTCTTCTTTTCATAGCTAACGCCTCTGGCCTTAGCTTGATAATCCCTTACCTCCCTGAGGTAAAGGCGGACGGCCCGAGCCCCAAATGGGTTAGTCTCGGGCCGTCCGCCATGCTCCTCGTAGGCCGCTCTGAGGCGGCCTACGAGAGCATCCAGACTGCCCCATGCCTGCCGAAGCGGACAGGGGCATGGGGCAGGCGGGTTGGGGATACCAAAGTAGGGACAGGCATGGTTGTGAACCTTAGTCTTCCCGAACTGGTCCAAGTACCTGAGGAACTCCAACACTTGAGCTCCGCTACATAGTGATAACGGTAGCGGAGGCCGGTGGCTCCTCAGGTACTGGCTAAACGTGTTCCAATCCCTCCTCTTCTGGTTCTCATACCTGCTAGGGAGGGATTGGACCGATCCCTGTTGCCGTTGGGGGGACGGCTCGTTACTCCCAGAGTCAAAACCCCCAACAGCCATACCACCACCAGATGTGGTAAGGGTAAAGGAACCCCCACCCCCACTCCCACTCCCTCCTCCACCACCACCACCTCCGAAACCACTATACGAATAGATAGTATTATTACTACTACTATTCCCATCATTATTCGCCATCATAAAATCCATTTTATAGATGAAAATCAAATAATCGAGCTCAATAAAAACACTAGGGTTAACTACCCTTACTCAACCCTTTAGCTAAAGGGATAGAGAACACTTACTTCGTATTAAAGAACAAAAAAAGAAAGATAATTTGCATGGATGAAGCTAAGAGTAGAGATTTGGAAGAAATTAAAGAAGGTTACATATAAGGAATAAATCCCATGTTTCTTTTTATAGGAACAGTAGAAATAGTACTAGAATAATATTGTATGGGATGATATCTGGCATGACCGATATCTTATGAAAACATGATCAGGTTTTAGTAATCATGGAGAAGATGCTGATATGTCACAGATTGAAGACATGTCGGCCCACCGAAATGTAACACGTGGCAACAGAAGCTCGACACTTGGCACAAAAGGCTCTGCATGGATGAGAGCCACCTGTCAAGATAAACCATTATAAATAGTAGGTAAGACCTCATTAATGAGGACATTAATTACACTTTTTATCTCTCTAATCTCTCTCTACTTTCTCTCTCTCTTACTTTCTTTTTCTTAAACACCTTTCTGACTTTATCATCGGAGTGGTTATCCCCGGATCACCCCGGGGTTAGCTAACTTCTTCTCATTGTGTAGGTTCTCAGCTTGCCGATAGGAGTATCAGGATCTCAAGTCCAAGTTCTCTGTGGAGTCGGGATCAGACAGAAACAATTTGGCGCTAGAAGGAGGGGAGCAGTTGATCACTTCTATCGCCTAAGAACCTCACACAAAAATAAAACACGTGTATAACAACAACAATCATGACTGGAAACAATGGAACACCAGTAGGACAACCCCAGGTGGAGATAGTAGATGAAACCCATACCCTAGAGGATAACCAGTTCCATATGCCGATAACTCCCCCAGCAGGAGGAGGGGAGGCAGAGGATCCTATGGCAGCATTCACCCCGGATGAGTTGGAAACGGCTGCCAGGGTGATGAGTGCAATGAGTAGGAAAAGGAAGGAAGCAGAGGCAGCACGAGCTGAAAGAGAAGCTGCTCAGGCAGAAAGAGGAGTATTGCACCGAAACCAAGAAGAACAGTATAATCAGTTGGAGAACCCGTCAAGGAGGCCCCGACATGAGTCGCCGGTAAGGACGCATACAACATTACGGCAGGATGAACAATCCTCGAGCCGTGCTATGAGCACCAGAACTCAGCAACAAAGGAGTTCGCAAGTGGAAGGGCAAGCAGTGCGCACGGTGGTGCAGTTAAGGGCATCCCCGTTTGCCCAGCACATCTTGGATCAACCAATGGAGAAGGTGAAAATGCCGACTTGTAGGTATGATGGAAGAGGGGATCCAGCAAGATTCATAACGTCCTATGAGGGACACATGATGCTATACACAAACTCGGATGCAGTTTGGTGCAAGGTATTTCCGACAACTCTGATTGGGGCTGCAGCCGATTGGTTCAACAACCTTGAAATTGGGTCAGTAGACAGCTTTGAAAGACTGACTGAGATGTTTGTAGGGCAATATGTCAGTAATAGTGTAAGGCAGAGAACTTCTGGAGAATTGATGGCTGTAGAGCAGAAACCGGATGAATCTTTGAGGGATTATATCAGGAGATTTAATAATGAGGCAAACACAATTCCGAGGTTGCAACAGGAGATAGCCGTGATGGCTTTGATGAATGGGTTGGTTGATTCGGATTTCAAAAGATATCTAACAAGAAAAAGCCTGCCGACATTGGCAGCGGCGTTCAGTAAAGCCC
The DNA here is from genome assembly GCF_948465745.1 of Chenopodium album. Lineage (NCBI taxonomy): Eukaryota > Viridiplantae > Streptophyta > Magnoliopsida > Caryophyllales > Amaranthaceae > Chenopodium > Chenopodium album. The sequence continues at coordinate 11,377,306 of NC_137855.1, read as the reverse complement.
ATGATTACATAAAAAGTGAAGAGCTGATGAAAACAAGTAGTAGACATGTGGCAGCTGGAAAGGGACCAAGTCAGTATGAAGGGACTTCATCTGGAGGAAACAGGTCAAGAGCTCCTGCCCCAGGAAGGGGAGGAGGAAGTCGGCAAGATACCAGGCCGACAAGACTCCCAATGAGATACAGCACCTACACTCCCCTGAATGCACCAAGGGCCGCAATCTACTCAGTGAATCAGAATAGAGAAGATTGGTCAAGGCCGACTCCGATGAAGGCGAAGTCTAGAGATGTAAAGAAGTATTGTATGTTTCATAGGGATGTGGGACATTACACAGAGGAATGTACTCAGTTGAAGGATAATATTGAGGAGTTGATTAGAAAAGGGCACTTAGCACAGTATCGGTTGAATACTGGTAGAAATCAACAACCAGCGCAAATAGCTGAGAGGCAACAAATAGAAGCGAGGCCCGAAAGGACTCAAGGGAGGATAGTCCGACAAGGGGACACGGGAATGCCGCCGTTATCTACTGGAAGAGTAGATGTGATAACGGGCGGGCCGATTCATGGGGGAACGATTAGTGGAGCAAAGAAACATTTGGCGGAGCACCGACATCTGGTGTGTGCTCTAGATATAGACAATCGTCCTCGGCCGGCATCAATACCGCAAGTTGTATTTACAGAAGAGGATGCACGAGGTGTAGTATTCCCGCATGACGATCCGTTAGTCCTGATAACCAGGATAAATGGTGCTGATGTCAAAAGAGTACTAGTAGATGGGGGTAGCTCGGCAAATGTCCTGTTCATTCAAGCCTTTAAAGAGATGAATATCGGAAGACAATACTTGAAGCCGGTATCATATCCCGTAATTGGTTTTAATGGGTCGACAGTGAGGCCAGAGGGGAGTATTGTGTTGCCTGTAAGGATGGGTGATGGGCCACAAGCAAGGGATGTGATGGCAGAATTTTTAGTGGTGGATGTCAAGTCGGCTTATAATGCAATTATCGGCAGACCGATAATTCATGACATGCAGGCTGTGGTATCAACATACCATTTGGCTATAGCCTATGTGTCAAACCTGGGAGCCGTGGAAAAGGTGTATGGAGGCCAGGTTATGTCAAAAGCCTGTTATGTAACAGCGTTGAAGAACCCAGTTGGAAGTACTGCAGTTCCATGTAACCCAGCAAAGGAGAGTGAGCCGACAGTGCAAGATCTGGCCATGAAAAACTTCGATGCAAGGCCCGAAGAAACACCAAGGCCGTTGCCAGGAGGAGAAACCATCCAAGTTGAGTTACAGCCAGGCAACCCCAGTAGAACAGTGAAAGTTGGGGCTGATATGGATGTGGAGACTAGGTGCAATCTGATAAGTTTATTGCGCGAGAACGCTGATGTCTTTGCGTTCTCGGCCAGTGAGATGCCAGGAATACATCCTGAGGTAATGGAACATAAGCTGAATGTTGACAGAAAATTCAGGCCGATAAGGCAGAAGAAGCGCAACTTCTCGACTGAGAAAATAGAGGCGATCCAGGCCGAGGTGAATAAGCTCTTGGCGGCAGGGTTTATAGAGCCCTGCACGTATCCAGAATGGTTGGCAAATGTAGTTATGGTGAGAAAGCCGACAGGGAAATGGCGGATGTGCGTAGATTTTACAGACTTGAATAAAGCTTGCCCAAAAGATTGCTATCCGCTACCTCGGATTGATAGACTGGTTGATTCAACCTCCGGTCATGCAATGCTTAGTTTTCTAGACGCTTTTTCAGGGTATCATCAGGTCAGCATGCATAGAGCCGACAGGAATAAAACGGCCTTCATAACGGATGCAGGTGTGTATTGTTATAAGGCAATGCCGTTCGGACTGAAAAATGCTGGGGCAACTTATCAGAAGTTGGTAGATAAGATTTTTGAGAAACAGAAAGGGCGGAATGTTGAGGTATATGTAGATGATACGATAGTTAAGAGCAAGAGCACAGAAGACCATGTAGCCGATTTGAAGGAAACATTTGAAACCTTGAGAAAGTATCAAATGAAGCTGAATCCGGAGAAGTGTGTTTTTGGAGTGAGATCAGGGAAGTTTCTGGGCTTTATGGTCAGTGAACGAGGGATAGATGCGAATCCAGATAAGGTGAATGCAGTGCTTCAAATGAAACAACCACAAACCATTCGTGATATACAGAGGTTAACGGGCAGGATGGCAGGGTTAACCAGATTCATCAGCAAATCAGCTGATAAGGCTCTTCCGTTTTTTATGGTGCTGAGAAAGAATAAGGCGTTTGAGTGGGGAAAAGAACAAAGTGATGCCTTGGAAGTAGTGAGGAATCATCTCAAATCTCTTCCCACAATTGCCAGGCCTGAGAAGGGAGAAGTATTGCAGTTATACATCTCGGCGTCACCAAAAACGGTAGCAGCCGTTTTGTTGGTTGAAAGGAAGAGACGTCAACAACCGATTTACTTTGTCAGCCATGTTCTGAATGCGGCAGAACGAAGATATCCAGTTATAGAGAAGATGGCTTTATCTGTATTAATAGCGGCCAGGAAGTTAAGACCTTACTTTGACGCACATCCGATAGAAGTCCTCACCAACCATCCCTTGGAGAAATCATTGCGAAAAATGGATACGTCTGGAAGGTTACTTGCATGGGCAGTAGAGTTGTCGGAGTATGAGATAAGTTACAAGCCTAGAACATCAATTAAGGCTCAAGCACTATCAGATTTCATTGTAGAAACCACATACACAGATGAAGAAGAAGAGTTGGGGACGTGGCAGGTATCCGTTGATGGGTCAGCCACAGCAACGGGGGCAGGCGCTGGAATTGTGATAACGGCCCCAGACGGAAAAATATTTGAATACGCCATGAAATTCAAGTTCAAGGCAACAAATAATGAGGCCGAGTACGAAGCTGCAGTGGCTGGAATGCAGCTATCGATAGCGGCAGAGGCAAAACGGCTAGTTCTGACAACTGACTCACAGCTGGTGTCAAGCCAGTTCAGTGGGGAATATGAAACTCGAGAGCCGGCAATGGTGAAGTATTTGGAGAAAATGAAGCAGTTAGCGGCTCAGCTGCAATACTTTGAGATTAAATTGGTTCCCAGATTGAAAAATGCTCAAGCAGACGCACTGGCAAGATTGGCAAGTTCAAGTTTTAACGACTTGGAGAGAACAGTAATGGTTGAGATACTCAGGCAGAGAAGCATAGATGAGATACCGGCAACTGTCTGTTCTGTTGAGATAGGGGATCAGTGGTATGATAAAATACTGGCATACATTGTTCATGGTGTAGGGCCGACAGACAAGGGGGAGTTAAAGAAGTTACAGAAGGATAGTGTGTGGTTTGTTATGTATCAAGGCCAGTTATATAAAAGAGGGTTTTCACTGCCGTTACAGAGATGCATAACAGGATCTGAATCGGTAAAGTTAATGGAAGAATTGCATGAAGGAAGTTGTGGAAATCATCTTGGGGCAAGAGCCCTGTCCAGAGAAGCTATGAGAAGGGGATACTATTGGCCGACAATGAACGCCGATGCTTTGGCTTATGTTAGAAAATGTGAGAAGTGCCAAAAGTATGCCCCAGTTATCAACCTCCCCCCAAATGACCTTACGCCGATATTAAACCCAGTTCCATTTGCCCAGTGGGGAATGGATATAGTAGGGCCGTTCCCATCAGCCACAGGAGGCAGAAAATATCTGATAGTAGGAATTGACTACTTCACAAAGTGGATAGAAGCAGAGCCGGTAGCAAAGATCACGGCAGCAGAAGTGAAGAAGTTTATATGGAAAAATATCTTTACAAGGTTTGGGTTGCCGATGGCGATGGTTTTTGATCATGGAACTCAATTTGATTGCAAGCCAGTCAAAGATCTTCTGATGATGTATAAAGTGAAGTTTGCATATGCAGCAGTATGCCATCCACAATCAAACGGCCAGGCAGAAGCAGCAAACAAGCAGATCATAACGGCCATAAAGAAGAAAATCGAAGATGCAAAGGGTTTGTGGGCAGATTTGATACCGGAGATATTGTGGGCAAATAGGACAACAATAAGAGAGGCCACAGGAGAGTCACCATATAACCTGGTTTTTGGGACAGAAGCAGTCATACCGGCAGAAGTTGGACTGCCGACATTCAGAGTTCAGCATTACTGTGAAGATCAAAATGATTTACTCCTACGACAACAACTGGATTTCTTGCCAGAACTAAGAGAAAAGGCAGCCGTTAAGTCAGCTGCATTCAAGGAAAGAATGTCTAGGGCATATAATAGAAGGGTATCCCATCGGCCGTTACAGATAGGGGATCTGGTGCTACGAAGAACCGCCGCAACCGGTAAGGGAAATGAAGACGGGAAACTGACTGCAAACTGGGAAGGACCTTATCGGATTAAAGCTATCATCGTCCAAGGGTCATTCTACTTGGAAACTTTGGATGGGACTCCTCTAAAGAATGTATGGAATTCAGCTGTATTGAAAAAATACTATGTGTAGAGAATAAACCTCACTTTTTGAAGCTGATATCGGACAAAGATATCGGTGATGAATGAAGAAGTATTCAGACAATGTGCATTTCAATAGGCATCCTCCATTTAACAAAACATCGTTAAATGGGACGGACAGCTCAAAACCGCTTCCATGCAGTTAACAGTTGTACAACCTGATCAGTTGTATACGTTAACTCATGAGGTTGCTGGTTCAAAGTATAAATACCGGCCAAATCAATTCGAGTATATGCCGACATGAGGCATAGCTCAGAATGTGATCGCCGAGAGGGTACCTAACTGACTGTAATATCAAAGCAGTGGGTGACCGTTGTTATAATCTGAACCACCAACAGCCGGTTACGAATCAGTATACATAGCTCCGAGAAGAACTATATATACTAAGGGGGGCAAGGAGTACCATAATGATATATTATGTTGCTTGCATGATGATATGTTATTTGGATATGTTATTTGGATATATTATATGCTATTGGAGGTTGTATGGTATGTTGTTTGCATGATGATATGTTATTTGAAGAATATTTAAAATTTCAAAAAATGTTTAAAGTTTTCAGTACAATAATGGTATCCATAGTATGTCGGCACCTTTTAAAATGCAGTCTTGATAAAGTGTCCACCAAGGATGAAGTTTCGAAGTCTGGTATCTACAGAGGCCGACATTCTTTAGAGAGCTTTCAGTGGCAGATTTCAAGCAAACTACCAAGTAAGTTTTATTTTTTACAAGTTCTTCTCTATATATATGCTTAATTTGCAAGATTATGCAGTTATCATACTGGAATAATTGTAAACAAGTTAGAAAATAGCAGATAGAGAGCAATACAGTTATAGCGAAAAGTGTACAAATTTATACACAGTTAATACATAATAGATAAAAATAACAATCGACAGGCATCACCACAAAAAAAGGGTATATGCCGATAAAACAGCACTGTCAAAAGAAATGTCCATACATACAAAAAACAAGTAAAGTTATAGCTGATAAGGCCCAATGATACAAGACCCACAAGAAGATGTCGGTGATGACTGCCCGCCCCTTCAAGATTGACCGTTTTCAGGCACCGGGGAGTCCAGAATACTGGGGTTGCTGGGGCCGTCATCAGCAGTTGGCGCCAAGTTATATAAGTCTTCTTCGGAGAATTGCTGCGCCTCAAAGCCGGAAGGAATCTTATAGGCTTCCTCGCTGAAAGCCTTCTCAACTTTTGCCCAATCATCCTTCTTCCAACCGGCGGCGTGGGCAATACACCTCTGAGCAGCAGTCCAACCCCCATCGAAACGGTCCTGGAGTTTGGAGCAGAACTCATCGGACGCTAGATAACGGCCAACCGCACGCTGACGAATACCAGGTTTGTCAGCCTCCATTTTTTGAACCTTCTCTTCAAGGCTCTTAATTTTGGTTTTGGCATCTTCGAGGTTCTTCTCGACGGAAGGAAGACGTTGGATGGCTTCATCTTTTTTGGCAATTTGAGTCTTCAGACTCTGCACGTCCGACTCTAACCCAGCAACTCTCTCAGCCTTGATCTTCAAGGCCGACATCTCCTTGTCGTCATTTTCTTTTATCTTCCTCAGATCACTGAGGGCCTTTTCAGCATTCTTGATGGCCTCCTGCATGGCGCTTTCGTTGGCAGATGCTTGATGATGTTTTTCCTGGTAATAGCGGTACATCTCAACCAATTCTGTGCCAGACATGACGGCCTGTACGATACATACAAAAAAAAAAAAAAAAAAAAAAAAAAAAACCGATATCAGTACTTGAAATATATATATAGAAATACCAATAGTAATAAGAGATAAAGACGATAAGTATATACGCGTAAGTAATACACTAACCTTCATCAAATTATGCATATGAGACGCAGCAAGGGGGCCGATTGGACCAGCGGGTCTGTCCATTGGCAGCGTCAGGTTACTCAGCAGCCGGTAACCGAGATTCCCACCTTGCATAGGGTCGTCGGTTATCATGGATTCATTCCGGCCGACATCCATGGCTGGTTGCCAGCGGTCGCCGGAATGGCCAGGAGGGACAGAAAACCCCCTTAAAACTTCCTCTGGAAACCGTCCAGACACTCGTTCGATCCACTGATTGGATCGATAAGTCAAGGCCGGAATGCTGGAGTCCGACCCAACTGTCATAGGAGCGATTACGGTTGTAACCTGAGGCTGAGGGGGAGACTCGGCAGAGGTGAGATCTTCAATCTCAATACCCTGAATGACCTTCTTCACAATGGCCTCGGGGCTTTTAACTTGGCTGGCAGTCGGGGTCTTCTCAGGAACCGACTGCTCTTTATTTTTCTCGGGCGCCGGTTGATCCCTTCTCTTCTCGGCACGCCCTTCAGGTTGCCGAGGGCTTGAGATCACGATCCCACCCCGCCGATTGGCAAGAGGTGTAAGTTTTCTTTTCTTAGCATTCTCATCGGCCATGATCTCAGCTCTTCTTTTAGCACTGATGGCTGGAGCGCGACCGCAAACAGTAGCAAGGGTGTCGTACGGATCGCAAGCTTTGGGACACCGCCTGATAACCCTAGTCCCGTCAGCAGATAGGCCGAGTAGCCTATTATCCAACTTATCGGTACCTAGAAAAAGAAATAAAAAAAAATCGGTAAAATGCAAAAAAAAAGGAGAGAGATACAAATGACAATAAAGAAAGGACGAGGAAAGTAGCATGTAAGCTATGCCGTCTTCGTCATAGAAATAAGAGAGTGCATAGGAGTAAAAAGAAAAGTAAGTTATACCATGCTGGTCAGTCCAACAGAGACCGACGCGTGATAGCGGAGCGTTGCCCAGAATGTAACTCACATTCGGCACCCACACCGCAGGAATGAGACGGACTTTGCCGTCACCTTCGTCGAATTCGGAAACGTCAAAATGGTTGACGGCCCTCTCTTCATGTTTCCCGAGATCTCTCTCGGGGATTGAGTCAAAATGAGGATGAGGCTTGAAAAAAGTCCTTCTCAAGGGATAATCATCTGGAACAGACATGAAGAAAAACTTGTCCTTCCAGTTTTTGCAGCTAGAAAGTTTTGGATGGACGGTATATTTGTGAGGTTGAGTGTACAAAGACCACCACCCATCAGACTGTCCATCTCTCTTCAGGGTAATTAGCCGCCGAAATACATTAAGGGTCAAAGGGTAGTTCCGATAAAGCATAACCCAAACTGTGGCAATAACGGCACGAATAGTTTGAGGGGTTAGCTGAACTAAGCAAACGTTCCAGGCCTTCAAAATTTTGGCTACAAATGGGTGTAGGGGAAAACGGAGACCGAAGTCTAGATGTCTCAGATAAACGGCCACGGACCCGGCTGGCCAATCCAATACTGAAGCACCAGATGGAGGAAGAGACAACTCATAGCCGTCAGGAAGATTAAAAAACCTCTTCGCACGACGGCAGTAATCTTTTGTAATTGCCGTTTTCCTAAAAGCTTCACTTATTGTTTCCTTCGCAACTTTTCCATCGTTGGCAAGGACTATGGGTTGTCGGAATTCAGCCCTGTCAGTCTCGGAATTGTATCCTTCGTCCAAACTCTCCTCTTGGATAACCTCAGCCGTTAAATCAACAATGTTATCCCTACTCTCGTTATTTACACTATCTTCCTGAGCTTCGTCATCTCCTAAAACTGAGTTGACGGCAGAATCATGCACAGGAGATACCTGACCTTCCTGGGGGTTTGGTGGGATGTCGTCCCCAAGTTCTTCTGAAGAAGAACTTATAACCTGACCTTGACCAGGTCTTTTACTAGATTCCGCCACCTTAGCGGCCTCAGCTGCCTTAGCTGCTTTGGCAGCCTCGGCGGCTTCACGAGCAGCAACTTCAGGCTGATAACTGGTACTCCTTACCCTTGGCATAGTGTTAATACCTATATTGCCAACGTTAGTGCCGTATTGGTTAAAATAGCGTCTCCCAGTAAAGTTGCGTAAGTGATAACGGACACTAACAGGCTCAACGTCAAGAATTTCAGTATCGGCAGGAATATCAGGGTTAAAGGGGTGAAAGGCACTTTCACGGTGAGCAATAGTCCTATGTATCATAAAAGCACGTTTTTCTTCTTCAGAAGTTAACGTCCCAAAGGGATAGTCGATATTGTCAGAAAGGGAAGATGAATTGCCCCTATTACTACCAGTTTCTTTACCTAAAGACTGCCTAATTAAACGACGTCTAGCAGTACTAAGGTTAGGAAAGTTCTCTTCAACACTATCCTCAGACATTTAATTGAATATAAGCACATAAAACAGCATAAAAATCAAGGGTTAGGGTACGAAAATACCTTCGAAGAAAATCGCAAAAAGAAGGAACGCCTTTTACAGATGAAAGCGACGAAGAAAGAGAAGGAACGCCCGACGAGACGAAATGCACAAACTAAGCGCAAGATTGATAAGAATTTCTTTCGGGAGAAAATTAAGAAGGAGAAGAGGTGTGAAATGGTAAAAATGGTGGATCTTTGATCTAAAAAGGAAAAACTGAATCGCCAATTGAAATGAAAGGCGGTTCAGAAATCCTACGGCTGTTAATTAACAAGCCCTTTCAAAAAGCAACGGCAGGATTTGTGACACGTGTAAATATTTTCCCGCCTAAAAAAAAAATTAGTAAAATATATTTTTAGGAACGGTTACACTTCAATTTTATTGCAAGTAGACCTTGTCTGCTACCAGCACACAAGGTCACTTGGGGGGGAAAACGGAGTTTTTCGCTCCCAGATAGTTTACAGCAAGTAGACCTTGTATGCTATCAGCACACAAGGTCACTTGGGGGGGAAAACGGAGTTTTTCGCTCCCAGATAGTTTACAGCAAGTAGACCTTGTATGCTATCAGCACACAAGGTCACTTGGGGGGGAAAACGGAGTTTTTCGCTCCCAGATAGTTTACAGCAAGTAGACCTTGTATGCTATCAGCACACAAGGTCACTTGGGGGGGAAAACGGAGTTTTTCGCTCCCAGATAGTTTACAGAAAGTAGACCTTGTCTGCTATCAGCACACAAGGTCACTTGGGGGGGAAATGGAGTTTATACAAGTATAAAACTTCTCAGCAAAAGAACATAGAGCTTAAATATAGACCTACAATACATATGTGCAAGCTAATTTATCTGAATATAAATCAAGCAAGCAAGTAAGATGAATTGTGACGAAGCCAAGACAACAACATCAGTAGTAAAACTTTGTTAACAAGTGGTGCTTGACAGAGTACAAGAAACGTTGCTACAGTAGAATTTACACCACAAGGAAAACTCTAAAGAATGAGATGTGGAACCCAAAGTTTGTTTCGTCGGAATCAGCTTGTTATTGGTATAAACTGAGCACGACGATGAGTAATCGTACGTCCTCACTTGGGGGGCTAATTGTATGGGATGATATCTGGCATGACCGATATCTTATGAAAACATGATCAGGTTTTAGTAATCATGGAGAAGATGCTGATATGTCACAGATTGAAGACATGTCGGCCCACCGAAATGTAACACGTGGCAACAGAAGCTCGACACTTGGCACAAAAGGCTCTGCATGGATGAGAGCCACCTGTCAAGATAAACCATTATAAATAGTAGGTAAGACCTCATTAATGAGGACATTAATTACACTTTTTATCTCTCTAATCTCTCTCTACTTTCTCTCTCTCTTACTTTCTTTTTCTTAAACACCTTTCTGACTTTATCATCGGAGTGGTTATCCCCGGATCACCCCGGGGTTAGCTAACTTCTTCTCATTGTGTAGGTTCTCAGCTTGCCGATAGGAGTATCAGGATCTCAAGTCCAAGTTCTCTGTGGAGTCGGGATCAGACAGAAACAAATAAGAAGAAGAAGAAGATTTATAATTAAAATTTAGGGCAGGCAAAAATGAGGAAATTGAGTAAAACATCAATGGATTTCCTTTTCAGGGCAGATAGCTAGATTTATAGAGAGAGAATTAGAAAGAGAAAGTGTGATCCAATGAAAGAGAAAGAGAAAGAGAAGGAAGAAAGGGGGGAAATATTGTAGAGTGTTGAAGTTGTGGGGACATAAATAGTAACTACTACTAGTAGTAATACTGTTGTATGAGAAATATATGAGAGTTGAGAAAGACTGTCTGTTGTACACTGTCAAATTTTTAAATAAATATTACAGATTTCAATCAGTAAAAAATATTTCAGACTGACTGTGAGAGAGAGTCTAAATACTGATTTAGACACGTTTGTTTGTCCCCATTCTATTTTTATTTTTTTACCTAGTTGATCTGCGTTTACTTATTTACTCGATTTTCCACTTTTTTTGTACTACTAGTATTATTATTATTGTGATTATTATAATCCTTTCCTTTGCTCTACATTATCACCTTTGAATAACTAGCACAGTCAAATTTAATACCGCGGTCGTTAATTTTTAGTTGTAATATACGAGTAGGTTTCTGTTCTTTTGAGCTTCTAGGCAGAGCAGATTGAAGCAGAGCAAACAGAGTAGATTTTATTATTATTAATAGTATTATTTTTAATCAGAGCAGGGCAGAGCATAGCAGAGCAAATTGAAGCAGATTTCAGCAGAGCAGAGCAGCTTTAAAGAACAAGGCCTAGGTGTGTTATTTATGTTGCAACTAAAAATTAATGTAGATTATAAATTTTTAATATCTAACACATTGTTTTGACCATTACTAGCTTAGGCCATGTGCCATGCACGGTATGTCTAATTTTTGTTACAAAAAAAAAGTATATCTAACTAATAAAGTGATGCTTTAAATATGAATCAATTTTATTATGGAGTATTACTTTTTTGGCAAAAAATAACATTACTTTGTTTATTACATAATTACAAAGGAGTTGGAATAATATATTTTAGGATAAATGTGTATGGAAGAATTATAGCACCAAATTAAAAGGAATATTTTGTCATAAAATATAATATAACATATTTGAAATGATATTATTATAGCTGTATCAAATATTCACCAAATTAAAAACAGTCAGAAAGAGAAGGTGGGTTTTGGAGGAAAAAAACAACACCAGGATGTGACATGTGTCACTCCCGGTGTCTATTTTAGTATTAAGCTATTGATTCCATTAATTTACTAGTTTATAATCAAACAAAAACCTGACAAAGCTATCGCATACCTAATTATTTGACATGCGACTCAATCTAAACTCGAAACTCAAAACCCATACCGAAACTTGGCTCGACTTGCTTTTGACCAAAGCCAATTTTGACCAAATTAATTAACCCAAACTTATCCGATACATAGAGTTTTTGGAACTACAATTACCAAATACTCGAAATAACCCAAACCAAAATTACCTGATACCCAAAATGGTTTAATCCTGAATTAATTAACCCAAACAGACTCTAATAGTAAACAACCTAACTGACTCAATTTTTTTTAATACTTTGTTAGATGCAAGTGTAAAATTTTAGTATTTTGATTATTCTTTTTCATTGAACTTGAATTTTTTGATTAGGTTTAAACTCAAAAAACCCAATTTATTAAGGAATTATAAGTTTGAAATTCTAGAGTCATGGCTTATCTTACATAGATTATTATTATAGTCTAAGTTCAACTTTTTTTTTTTTTTTTTTTTTTTTTTTTTTTTTTTTGAAGCATAGTCTAAGTTCAACTTACATGTGTTTATTATTCACTTGAGTGTGTTTTTTGTTTACAAACATTTCATGACTCTTTAAAATTGAGATTTTTTTGATAATATTTTACTTATTTTGAAGTATATTTTAGGTTTCTAAAGTCCTGCTCTCTTTGGATGATTTTATGGTTGTCATTTTAACGGCTTAGATTAAGTGAATTTTGAATTATTTTAAATGTTAATTTTCTAATTTTTTAATTTTATTAATAATAAAAATTGAATTTCACAAAAAAAATAAAAAAAATCGAAAAGTTAAATTTCAAAAATTTATAGGAAAAATTGCCCCCATTAATCTCAACTTTGCCTCGTCCGCCAATAATAATCCCTACTTTTGATTATTCATCATTACTCCCAACTTTAGCGGGAATTAATTTCTATTGCACCCAACCGGTAATCTAACCTGATATTGCAAGTTACCAGACACGTGTTAACACGTAATAGGTCGGAAAAAATAAAATAATAATAAATTTAAAAAATTAAAAAAAAAAAAGAAAAGCCTAATCCTCACCACGCAAGGTGGCAGCCCTGCTACCTCCGAACTCCGGCAGGCGGTAGCCCCTGCCGTTTCCAACATGAGGCATGCCCTCTAATTTCCGGGAGGAGCCAACCGCTGCCAGAATCGACAGGAGGCAACCGCTGCTAGAACCGACAGGAGGCAGCCGCTGCCAGAACTAGCAGGTGCAGCCCCTGTCGTTAGGGCAACAGTGCGACCTTTGCGTTCTATTTTTGGAGGGGGGTGGTCGTTTCCGCCCCCTTCCCCCTCCGATTCGCCCCCTTAGCTTCCTCCCTCCGTTTGCCACCTTCCTCCCTTCGTTTTCGTCCTCTTCCTCCTCCGATTCAACCCTTAGGTGGCTGGGGCTAAGGGAAGGGGAGGTGGTGGTGGTGGAAGTGGCTGTGGTTTTTTTTTTTTTTTTTTGATATTTTGCATGTTTTTTTTTTTTAATTTTAGCCTATCATGATGCGACACATGTGCAACTAAGCACAAGTCAGCAAAATTTACATCTTCAACCGGTTCTAACTCATTTGGGCGCATTAGAAATTAATCCCACCTAAATTTGAGAGTGATAGTGAATAATCGAAAGTAGGGATTATTATTGGCGGACGAGGCAAAGTTGGGATTAATGGGGGCAATTTTTCCAAATTTATAATGAATTCCTAAAATAAGAAAAAATGAATTTTAAATCATTATAGCATTTAAAGATAATTCAAAATTCATTAAATCACAACCATCCAATTTTAAAAATTGATTTGCCAGGCATTTTTCAATTGTGACAGGCTAAAGTCGTATCACCTAATCAAAAGTATTACCTAAATCCTCTAACTAAAGTAGATAGGGAAGTAGGGTCGAATCCACAGGGAAACTGGTCTTTCTACTCCTAATTAATTAATATAGTCTAAATTATTAAAGTAACCAATTTGTTGTGATTATAAACTATACTGCGAAGATTATGAGTAAAGAGAATAATTAAGGAAGAAATCAAATATTAAAAGGCCTAGGGCATAGGTTCACTAATAAACAATATTCCAGGGCAAACACAATAATCAATCATCAATGCATTAATTAATCAGATCATAAAGGGCTTTCGCTACGTATTACAATCACAGAATTAATTTACCGGTATTAAATCTCATCTCTCGAATCTTGACCTAACCATTTATAAATTAATCTGCCTATTGAAACTAAGCCTAAACATCAATTCTCATCTCTCGAATCTCGAATCAATATTGCTAAACTCATACAATTAAACCTGGCCAAATCTAATTGCATAGCATTTAAACAATCAATAGGAAATCAATTAAGCATTAATGATCAACAATCATAAAATTACCCCCTTCATATTATTTATTAGATCCCCATAAACCCTAGAAGGAAAACTACTCAGACATAATTAAAACTAAGCAAAGCATAATAATTAAACAAGACATGAAGAAATTGAATGAATAAAATACTGAGATTAATTAAGAGAGAAATCGTACCAAGACGGCGGAATTACAATTGAGTTAAGGAACGAGAGAGAATAAAAGTCTAGAGAGATAAAGTCTAAGTAGAGATAAGGAGAATAAAAACTAGAATGATAGAGTAATGAAGAAGTCGTCTAAACTTGCCTAATAATAACATATTAATACTAAGCAAGTATTGTTCGCTAAACAAAATTGAACGGAAAACAACTATACTTCGAAGCAACTCGCGCCCGGTCGGGTAGTGGCTCGCCCGACCGGGCCCGCCTTTTTCTTCTCTTGATGGCTTCTCGCTCCCGTCCAGGCGCGTGCTCCGGGCGCGGACTTCCTCGTGCCTTGCTTCGCCCCGCCCGGCCGGGCGCGTGCTCCGGGCGAAGCCTTGAGGTTTGGGCGAGGCTTTTGGGCCTCGAATCTTCCTCCCTTGGGTCTCCGAACTTGGCCCAAGGCCTCGAATCTTCATAACCGAGCCCTTAGTCACCAATTTGATACCTCCAATCGGCCTTGGGCTATCGAACTGGGTCGCGGTCTTCCAATACTTGTAGATGCTCCTCGAAAAACCCGGGAAAATGCTCCAAGTACGCAAATTCCTACAAAACTCAAGCAAAACTACCAAAGCAGTGGAAAACACAAATTAGTAATAAAAGTGGCTCGTAGGAGCCAAAAACACTACTAATTACGACTAAGGGACGGGGATAAATATATATAAAATGAACACATCAAATTGACTACTGTAAAATTTTAAGTTCTCTTCACCTCAAAAAATAATTTCAGTTTAGTAGAAATAATTTCAGTTTATTAGTAAAAATAAGTTCAGTTTAGTAAAAATAATTTAAGTTTCGTAAAAATATGTTCAGTTTAATAGAAATAATTCCAATTCACTAAAAATAAGTAAATCTAAAGAAGAAATATAACAGAGATTTAACAAAAACAATCTTAGTTTAACTTAAATAATTTTAGTTCAACAAAAATAAGGTAAAGAGAACAAAGCTTATCAAAAATTAGACACATGTCATGGTTTCATTAAAAAAATTCCTCCAAAAATATAAATGATGTAATTATTTTATGATTTTATTTTATTTTATTTTAAAATTTTAGTCATCTATGTTATTATTAGTAACAAAATCCAACAAACCGTCTATTCTTACAATAATTATTTAATTTCGTAGGTACCCCTTTCATCATTCAATTATTGTATGAGCATTTTTTAAATTTTTTTTTAAAATTTGATGTATTATTTGTTTTGGGAATTTTTTTGTTTGGAAAATTTTGATTTTTACCACCTTCAAATAACGACTTTATTAAATTTACCACCTCCAAAAAAAAAAGGTTTACTTTACCAGCTCATAAAAAAAATAAAACATCAATTTTACCACCTAATCCTAACTCCGGTGACGGAAACCGCCAGTGGGGCCCACCATAAAACAGCTAGTTTTTGAAATTATCCCCAAATTCTCTCGATTTCCCTTTTACTTAAACCAACCTTCTTCATTTCTACATCAAATTGTTGAAGATTGAAGTTTTTTTGCGATTTTCTACACAAATCCTTAATTTGGGTGATCTCTAACAATCCCTAATAGTTTTCTTTTGTTGGTTTCCTTTTTGAAAGACTATGATGTAAGGGGAAAATTAGGAGTGAAAGGGAGAAGATAGATGAGAGGAGAGGTGAGGGATGCAAGGAGTATGGAGGAAAATTAATAGAACAAACGGAGTACGGTAATTTTCAACTTCATAAGAGGCATTATTGTTTTTTATAAAAAATTCTATCAATGAATAGAAAAGCTTTGTGTGAAATGATTTTGAGAAGCTACAAATTGTAGCTTTTGTTTCTAGGAAAATTGGAATATGTTTTGGGCTTCATTCTTGAGAAATAGAATTTATTTTTTAAATACCCTTGTTTTGTCAAATTTGAGCTTCTAGGGGTGAGAAACACTTGTAGAAAATTGGCCAAACGGGCACTAAGGTTATCATTATTGACTCCCCACACCCAATCTTCCCCACTAGCTACCAATATGGTTTTATATTATGCTTTTTAGATACCACATGATTTTAACCAACTAAAAACCAAGTTAGCATACACTTGGCCGCAAAATGTACGAGTGTAATACTATTGTAATCATATTCTTCCCTGGGCCTTGTTTACTTCACCTGATTTTTAATGAGCTTAAACTAATTTGATTGAACTAAAATTAATTTTACTTAACTTAAATTATTTTTCCTTAGTTGAAATTACTTCTGCTCACATAAAATTATTTTTACCGATTTTCATTATATTTTTTCTTTAAAGTTGCTAATTTTGACTGAACTGAACTTATTTTTATTGAATATCATTTTTAAAAAACAAAACTTATTTTACTAAACTCAAATTATATTAACCAAATTGAAATTATTTTTACAAAAATGAATTTCTTTCACAGAACTGAAATTATTTTCACTGAATATTAATTATTTTTATGGTAAAGTGAACATGGCATAATATTTACATGGTTTATCAAACAATTTTGACTTTTAACACCAAAAAGCAAAGTTTTACTCCCTCCGTGTTTTAATAAGTGTTACACTTACCAAATGTGGTCATGTTTTAATAATTGTTACACTTACTTTTTTTTTAAAAGAAAAAAAAATACATTTTAATATTATATTTCTATCCTCTCATGAGCCCATCTAACCCACTACTACTTTTTAATTATTTTTTTGTCTCGCGCATTCATTAGTTTTCATTTAATTAATAACCACACTATGTTCTTTTTAAAAAAAATTTAGTACTCCAACTACCCCACTTACCTCTTATTTTATTTAAGTCAATTAAATTGTCTAATACTATGTGTCGGTCAAAGTGTAACACTTATTTAAACACGGAGGGGGTATATAACACTATTAAAACAAAAAAAAAAAGGATTTCACTACCACTTAACATATTCCGTCCAACAACCTATTGGAGGGGTCCAATATATCCATGTGTTGGCAACCAATTGGTCCAAAAAAAAAAAAAAAAGAAAAAAAAAAACTAATACAAGGCAATTACATTATTTTTTTTTTTGTCAATTTTGAGTTTAATTTGGACCCATAAAGTATCAAATTACCTTGAAAACCTTAACCGAGCAATGGTCCTAGCCAAATAAATAAAAATACGTAAATTGAGACATTTCTTGACACGCAAAATGAAGCATTTATGTTATATTTTGCCAATTTTGGCCTGGTATGAAAAATAAACATATTTAGAAATTAAAACTTTATTTGTTTAAATTGCGCATCGCACAAGATTAATCTAGTTTTCTTCAATAAAATTTAGAAAGCTGAGGCTTGGAGTTATTGGTGGGCATTAGCTATCAAGGTTTTGGAATAAACCAAAATAGATGAGACTTGAATGCCCTCAAAGTTGCAACCTTTGATTTTAATTTTATTACTTTATTAATTTTCATTTTAATTCAATCATAAACACAAAATTTCAAATTAACCTGTTAAAATATGTGTTACTGACTCAATCCAAAATGACCCGATCCGAATATGACCCAAAGTCTCAACTAGAATTTCAACCCAACCCAAAATAAATTGATCCAAAATTGACCCAAAGTCGATCTTAATACAAAAATTATCCCGACTTGAAGTGATTTGATCCAAATTTGGCATGACATTTCAACCCAAACCTAACAAGAAGGCATATTGGACCTGAATGACCCACCCCAGGTTAAACACGTCCCGAGCCATCCAATTGCCAAGTCTAATTAAACATAGTAAAAGTTAAAGTATGAAACTTTATAGTTAGCTTCCTTAGCTTGATTGCAATTGCAACGTTTGGATTTTAACGTTTGCCAATGCATCTTTTTAAACATCAATTAGTTTATAGGTTCGAGCGATGCTTTGATCAATAAATTTTCATTTATTAATATTTTACTTTAAAAATTTAACATCAAGTATTGTATGGTATGGTTAAGGGTTTAATATATTAATTTATTCAAGATCACATGATCAAATCTTATACTCCTCTAAAGTGCATTCTAATTATACATTAAGGCAAAATTAACAACATCCATCATAATTACATTTTATGATACATATAAATAGGGGTGAAACAAACTCTGTTTAAAACCGAACCGAATAACAAATTAAATATGGTTCGATTTTTTTCGAAAGTGGTTCGATTTGGTTTGCAAAATTAAGAAACCAAAATTATATGGTTTAGTTTCAATTTTGGAAAATGAAAAACCGAAACCGAACCAAACTTTCGGCCCAACCCCCCCAAAAAAAAATCTAGCCCAACTCTACATAGTATATAAAGCCAAAAAAAAATTCTAATCATCTCTCAGCCTCTTTCTCTCTCTTTCTGCCCTTTCTCTCTCCTTTCCTCTTCTCCTCTTTCCGTCCATTCTCTTTCCTCTCCTCTTCTTCGCTTTCACTCTCCTCTTTTCTTCTCCTCTTTCTTGTCTTTCTCCTCGCCACTAGCCCGCTTCATCATTATTAGCGAACACCATCAACTAAATTCGAGGTCTTGATTTTGAACACCATCAACTAAAGGTTTTTCATGTCAAATTCGACCGTAAAAACTCTAGATTTCATGATTGAATTTGACCTTTAAAACCCAAATTCAACGTATTTTTGGTGGAATGTGAGGTATGTCCCCTTTTTCTTTCTTTTAATTTAGTTTGAGTTTTTTTTTCTACTTTGTTTTATGGTGGTGCAATGTGTGATTGAGTTGCGGTGGTGGTAGGTTGTTTTGGCCCTTTTGGGTCGATCTAGGGTTAGGGTTTTGATGGAAGGGATCTGGGTTGTGGGTTGTGGTGGGTGCGGATCTGGGTTAGGAGTGGTGAAATAAGGTTAAAACATGTTTAATTATGTTTGTATGGATTGGTTTGGTTTGGTATTGATTGGTGTGGTTTGGTTCGGTTTTTTTTGCAAAATTTTATGTTTATGATGCTTGATAGTAGAAAAATTTGGTGCGGTTTGTTTTTTTTTTTTTAAGAAAACCGAAATTTGGGTGGTTTCATTTGGTTCGGTTTCAAAGCTAAAGTGGTGCGATGTGGTTTGCAAAATTAAGAAACCGAAATATGGGTGGTTCGATTACGGTTTGGGCAAAAAACCGAACCGAAAACCGAACTTTCACCCCTACATATAAATCACAAAAGTATGTAAACAAATTAAATGAAATATTAATATCTACAGAACTTAACAACTTTTCACATGGCAATAATAGTCATTGACAACATTATTTGTTTTAAACTATTTACATGGCAATATTATTTGACAACATTAGTTGTTGTAATTTTTTTTTTAAAACATTTTTAGTCCTTCTGTACCCATTTGATTGTCACTTATGCCATTTTAGGTGACTCAAAATGTTTGTCACATTTCATATTTTATAATTATAAAGATATATAAAAAGGCTTTTATACCCTTATTTCTTTTGTCCTTATTAAGTTCTCTTCCCATTTTACTCTAACATTTGCCATAAAAATTGGGAAAAATTGACATTTGCTACCAACGAAAGAACCTCATGTCACATTTGCTACCTGTTTAATATTTTATTTTACTTTACTACCACTCAAATACCAAAAATATATAATTCACTACCAGAAAACAGTTTCCGTTAATGTTGCCGTTAGTGGGGGCACAACCACCATCTAACCAACTTACTGCAGCTACCCTCCTTCCAGCCACCCTCCTTCTAGCCCCCTTCCAACCACCCTCACTACCAGCCCCCCTCCCCTCCCCTCTTGCCGGTTGCAAGCACCAAACTCCATCTTCACACGCCCCTCAACGCACCAACCATTCGCTCCCCCTTTCCCGTGCTGGCTTCCACGCCGGTGACCCCATTCCCCTCCCCTTTCCCACTCTCGGCTGCCCCCATAGATACAAGATGAATGCTTGGACTCCGTCTCCGATTACACGTTGCTGCAATTGAAAAATTTCCCCCCTTTTCAAGAACCCTAAATCAAATTTTCAATCAAATCACTTCAATGGCTCTTCAATCCACTTTCGATGCTTCAGTGCTACGAACCGAGTTTGGAAACGCCGGAATCAACCTTGAATTCATTTCTTAATCCTTTTGCAATCAATATTTTGTTACATTTTAATTGTACAAACCGAGCTCGAAAAAAGTGGAATATGGCTACATCTTAAGGGGAATCAACTTTCAATGAGTTCAAACTCGACGGAATCAACCTTCAATTCATCTGTCAGCCTGCTGCTGCTGCTAACCTTCTTCCCAATGTCAAGTCCTTTGTCTTCAACCCTTTACTTTGTTTACTGAACTTTTTTTGCATTTTCCCTTTTTTTTTCTTTTCAATCAGCGTGGGAAAGGCGATGGGATGGGATGGAGCGCCGGGAGAGCATTTGGGCACCGGCAGCCGGTAGCCGGTGATTGACGGCAGGTGGCTGATATTTTTTCTTTTTTAAAAAAAGTTTTTTTTTTTTAATAAATTAAATCGTTAATTGATGAAAAATGGGCCCCACTTAACGGAATCATAACGGATTCTGTTAAGTGGTAGCAAAATCTATCCGTTGTTACTTTTAAAGGTAGTAAAATAAAATAAAATAAAATATTAAAGCGGTAGTAAATGTGACGCAAGGTTTTTTCGCTGGTAGCAAATGTCAAATTTTACTAAATATTGTGCCTACTTTTGACTAATTTAATGTTTTACATTCTTTAATCTCTCAATTTCTCTTTCCCATGTACTTTAATTACTTTTTTAATTGAAAATGTCTCTTTCCTATGTACTTCTATTATTTTATTGGTTGGAAATTTCACTTTTCAATATACTTTCATTATTTCACATTATCCACCTTAATTCCCGTGTTTTTCAATCAAAAGTGACAATCAACTGGAGACGGAGATTGATAAATATTTAATAATGTGAAATATACATAACTATATAAATTATCCATCATTTCTCATACATCTAAGTCAAAAAAGTAAACTAAAATGAATTATTAATAATTGTACTAATATTTAATCTCTTTAGAAAACTCTTCATTGACATAACTAATTTAATTCTCTATAATGCTGTTTAATTTATTTGACAAATTCTTCATACGTATAACCTCATATTATATTTTCATTCATTTATTAATAATTTCTGACATTAAGGGTCTGTTCTCTTGAGCTTATTTTCAGTTTAGTTTTTATCTTAATTTCCTTCTCTTATAAAATATTCAATTCCTTTCAACCCTTTTAGTTTATTTTTTTTTTATGAAGTTCTTAAACTAGTACTCCTTATTTTTTTGGTTCTTACTTTTTTTTTCCATATTTTTTTTTAAAAACATTCACCTAACCTATTTTTTCATTCATTTGTAGCAAAACTGAATTTAAGTTGTTATTATTATTTTCAACACTCTCCTTAATGCCAAATTTTAAAATAAAAATTTCTTCAATTGATATAATTGAAAGCTCGAGGATTATCTAGTTTGGATTCCATTCATAAGTAGAAGCGAGCGTAAATAATTCAACTAAAAAACTAGTGCCAAATCAGTTTTGGGAATGTTTTTTTTTTAAAAAAAGTTTTTTTTTTAAAAAATAGAATCAATATTTAGAACATTTCTTTAATCTTTAAAAGAGTATTCCATTCGTGTAAAAACAAGTACTCCCTCCGTCCCTAAATTACATTCCTGTTTGTA
This sequence comes from Chenopodium album, assembly GCF_948465745.1. Classification (NCBI taxonomy): domain Eukaryota; kingdom Viridiplantae; phylum Streptophyta; class Magnoliopsida; order Caryophyllales; family Amaranthaceae; genus Chenopodium; species Chenopodium album. The sequence goes on along the minus strand of NC_137855.1, from coordinate 11,355,673 downwards.
AAATTACACAGGAATTAAGGAAGAAAGAATAAGACAAATAACAATAATGAAATATTTCAATGGAAAATACAAAACATTAAATGATGTCTTTGAATAAAACAAAGATAGGTTAATGATTAATGATGCCATATCATCAATCCTTTGCAAAAAAACAAAAAAAAAAAGGACCAATAATAACATGTTTCTAATTGAAAATTAAGAACCAATCATATTCATTAGGTTAGTTATGGGAAGTACAAACTTGAGAAAAACGATGGAGAGAGAAATAAGAGTGAGATTAGGATATTAAGAGTGAGAAAACATTAAATATACAACAGAAAAAGAGAGTTGATTTGGGATATTTGGAAAAAAATTAAAAAAAACTTACTAAAAATGGAAAGGAGGAATGTAATTTTGGAATACCCAAAATAGAGGAATGTAATTTTGGAATACCCAAAATAGAAACCAGGAATGTAATTTAGGGATGGAGGGAGTATTTGCTTTTAATACTTAAAGTGGGCGGGCTTACATGTTCTTTTATATGTGGAGTAGATATAAAGCTAAAAGAAACATAAACATGTTTACTAAAAAAAAAGGACTTGATGAGTTAATTAATCTTTTAAGGGTATATTTATAGATCACCATCATTAAAGCTTAAATTTGAGATTTTTATAGTCAAATTGACCATAAAGAACTCTAGATTAAGAGCATGTTCTTATACGATTATTTTCATTTCAGTTCAGTTCAGCTCTAATTAGTTCAGTTCAGTTCATAATTTCCTTCTCTTATAAAATATTCTGCTCAGTTCAGTTCAGTTCAGCTGTAATAAGTTCAATTCAGCTCAATTCAGTTCACTTCAGCTCATTTCAGTCAATGATAACAGGCCTTAAGAGCTTTTAGCTCAATTTGAACAAATAAAGCCATATATAATAGTTGACAATTGATGTTGAGAAAAGGTATAATTATTTTTGTTCATCTATAATTTTTAGGGTTTTTGGTTGTATTTTGGTGGATGGGGTGGGGTTGTTCAAGGATTTTTCTTAGGTAGTGGTGTGGTTTTGAGTGGGAAGGGTTCATGGTGATGGATTTGAGGTTGTTATTATTTCGTGGGTGGTGGCCTGGTGTGGTTTCATGTGGGAATTAGGTACGGTAGGTGGTGGACGGGTGGTGTAGTTTAAGATGAGAAGGTTGAAGTGGGTGGTGGAAGTGATTCATGGTGTGGTTTTGGGTGGAAATGGTGCAATAGGTGGTGGTAGACTGGTAGTGGTGGTTTGTGGAGATGGTTTTAATTTTTTTTTTTTGTTGGGTTATTTACCGTCAGTGACAATATATACAAATCGTCAATATTAAAATCACCAAGAAATAAATTAAACAATGACGGACCTATTACCGATATAGATTTTTTTTCTAAGAACTTTAACATCAGCTCAAATACATGAACCTTAATCCCAATTTAAACAAATCTTATTTGAACCTTAATCCCTAAATTTATAAAGGGGAATTCTCAATGGTGGCTTGTATTTGTGCAACATTGAAATGGTAGCCCTTCCTATTCTATTATACAAAATGGTCTTAATAAAGAATCTATTTTTACAAATGACCTTATTTTCATTAATTGTTAGTTAAAATTTACTATAATTAGCTTAGTCTTTTTTTTTCAAATAAAAAAACCTAAATAAAAAGAAACCCACTTACCTACGCTAGCCACCACCACGGTCCACCGTACCTTTTTCCCAAACCACCACCACCACTACCCCTTTTCAAGACTATTGTCCTTATTCATCTCCTGCCTCCCTCTCCAATTGCTCCACAACATCAGCCACTAGACAACCGATCTAAAGAAAATAACGTTTCAGGTGAAGGACAGTAAGTTATGATTTGAGTATTGTGTAATTAAGGGGTTTAGGATTCGGATCACGGGGTAGGGATTCGGCCTAAGTGGGGGTGGGAATGGTGGTTGGGGGTAGTGGTCGTGGAGGAGGTTGTGAGGAGATGTTTGTTAATGGGGGCATTAGTGTATTTTCTGTTACCTACTGACCACACATGCTTTAATATTTAACCAAATTAGCCTCATTAAAGTCATTTTGGGAGTGAATTCTTAATTAAGGTCATTTTGTATAATAGGAAAAAGGGAGGGCTACCATTTTAATGTAGTGCAAATACAAGATCACCGTCGAGAATTTCCTATTTATAAACCCTAATCCTTAAATTTGATATATAATACCCGATTCTACCAATTTTTAAATTTGAATTCAGTAACAAACTACTGTAGACTTAACATCAATTGTAACCCTAAGTCTTTAATTTGATTTAAGAATCCTAAATGACTAAATTGATTAACCCTAGAATAAAAAAAAAAAAAAAAAAAAAAAAAAAAAAAAAAAAAAAAAAAAAAAAAAAAAACTACTCCCTTCTCTAAGATAATAAACATGAGATTTGCATTTGTAAATTAATGAAATTTAACGTCTTTTTAGCTAAATTTTGCTTTAAATTACCACATAGATAAACAATTGTATGTAAAAAGGATGATGAAACATAAACAATTTAGACAAAACCAAAAAGTGGGCCCCACAAATGGAAATTTAGGACGAAATTGTTACTAGGTAGTTCTTCCTAAATTTATATTTAGGGTATTTTTTTTTTCTTTTCGAATAACCATTTATATGTATAACAGCGTTTTTCGCTTTCTGCTTGTAAACCTTGATATATAGATCATTACCCATAGTAATTTTCTTACTTTGGAATATTTAGAAATCCTGGAATGGAATCATTTTCAAACAATTAGGTCTATTATAAGAGCTATTTATCTTAAAACATTTATGATGTTAAAAGAACAGAATTTCATAATGCGGATAGAATATTTATCTAGATGTCTTTTACCTATTCCCAATTTCAAGTCCATTCCATGTCCTTCTATTCATAGGGTTAAGAGGGTACCCTCCACATGTATTATTAAAAATGAATTTTGATGGCTCATTTGGTAATAATTTTGTAGTTATAGGAGTAATTCATGATCATTGTGGTAAATCACTAAATCTTATAATAGAAAATAAGTAGTACTTTTTGCTCTAGTTAATTTGCCCCTTGCTACGGTAAATTTTTTACTATCTAACAAATTATAAAATTAAATACCAGTTGATAAAAGACGATTACTTAAATTAAATATTATAGTTATATAAAATTTCCCGTGGAAGATTCAGTCGTTGATGGATAATGTGAAGAAATTGCTTCAACATTTTGACTATATTCAGGCCCTGTTCTCTTACGTTGAAATTCAGTTCAGTTCAGTTCAGTTCAGCTCGGTTTAGTTTAGCTCAGCTTAGTTCAGTTAAGTTTAGTTCCTAATTTCCTTCTCTTATAAATTATTCATTTCAGTTCAGTTCAGTTGAGTTCAGTCAATGAGAACAAACCCTCAATCTCAACATATATTATTCAGTCTAGAAAATGAGCCACAAATTATGTAGTTTTAGATTAGTAGGACATTTGATGGAAAACCATTAAAGAGATAGCAAGTTTTCTTATCTTCTTTGCTTTCATATGTAAGTTTAAACAGTTGACTAGTTGAGGGAAAATGACAAACCTAATGTTCACCTTTTGTATCGAAAATAACAAGTTTTCAATATCCATATTCAGTTACCAATAAGAATTCCAATAAAAAGTACAAGTAAGACCCAAATAATTAATGATTTTCAAATAACAAACTTGTTACTTGTTCATGTGCTTTGTTTGAAGTATTCGTTATAAAGAAGTTAATTATGAAGAAGTAAATTATAACAATTTTGCTCTATCCATATTGCACGTATAAAACATAAACAAGAACAATCAGGAAAGTAACTAGCGAAATTAGCCATAGGCCATAGTCGATAAGGTTTGTTTTGGTAATGATAATGGTAATGGCAAGTCATTAAATTCGAGTCAAATAATCCTTCACAATGAATGAAGATAAGCTTGTTTAGTTTATCCTTATCAATTGATCTTTAAAAAATGATAAGCACAAGTTTCACATCCAATTTATGAGTACAAATACGGCTTAAATCAGATAAAACCCCCCAATAACCAGTGTTTTAAAACCAATCATTAGTGTAAACTTTGTTTATCAGGTGGCGCTCTAGTAAAAGCTATCGTTGAATGTAATATAAAGATAAAGTATCTACACAAACGAAATTCATCACGTCAATAAACAGGAAAATTCTCGACAAGGCAATTAACATTATTGATTATACCCCAAATGGGCATTGATTGGCATCCCTTAATTTCCAAACTCCCTTATCTACACTCAACTTTCAACCCCTCACTAACCTCTCAAACAATCCCACAAATATAGTGATTAACTAAATTTCTTGACCCCACCCAATTTTGCAGTCAAATCTAAGGGCTAATTATTTTTATGTAAAGTACCATGAAATTATGAATCTCACAATCAACTTCACCGACATCACACCCGAATTTAGCTGGCAAAATTCAAGTCTTTTTCAACATAAATCACTCCAAAATTCTAAATATATAAATAATAATCATTTCTTAAAAGCGGGAAAATCCAAATTAATCAACATTCTTTAAATTCTCTTCCAAATTTTCCCAGAAAAAAATTCATCAAAAATGGGTTCTCTTCCTGTACATTTTGATCCCATTAAAATTGAAGAACAATCAAAATTAAACGAATCAACCCTCTTAAATTTGTTCAAATCCCAACAAAGTTACCTAAATTACTTCTTCCAACACTTAGATCTCTCACAAACCCTAAAATTCACCCAAATTTTGCTCAATTCAAAGGGTTCAATCATCTTTACTGGGGTTGGAAAATCTGGGTTTGTTGCCCAGAAAATCTCTCAAACATTGGTTTCTCTTGGAATTCGATCTGGGTTTCTCTCCCCTGTTGATGCCCTTCATGGGGACATTGGAATTCTAACAAGAAACGACGTCGTTGTGATGTTCAGCAAATCAGGAAATAGTGAGGAATTGATTAGATTAGCCCCTTGTGCTAAGGCAAAAGGGGCTTATTTGGTTGGAATTACTTCAAATTTGAGTAATAATTTGATGGGATTTTGTGATCTTAATGTGCATTTGCCTCTAGAAAGAGAATTATGCCCTTTCGATCTCGCTCCGGTTACTTCCACGGCTATTCAGATGGTTTTCGGGGATACCGTGGCGATCGCCTTGATGAGTGCTAGGAATTTGAGCAAGGAGGCTTATGCTGCTAACCATCCTGCTGGCAAAATTGGGAAAAGTCTCATTTTTAAGGTATTGATTTGGGTTTTGGTCTTGATTTATATTGTATTATTATATGATCATATGATATTTAATGTTATATTGTTTTGGTTGAACCTCAATAGCCAATTCTATTTGTTACAGTGAATGTTTTATGTTGATGAATTGATGAGATAAATTTGTATTATCAAGGATGTGATGGGGTTTATGTAGATTAGTTATGGACTTTTGGAGTGGGTTTTGATCTTATGTTGAGAGTGTACCCTGTTTGTTGTTGGGTTGTACTTGGTGTTGTTTTCGAATTCATTGTGAAAGGTTTATTGATAAAATGATGCGTGTGAATATCCATCAGGGTGTAGTTGTTACTAGTTCAAATTACACTATCAATGTCACTGTAAATTCTGAGTGGATCCAACAGTGTGCTTTTAAAAGTATGGGATTCATGTGCTTCTAACTGTTTGGCTGGTTGATAGCCATTGTTGATTTATATGAATTATATCCTAAGGTATTGGTATGTGACTATATGTCCAATGAGTTCAGATGAAATTAATGTGAGTTAAGATGAAGACATGATGGGAGGTTGTCATTTCAAAAAAGAAGTGAGCTTGTAGGTGGCATTTTAAACGTCGGATTAGGCTGTGAATCACTCATTTGGGTTTGTATATGATATTATGATGAGGTTTTTGCTGTTTGATGCTGCATTTATATGTTCTTATAAGATTACCTTTTGGGAGTATGAAGAACTATGATTTATACGAATGAATGCAATAAAAGTAGAGGTTTCATTTTGATCTTGGGATTAAGTTGTGATCTGTGGTGTTTTCTTTGATTGGTAAAATACAGTGTGATGTTCTAATACAGTGGATAAGGGGTGTTGAATTGAGATTAGAAATCTAATAACTTTCAGCTTTTCTCTTGCTCCTCATTTTTCAGACTAATTAACTTTCAACATTCATGGTTCAAGATTTGTATTGTGGCAGGAGTGTAGGAGGGAGTATATTATTACATGTTCATACCATTTGATCGTAAAACTAATGTTTACGTTGGCCTTTTCATACTTAACTGACATAGTGACATGAGAAATCTACACTATGTTTTGTTATACAACTTTTGAAGCCTCATTAATTTGTGTTTGAATGAGTTTGATATCATCAGGTTCAACAGAAAGGGCTCTTTTTGAGTGTCTTGTACAAGCATTTATCTCTTAGTGATATTTCTATAGGAATTTTCAATTTCAGTCAGATGATGGGATTAATCAAAAACTCATCTAATATCGTAATGCAGCTTTAGTTTTCTTTACGAAAAGATGAATGAAAACTGTGGGAGGGGCTTTGAGGTTGGACTACCTTCTGAGTTGATTTGTGTGGCTTTTGCAGGTAAAGGATGTCATGAAGAAGCAAGAGGATCTTCCTGTTTGCAAGGAAGGAGATCTTATTATGGATCAGCTAGTTGGGCTTACCAGTGGAGGATGTGGATGCCTTCTCGTTATTGATGATGATTACCATCTAATTGGTACCTTTACCGATGGAGACTTGAGGCGTACACTTAAAGCCAGTGGAGAGGGAATCTTTAAGCTTACAGTTGGAGAGATGTGTAACAGGTAACTATTCTCTCTATATACTTAATTTTGCAACTTTAAAACTTCGCAAACCTGTTTTTCAAAACTATGACCAAGTATTTTTATTGGGTTGAGGAAGCAAGAGTCTCATGAAAGCCTCTAGCTGGTAGCCAGGTAGCAACATGATATTGTTATGTCAGCATGTCCTCTTCTCTGCTGCCCTTGTTGAATTCATAGAGACAGTTCCATTTACGTCTTACTGTCCTAGCAAATCACACTTAGAAAGTTAGAATGTTCTATCAGGATGAGTAATCTTGTTACTTGACGGAAAAATTCTCTTAGGCAGAGTTATATACAACCTAGTCCCTTGATGCCCAGCCAATTTGCTACAAGTTCTCAAATATTACTCAGAATGTTTAATTATTTTCTGTAAGCCAAACTTACATCTTTTCCTCAAAGTTTTCACATACAAGTTCGATATGGGTTTCGCTAGTGAGATTTGAAGTGACAGAGCTTACCATGACCTGAATAGTGGAGATCTATAGAATTTTACTGCATTACACCATACCATCAACTCAACATGTCTCTGTAGGCTTTCCAACTGTGTCAACTATACATTTTACTAGTCCTTATCTCTTCCATTCCGTAGTCCTATCAGGCCCTTGACTGCAAAAAAAATTTATTGACTGCGCTTGCTCTAGTTCAAAACATATACAAGTGGCCAGATATTAGATTTGGTCTATTACAATTCATACCTTTTGAACTAGCTTTCTTTTAGATGCTGTATTTCAGCTCTTTAAAGGATAATGTCGTTCTCTTTCTTACATGAATGTTTGCATTCTTGTGGTCAATACTTCAACGGCCCATTTGGTAAAGGGTAATAAATGATGCTTATGGAATGATTTTGTAAGTTTCAGCAAAAATCACTGTTCATCCCAAATTAACTCTTTTTCTTCACAATTTTGGGTCACCATCCATTACTATGTTGGGTGGCATGGTGGTAATGACATTTATGGAGGAAAACACAAGTTTGGGGATGAGCTTTTTCATTGATATGGACATTAGATTGTGACTTTGATTGCGTAATACTTAGATTAATTCTCAGTACCGCTATATATAATTGGCTACCAAAATGGGCCACAAGGAATACCATTTAGTTTTTTGTTTTCTACAAGCAAAATGTATCCTGCATTTCTTTCCTTTTCGAGCATAATATACATTCTGCCTGCTCACTGGGTTTCCTCTCTCTGATAATGCGCAGGCACCCTAGGATCATTGGACCAGACGCTATGGCAGTAGAGGCAATGCAAAAGATGGAGTCTCCACCCTCCCCTGTGCAGTTCTTGCCTGTTATTAATGACCAAGACATTTTGATCGGGATAGTTACCCTGCACGGTTTAGTCTCTGCAGGTTTATGACTTTTCGTTAGAGAATTAATCAAATTATGTTGTGTTTGATTAGCATGGCTATTCATCGGTATTCTTTCTATAGGGTCCACTAGAGCTGCTCTCTTTCTCTTTTGTCAAATTCAATCATGTGATTGATATAGTTGGCTGGTAATTGGTCTTAATCATCTTTATTATCTCGTGGACCACTTATTGTATGTCATTAGGTAGTTCAGACTATATGCATCACAGTGATGCATTCTTCGTTGTATCCATGTACGGCTTTGTTCCTTAACGCCGAAGCTTCTTGTGTAGTAGGATTTGCTTATACGAGTTTTTCGCATCTGTAAAGTGCCTTATTGCTGGTTGTGACACCTTGTTATGTTTTCTACTTAATTATACGTTTTGATAGCTTACTCCTTTTCTTGCACTGGTTAGTTTTAGCTAAGCAAGACTATGCTATATTCAAATTCAATCCAGGGATCACTTTTCACTATTGTTTACCATTTGCACTCTAACACTAATGAAGGACACCTTATGTTACTCGGACTCAAGTACTTATGTCCAACATGCAAGCGTTTGATTCGGCTATTTGTGCAAAAGTTTTATGATTTTGGTCCAATATGATGTGTTGAAGAAGTGTCTTACTCATGTCTAAGTATTAAGGATTTGACAAGGATACTTGAGATGAGATAAAGAGGGATCGATTGAGCTAATTAAATATGTCCAGTTCAACTTATTAAGTATTTAGATCTTATTTAAGTATGTTTAGTTGAACTGATTAAGTACTTTTTTTTTTTTTTTATGAGATTAATAAAGTGAATATTATAACGGTTTAAGGGCGTGTTCGACAAAATATAGTTGTAAAGGTAGTTTTTGGCTATGGTAGTAGCATTTAGCTGTGGATGCAGCTATTAGCTGTCGACAAGCTAACAACTGTAACAATACATTATTAAGTTATTAAGTTATGAGCATTATGTAAGTAGCTGTTAAATAACAGTTGACATTTATAAATTAATATTTTTTTTCCCTAAAAGTAAATATTAAATTTTCAACCTCCACTTTTAGTTTTCAAAGCTTTTGATTAAAGTTATCCCAACCACTGTTTTGTCAAACGCTCATTTATTTGTTTAGTTATACTACCTCCGGTCTAAATTACTCGCAACTTCGGGGTATTATTTGTGAGATATAAAATATTCCAAAGTTGCGAATAATTTGGACCGGAGGTACTATAATGATTTGAATTTGTCAAACCACTAAAAACTACTCAAAAGCTAGTGTCGAACACCCCATAAGTATATTCAATTCAACTTATTTAAGTTTTTATTTTATTTTATTTTTTATTTTTTGACAATCCAATAAGCACAACAAGGAAGATACAAACTCTTCATAAGCTCTTACGAGCTCCAAGGAGTCAGTGAGAAGGGTGATGCTTTTTCCACCCAGAATTGGATTCTTTGCATCTTTGAGTGTTGCAATAGCTTCTGCTTGCGCTGGGGATACTGCGACGACTGATGCTTTGCCTCTATAAATTGTCACTCCTCTTTCCTTTGTTACCCATCCTACAGCAGCTCTCCAACTGGAATCCTGATCTGAATTACGCTTCCAAGCTCCATCTACAATATAAGTGATTCTGTTGGTGCTCATCGTTGCCCGTGTAGATAGCCTCGCTCTGCTTAGCCTTGTTCCCTTCGCCTTCATCTCCCTTCAACTCGGGAGCTCCTAATCTGATTTTTTTTCTTTGAGCCCATCTATTTTTCCATATACTAGCTAGTGATATAATTGAGTGCGGTGATATAGCTTCATTCTTGAAAATGAAAATAGCATTATTTCTTGTGAGCCAAATGCTCCACAAAACGCTAACAAATTCCATAATAAGCATATCTCCCTGGTTGTCATCATAGGAGAATAGATAAGATATGAAGTTAGAAACCCACTTTGCTGATTTCCATGTCCTTCCCCACTTCTGCGTTGATACTTAAGTTACTGCACTTCCATACTCTCAAAGTTGTTTCACAGTCCCTGAAGATGTGAGCTGAAGTTTCTTCTTAGAGGTTACATAATCTGCATAAATTACAGACGTCGATACCTCTTTTTTGTAGGTTGCTAGCGGTAGGGAGAGCGTTGTTGATGAGCTTCCATATAAAAACCTTGTGTTTCACCCAGATTTTGGAAGTCCACCACTTCCTCCACATCTTTGTCTAGGGCTCAGAGTTGTTTTGGTCACTCTGTAAGTGCCAATAACCAGCCTTGGTAGAGTATTTTCCTGTGTCTGACAGCCCCCAATCCCATCCACCCTTGCTGCAGCTCCTAGTTAGTTCTGGAGTCATTTTCTCAACTTTTAACCACTCAAAAATTCCATTCTAGCCATTCTAGACACTTAAAAAAGACGCTAATAACTTCTTAAATAGTGAAATAACCACCGATAACTAAGAAACTTCCTGAATTCTATTTCATAAAGTATGTAAATTTTATGTTTCTCTGTGTTTCGCATAATACAATATCATGTGTATTTGCACGGATACACTCCAGTTTGGTCAATTTGAAAATTAGATTATGTCCGATGAACTAACATAACCTAATTGATCTAGACTTAACTAAATTTATTATAGTTGTCAATTAAACCAAAGTAGTCCTATTTTTTCCTGTTATTAACTATCATGAATTTAACTTTCCAGCTTATGGTATCTACATCTATCAATCCTCTGAAATTATCAAAGCTTGTAAGAGTTTATATTATAAGGTGAACATAACATGGCCCCAATTGGATATAGAGGCAAATATATCAATCAAATCACCACACATTTGAGTTCAAATCATATTCGTTAATTAAACACTTGATCATTCAATTTAATTTTGCAACAAATCATATTAAACTATGGCTAATTATATGAGTAATTAAAATTAGTAGCATATAGAAGAGAAGAAAAAAGAGGGTTTGCTCATACTCATGTTGGCATCATATAATTAGTTCAAAACGCTGCATAGGATGCATGCAGCAAGAAATTCCTATTAATGTAATTTGCAATTAAATCTCCATTTAAATTATTTTATGCACTAAAAATGGGATCCTAGCAATGAGTTAACCAAAAAAAAAATTATCCACCAAACCCACCCTCTAAGAAGACTGGAAAGAAAAATGGGGTATCCAAAGGATAAGTTTCCAGCTTCTCCTGTCACTGCTATATTCTTTTAAAATCCTAAGTAAAATGTAAAAACGCTACGAAGAATTTACAAATCAATCTAACAGACGACCTCCAGTCTCAAGGTTCATCTGTCATTATGTTGTATCCCCTTGAGACTGGATACTATACTACCTTGATCGGTTCTCAATCTCTTCGTTTAGAACACGAGTCACATGACTCTGGTTATTGCCCAAAATTGCCATTAGTGAATGTAATTCTTCAGGGTTTGCCTTCTTGAATAGTCCCCTGAGTATTGTATCAGACCCTCCTACCATTGCTCCTTCCAACTTATTACTAGGGTTTAGGTTGTTTCCTCTAGATAGAAAACACTGTGAAATCTGTGCAAGGGGCCGAGAGTTCCAGTACTCTGCACATACGCGGTTTTTGTCTGATGCTTCAATAACCTGTTGAACAACAATTGCATTTGACATGAGTATAGTCACAAACTGATGACTCACCAATACTCCGTAGTTAGACTAGCAACCACAATTTGCAATGTTAATGTCTAAGAATATGCCCTCAACCCCATGATCACCACAAAGGCACAGACCAAACAAAGTGACAGCAGAATTGGATAACTTTAGAGACAAAAATGAAAAAAAGAAAATGTTTATCGCTAGTATCTCTACAAACTTAAGACAGTCTGCCAATCAACCAAACCCAGAATGAAAAATTCAGTTGTATTCCTATAATTATGGTCAAAGATTAGAAATCATGATTTAACTTCTCAATTTAGGTCATAGTAAGATGATTGTAGAAGATTGTACCTGAACAATAGCCGGAGAGGTAAAACCAAACATTTCAAGTCCATCCAAGCTGCCAGGTGGCTGCAGAGGGGGAAGAAGCTTCACTTTTCCCAGTTTATGCTGCTTAGTGATCTCCTGATTGACTCTTTCACGGACCATTTCCCAGCATTTATAAGGTGAAGCATGGACAAATAATTCACTCGGAATATGCTCTAACGAAACCTGAAATTGTTAATACAGCAACAATAGAGTTAGTTACAAAACAATTGTCAGAACTTTTAAAGCATAAACAACTAAACAAGTATCAAGCTGGTCATACATGACATGACATGACAAATCAAAGCTGAATGGTGGCCACAATTTAAAATATTAAACAGAACAAAACCTTCTATTTCTTGGCATGAGTTAGAAACTTATACTTCGTAGCACTTTCTAACATGCAAAACTTGATTTGAATAACTGAAAACCGCATATTACCATAAATAGTGGTCCTTTCGCTCCTCCATCTAGAATTTCAGAGATGTAGCTGCACATATTTGTGGGATCTGAGACGTTTATATATCTGACACGGCTTTTAAACCCTGCAAAAGAAAATTATTTCCATTGTTAGGTAAAAGATACCAGAAATAAGTAGTATAAAATGTAGATAGCACATGTAGCTAACCTTTCGGAAAAATGGCTCTGCTGGTGCTCCATAGATTTCCAGGAATCACAACCCCAACTTCTAGCAACTCGACATTGCAGTTGATTCTCCGCACAACTTTTGCAATGCGTGGACCTTTCTGGCGAGGATATTTGTCAACGCTACTCTGACTACAAGATGGGCTCCCTGGAAGAATTCTTGCGTCGTCAAGAACTCTCTGCACAACACATTCATCCCTAAACTTAATGCCACAGCCCACATTGGGAGCACATGCTGTATTTTGAAGTAAGCTGTCAGGAGTGGAGGCATCTGGGTCCCTTTTCTCAATACTGGAACCTATAGAACCTTGATGACAGGAAAGATTATGTTCATCGGATAGAGCAACTGTTTCACATTTTACATTAGCATCATCATTAGGGGATGTTGAACAAGACATACAATCATCTTTATGCCCATCGGAGATCAAATTTAAATTTGCTTCAGCAGCCAAGGCTGCATTAGCTAGATCACAAAGATTCAGCTTATGATCTGAGCCTTCTATCGCAGGAACATTTGGACTGTCCTGACTAATTGTTTCCTTATTTCCATCAGAATATGCTTTATTGGATTGCTCATCCTCATCATCACTAAGGCATATCAGATCCTCTTGCCCATGTGAAGATGGCTTCGTCTGAGGTTCCAGTACATTGCACCTCTTATTCGGTAGTTCCACTTCGTCTTTGCCGATCTGTTGTTTGTCACTCTTTCGCTTAATTTGGCGGGACAATTTGATGGGAGGGACCTTTGTTGCTTCTAAGGCCAGTACAGCATCAGGGAACTTCCCCTTATCCACCAAAGACATCTTTCCATCACTCAAAGCCAAACCAGCAGGGATTTTTGCAAAGTCTTCTTTATTTTTTAAAGTTATAGGTTGTGAGTTTGCCTTGCATATAGTACTTTCACCTGGATGCTCTGAATTTGCACCACTAAGTCCCACGATTTGTCCATTATCTTTGGAGATGCAAGAACTCAAGGCAAGTCCAAGATCAAGTCTGGCCCATCTGTAAATGGCACTCAGTTTGCCTTCCAGAGCATCAGCCAGGAGATTCAATTCTGAAACATCATAACGGAAGAGGAAAAATTTTCCATCCCGACCACAGGAGCACAATTGTTTTGCATGATTTAAACATGCAAATCTATCTGGTGAACAACGACATCCAGCAGCAGACAGGTGCAAATCAAAGAAACATATACTGCACTCCCTCTCAGTAGTGGCATCAAAACTATTCTCCATCTTCAGAGCCTTGGCAAATTTGCACAGAAATTCTCTCCTTACATTCTCTGTATCAACACGTGCCTGCAGGAAGAGATGGTAAACACAATCATTTCCAGTTGTCATTAAGCCTAAAACCACAGCAAAAAAGTTTTACGTCCAATTAAATTTTATAAAAAGCAACCACAGGATATAAGTTACACGATTGAATTTGGATGACATATAAAACTTATTTGAGGTCTGACAGACTGACATATATAAACAAAGTGGATCACCGTTCAACATACTTCTCTTTATTCAACAGCAACAAACAAAGATGAAGGCAGGCAGAATGCAAGAAGAAAATATTACCAAGTAAACTACAACACTCTTAACTGTCCAATGTTATCCCTCACGCACTTAGATGCAAATTCATGAGAAGCTTTCATAGAGGGAAATAACAAAAATAAAAACCTAACAGTAATCACTGAAAGAATAGCTGAAATAAAAATCCATTAAGACTTTTATAAAATACCACTCAACTCATGATGATGAACTTACCTAATTTTCATCAGATCAGGACTATGTAAACAATAATTCAAGTTTTGACATAGACCATCTCAGACTTTGAAAAAAAAAATCTAAAAAATAAAATCAAAAGGCCTAGTGGAATTGTGGTCCACATTTTAATTTCCTGTGTCATAAACTTGTAACACCAGTTAAGAGGTGCTGATATTACCTTTTTTTTAAAAAAAAAAATGTGTATCCTCACCCAACCATAACTAAAGGGGCCATCTTTGCGTATAATAGACTCAATTTATAAAGACTAAATTAACTCCTAAACCGCAGCTAGATATGCTACTGAAATGTTTTAATTTTGGCCAGTATCCATCTTCTGCCATCCTAAAAAGACTTCATTGTAGGGGAAAGAGACATCAGCAGCAATGCAGTGTGTGTGTGTGTGTGTTGGGGGGGGGGGGGGGGGGGGGGGAGCCCTATACAAATAGAACATACCCTGAGAGATTTTGCCAAGATACCATCCCTGCCACAGACATCCTTCCATCTCAAATTATCCATTGTGTTCTTTCGGAGCAAATTGAGCTCCCAGTTAGCTTTTACTGCTTCCCTAGCTGCTCCAAGCAACAATTTATCATGAGAAATAGTTGTTTTTCGTCGCTGCTCACGATAGAGCTCCACAGCATTTTGTCCATGAGGAAGCCAATCAATAGGAGCTACATTCACTGCCTCAGCACAGTTGAACCCGGAATTGAACCCAGCATGATATGCCCGAGGAAAAGTCAAGACAAATTCTCCAGCATTCTGCACACACCTATAGACAGGCACCCCTGCTGATTTCAAGATGGATGGAGAAAGTTGTGTAACCTGCACAGCATTGACAAACATTATAACAAACTCAAAACATATCAAGGGCACAGATAAATAATAGCAATAACAAAAATAAAAAGATATACATGTACTATATTGATTTGAAGAGATATACATGAATGCTATGCAACATTAATTTCCTCTAATAGCAGTACACAAACTAATTAAAACCAAGGCCTGTTATTCATTATGCTTGATGTATTGCCAATTTTGGATATAAAATGCAATGTCACAGGGGAAATTCTGGTCTTTCCATGAAGTCAATCATATAGAATTGGTTAGGAGTATGAAGAAGGTCAAGTTATAATGGAGCTGCAATACTTTTCCAATTCACATGAAAAGAGCAGAATCGAGAATGTCTCTGTCTTTCCAATAAATTACTCTGGAACAAAGTAACTTGGCTTCACTTTAAAATATCCCCTCAAACATATTCCAGAAAATAGATCCTTCATATGCTAGATATTAGAGCGCACTACAAATCTTAGATCAGCTTTCTTCTCTCTTTTCAAGAAGAGAGGATGCCCTCTAATCTGTACATGCTATTTGTCCTAAGAAACATAATCTCATTCTATTTCTCCTTATCATTTAATTCTTTTATGGAGGAGGTCCACAAAAAAAAAAAAAAAAAAAAAAAAAAAAAAAAAAAAAAAACCGCACCTCCAACAAGTCAACAACAGCCAACAAAAAAAAGAGAGAGATATAAAAAAAAATTCAGATTAGATAGAAGCTCACCAGCTTATGGAGGAGGTCAGGCTGCTCATCAAATAGATCAGGCAAACGTTTCTTCATCGCTTCCTCCAGCTTAACAGCTTCCCTCCCAGGGACACCATACCATATTTTAGGAGCCCCATAATGCATGTAATTCAGAGAATACAGATGATGATCTTCGACATGCTACTCATATAAAAGGATAAAAACAAGTCAGTTACAAATATCTAATAAAATGCAATTAGGAAAAACCATGCAATACAGCCTACTAAATTTTGTTACACGTGGAAAAAAGTCAAAAAAACACAAGACATGACATGCTATATTGGAATTGTATAGTAAATTACAGTAACCCCATAGTTTCTTTTAATTTCAACCCACCAGGAAATTTTGCAGAACTTTTCCCACTCCAGCATAGCATCAATATGTCAAATAAGCCAATTGAACAGCTATATACCCCAACAAATTAGTATTTCTCCCTCCTCTCCCCTCTATTTAATCATCTGTAACGAGTTTCTCATATTTAACAATTCCTGACAACATGCATTCAGTGAAAACAAATTCCTGCACAACATAGAAGCATATCCTAGGATTGTGAAAGAATTAAAACCATCACTATGCACTCACCCAACAAAATGAGGAAAAGCACATTCCGACATACAACCACGGCACTTGAACACCTGATATATCTGCATTTTCATAGGAAAGAACGGAACCTGCAAGCCTAGGTAAATTGTTCAAGTTCCATCCGGATTTCACATAATCCTCATCAGAGGCTGAACAGCCTTGATCGGAGAATTTCGGGAAGCCACTACCAAAAACTCCGGTTTCCAGATCAGCCCCATAAAGAACCTAAAAAGATATCCCAGTACCAAATTACAGTTAGTAAACGAACAAGAATTTAACAAGCCCCAACCCCACCCCAAACAATAAAAAAAATAAAATACTATTGATGAGAAAGTTTGCCAAAAATATCATCCCACCTCAATTTCATCGGTAGGCTTCTCAACCACTCGCCAATATTCACCCTCTATATTAGCAACTGATGGCTCCCAATTATCAGTAGTTCTGTCCCTTTCCGTACCTGATTCTGTACAGTTTTCATTTCTAAAATACTGGAACTTAAAATCATCAGCATATTTCTGGAATTCATCTAGAGTGAATTCTGGGCCAGGTTCAAAGCCAAATTCAGTTTCCCCAAGCTCCAAGGTTTTTCCATTCCCAGGCCCAAACTCTACATCCATTCTTGAACATCTTCTCCTTTTCTTCCTGGCATTATTATGAGCCTTGGATTGTTTTCTAGATGCATCACGATTCTGCAGTTTGTCAACTCTCTGTACACGGGTCACAAACTTGGCCTTTTCCCATATATCCTTTTTCTTAAGAGGAAAGGGAGGTTTCCACAATGGAGGAGGAACAATGCGACAAATTCCATAAATTTCAGCTATTGGGCGTATCTTTTCGATATACCTTATTGTATCTTTAAATTCCTGCAGAAGATCAAATCATCCAACCTTCAAACAACTGGGATAAAAATACATGCCAGGAGATCTGTATATATATGATATGGCGAGGAAAAATAAAGTTATCACAACATAGAGACCTCTTCATTTGGGTAGAACACAGGCACCTCTTCTAGGTCAGCCCTACATGAACCTTCAGGGTGCCATCTTGAAATAACCTGAAACAGAATTGTAGTCATAAAAAGAGTTACTTATATGTTTGAACCAACAAAGGGCAACGGGTTGAACCTTTCTGCAAACACATGCTGAAAAAATCAGAAACACTCAAACTCTTTTCACAGCAATCAACTATTCACTTTAAAACCGCGGAGTTGAGTAGAAATGCAGTAACGAAGACAAAGGGTTTAGCAGACGCAGCCAAAACAAACCTTTTGACAATTTTGACATTCGGTGCAGCCACGGATGACTCCTTTTGGGAGGCCAGGCTTTGTAGGAAAGTTCTGTACAGACGAATGACAAATAGATGTCAGAAAAATAAACCACAGCGACATTCAGAAACTCAGAATCAAGTGCTGACAAAACACTACACAAAGAGATTAAGGGAATCACCTGATCAAGCTTTTCACAATCAGACTCTTCATCAGAACACTGATTGTATCGACCATAATTCATGGACGGTCTACGTCTAAGGGACCTTGTAATCTTTCCCCCACCACCATATCCAGCTTCGGATTTTACATCTACAGGTTCTTGTCGCGAAAGATTTGAAGAAACTGAGCAGCAGGGTTCACTGTCAGCATTTTCCAATGTCTTCGACTTGAAAGACGTGAAAGACTCAAAACCAGGTGGAACTGCCAAAAAATCGAGATCCTCTTCCTTCAAACAAGCTCTAAGAAGTTCTGTCCCCATAATAGCTGCACATATTCATCACATGAAAATGCTTGGAGTCAATAAAAGATTCCAATGAACATCTTCTAAAGATAGGTTGCAATAAGAAAAACCCAAGAAAAAAAACATCAAACAGCATACAATGTACATTAGCAAACTCTGCAAAAAGGGAATACATACGTACAGATTTCTGAACTAAGTAGAGGTAAAGACTAAGGCAAGACGAGACCATTAAAGCTATTAACGCAAAGATTATATCAAATGTCAGAGATCACTACAGGATATGAGGCCAACACATGAAAATTTGTTCCCAGTACTAGAAAGGCAAAATAAATCCAATGAAGATAGATACAGCCGAAAATCCTACTTTGATAACTTAATACATGACCAAGCACGGCAAAGGTCATGGGACTCTAGGTTTTCATTAATAATTTTAACCTGCAGACTCATAACGATTCGACAAATCCTAA
The DNA here is from genome assembly GCF_948465745.1 of Chenopodium album. Lineage (NCBI taxonomy): Eukaryota > Viridiplantae > Streptophyta > Magnoliopsida > Caryophyllales > Amaranthaceae > Chenopodium > Chenopodium album. Next base: position 11,336,823 of record NC_137855.1, on the reverse strand, counting down.
AACATTGTTGATGGATAACAATTGATCATCAGTTCAGTTTTGCAGCAGATCTGTATTACTAAATCTGGATTACCAAACTGCAAATTATATGGAATCCAAATTATATATAATACTGTATGTACATCATATCCTGAAATCAGAACACATCCAAATATCCGTCACATCGGAATCAAGTACAGGCAAAGTGAATTTCTAAATTTTCTTGACAGAAATTACCTATCAGAAAATCATCCTTTCTAGCAGAAAACCACCATGTCAGAATTATGATTCTGAACATCCATATTTATGGAATATTGACATTATCAATGACTGCATGTACTTACAGAACAAGGGCAGAATTTCTGATGAACATATACATATCAGATGATTAATTAATTTAATGGGGACTTACATAATCTTGATCTAAAAGTATCTGAATATCAGGTTGACCAAGCCAAGCTGCTGAAACACTGCATTGACCACAACCCTGATTCTGATAATTACAAACACACTTTGGTAAACCCAGAAACAAAAACTTCAGTCCCAGTAAATTCCCAGATAAAAAATAAACAAATATAACAAAAAATTATTATTATTATTATTTATCAGGAAAAAAGGATTGACAAGAAATTGTCAGATCTAACCCTAACACCTCTATCAATAAATTTCTACCCAGAAAAACCTAGAAAATCCCAAATCAGAAAAAACCCATTAAATTGCAGAAAGCATCAAACAAGGAAATAATGAATTTGGATCAATTGGGCTAATTTAATTTTTATTTTTATTTTTTTGGGAAAAAGGTAAAAACAGGAGAGAGAAAAACCCAATTCAGACACGGTTAGGATAAGGGTAATTCTGGAAACAAAAAAATTATTGGTGCTATGATGTGGCCTTCAATATGTTGAAGAATTAGGCAAAAATCCCTATTAGTATTAAAAGTGTTTGTTGTTACAAACCCTAGAAAACCCAATAAAAAAAATTGGGGATTTTGCCACCCACTTTCTTCAAAGTTCTGGTCCAAAAAAAAAAAAAAAAATCAAATAAAAATTTGGGTACTAGTACGAGTATTTATTATATGAGGGATAAAACGTGTTAGCCTAATTTATTTGGGTATGTTCTTATTCATGCTCTTCCTCTTTCTTTTTTTTCTTTTTCTCCAGAAAGCAACAAAACCAAAGTTATATGGTAAGCAAAACGCGATAAGTCACAAGTGCTCTACCGGATCGGAACCTCGTGTGTTTTTTTACCGTGATTTTAATTTAATTACGGCGAGTTGCAAATGTTATTTTTATTACTCCGTATATGTTTGATGGGCAGTAATAATAAATCAGATCAATAACAAATCTTGCTAACCTTATTAAAAATTGGTCCTCTGGATAAGTTGGAATGAATTTTGGGGCAACTAATAAAAAAACAAGAAAGGAAACCAATTACATGTAATATAGGCATACAGCACAAGAAAAATAATTTTGGTTTTGAAAGATAAAAAAAAAAAGATTTATTTAAAAGTATAAAAATGAAAATATCGTGAGAAAATAGAGTTGGGATTTTAGAGAGAGAAAGAGAGGGGGGAAGAGAGAGAAAGAGAGAAAGGTGTGGAGTTGGGTTGTTGGTACTTGCATACGCCTCAATGCCTCATAATTCCACGTGAAAGGAGTAAAACAAGCAACGGTGGGTCAAATTACTAAAATAACCCCACAAATGTAATACTTTATGCACTTTGTTATGGAGATTAGATTAGATCATTAGATTTATTATTATTCCATGATATGATAATTTTGTTTATTTGAAAGTGGCAAAATTGAAGTATTATTTTGGATTGGATAAAATTTACAAATATACGGTTTTACCTATGTTTATCTCAAAATAATACTTCATCTGTTGTTTAGTTGACATATTTGTTTAATCACGTTTAATTCATACTATTTAAAAAAGTATGAATGAGTTAGCTTATATGAATAGTGCAATATCCTATAAAATGTTTTATTTAATGACCCTTGTTAATATTAATTAACTCTTTTTTAAACTCTTAAGAATAGTGTATGGATATTTATAACCTAAAAAAATTTTGTTTACCTATTTTCGGTCATACTAACCACTAAAGTGATGTAACGCCAATCCAAAAGAGCTTCCTAAATATTGCTAGCTATGGCGTGTGCATCGCTCGCATTAGCCACCCAAGTATTAATAAAATTTAGATTGATGCGTTTTAACGTTTGCCACCATTTAGATTTTTGCAGTTCACTAGTTTAGACCTTTGACACGATTCGCCAACTTTACTTTGACTAGCTTTTGTAATATATAAATTAATACAACTCAAACAAGACCTTATAGGATGACAGGACTATGCTTATATCATTGCTAGTCAAAGTAAAGTTAGGCTCTGTTCTTTTGAGATCCTGGGCAGAGCAGGGGTCAGCAGAGCAGAGCAGATTAAATTTCAGTAGAGCAGATTAGATTTCGGGATAGCAGTGTAGAGCATAGTCGAACCGAGCAGAGCAGATTTCCACATTATTATTAATATTATTATTATTATTATTACTAATATTATTACTAATATTATTATTATTATTATTATTATTGTTATTATTATTATTATTATTATTATTATTAAGTGCATATACCATTGATTTAGGTGAGTGAAAACATAAATATATGTGTAACATATTTAACATAAGTTAATAGTAGAAAGAAAAAAGACAATGGTTTACTTATATTTATTTCACAAAATTGTAAAATAAAATGATTTAATTTAATGAGTAATAATGATTTTACTTATAAATTTTTCTTAATCATATATTTTTAACACTAAAAATAATAATGATATACAAAGTACTACTTGAAAACAAACCTTTTTTTTATTCCTAAATTGTATGGAAAGATTTGAAAAATAATTCAACTCAATGAACTAACCATCAATACCCACATAAAATGTTTCTACGCATTGTGATTCTAATATAAAATATTTATAAAAGAAATTTTTATTAATTGTTATTATTATTATTTATTTATTTTGAAATAATTGTTATAATTATTAGAAATTATTAATTCATAATATTATTAAATATTAATTCTTAATAGTTTGAATTATTAAATATTATTATTGATAATTATTATCATTAATTATTATTATGATAATAAATATTAATTAATATTAATATTAATAATTATTAAAATTATTTTTAATATTAATAATTATTAAAATTATCTACTAAGCAAATTCTTTCTGTTTCTTAAACGCCGCCCCTTAAAAATTTCAAGTGGAAAATCTCTCACAAAACAATTTTGGGTCATTTACTCATTTTCCCAATGTAATTTTTACATTAAGCTTTACACAAAAATTTTATGTACGAGTTATTGTTGGCTTATCTACTACTCCGTAAATCTTACTCCATCTATCACAAAATACTTGCAAAGCTTCTACAAATACAATTGTTTTAAATTAACTGACACATTTTAACTTTTTTTGCTTTATTTGTACAATAACTTTGACAATATTTTTTACTAAAATATATAAATCACAAATGTTATTGAGTAACATGTTAAATGAGGTTCAATATACGAATTACTTTAAAATATCACTTGTAATGCGAAATTTTAAGGGACAAATTGGTATGTTCATAAAATGTGTCTATCAAAATTGTGTTAATTATGTTGAAACAAGGAAATGAGACATATCTAACTCGAAATATAACTTGACAAAATTAAACAAGAGCCTTAATGACACAACAATCCTTCAAAGTAATAGCCTAAATAATTCAAATTATATTGTCTATTTAATTTTATTTGTAATTTTGGTTTGCATTGCTTTGATTGAGCATAAAGTATAATTTCTAATTCAATTTATTACTAATGATTTTACAATTTGAATTAATACTTTTATGTGAAAATTTCATTTAACCAATTTATATGAGAAAGTAATAAGTTAATTAGACCTTAAACTCTCTCCTCTCTCCTCTCTCCTAAACCCTAGCCTCTCCTCTCTCCACTCTCCTAAACCCTAGCTTCCATTGTTAATTTTGAGGGGCTTCCATCGGATTTTACTGGTGGAAAGCCCAATCTAAGTTTTTTTTGCTTTTTTGTTTGTTTTTAGCTTATAACAATGGTTCCTCCACTCGAGAGGAATTTGTCTCCCTCAAAAGAAAGGGTTTTTCTCTTTTGAAAAACAAGGTTTCTTCAATCTCCTTCGAAAGACAAGGTTTTTCGAACTCCTTCGAAAGATAAGGTGTTCTATGCGCATGGAATAGTATCAAGTTGTGAGGGGTGGCGATTGATATTTGTTACTCTGATTCAGGATACAAAAATATCACAAGAATTTTCTTCCTCCAAAAATTATGAAGCGCCACGAATCCACTCAAAAATTTATGAGACGACGAATCGATATTATGCCGAATTGTTATACTTCGTATCTATGTATTTGGGTTCTTAGTTCTTCTCCAGTTAATTCTTGTTTGATTTTGCTAAATTTATTTTATTTTGTCGTTGATCATCAATTGTAGATGTAGTATGAATTTAGTCAATCAAAATTAGTGTCTTTTGGGACTTATTTCAAAAAAAAAAAAAAAAAAAAGACCTAACTCGATATAACCCAAAATCCAATTACTAACCCAGCTCGATATGCATTGACATGTAGAGGCTCCTATTCAGTGTTTAGTTAATTAAAATTAAATTTCGAATAGTATTTGAGTTCAATTTGATGTTGAGTTCAATTTGATTTAACTTTTTCAAAATCTAGTCCGAATTAAAATTTAGTAGTTTAGATCCAACTCAATAAATCTAAATTAAAATAAACTACCATTTTTTGGGCCAAATGAACTTTTACATATATGTACACACACACACACACACACACACACACACACACACACACACACATATATATATATATATATATATATATATATATATATATATATATATATATATATATATATATATATATATATATATATATATATATATATATATTATATAATTAAAATGACAATATAATTATTTAAAAGTATATAAATATAATGAACTAATTCACCGGGTAATAAAATGCGTGAAATTTATTAAAACGATAAAAACATATGTGACAAAGTATTTAAGTACTTGTATGTGATAGTTATAATTTGTAAGTTGATAATTTATGAAGTATTGTATAAAGTAAAAGTTAGAATATAGATAAAAACTTTATTTTTGTATAACAGTGATTTTTTTTTAAAAAGAAACTGCTTTTGGAGGGAAAATTTTTAATAGTATTTTGCCAAGTGTTCTTCTAGATTCGCTTTTAGTATTATGTAATAGATAGATAAAATAATACAAATTGGCCTTAATCTCAAAATATGTCATGGGAGTATTAAATAGTTTGGTTTTGTTAGCCTATATGTTTTCTATGTTATTATTCAAGTAATTTAAAAAATAATATTAGACTTGTAGAAAATTTTTATTTGTTCAGTTTAAATAGATCCAAACCCCATCATCAATCTGACCCAATCCAAAAAATCTTTTTTTTTTTTTTATAAAAAAAATCAATAAACTCGGTTTGGAATACATTGGATTTCAAATGTTATTCAAATAGTAGACACCCCCTTCTGAACACCATACGTGTTTGTTTCCTGGTTTTTGTTCATTTGTTCTAAAAATTTGTTAGAATGTGGGTTTGTTTCAAGTCCTAAAAACTATATCCACTCGCTTATATCATTTTAGACCCCACCTCAACGACCACAAATGTTTGTTTCCATAATTTCCGGTACGGTGATGTATTTTAGAAATTTGTAAGTGTACATTTTCTATCTATATATAAGGCTGATTGTTTCCTATAACTAATGAGTAAGACTTTGTAACTCATTTTTGCATTATTAACTTAATGATAATGAAAATTCCAAATTTATATCTTTACTTATGATGAATGTAACTATAATATAAACAATCTTATTCAATATGGGTCGTGAGACCAAATTTAAAATGTTTATATCAAATGCATGCCACCTAATTGAAAATGCATTAGTGAGTGAACTTAATTTAAAAGATTTACTTCCATTCTTAGTCTGTGAAACGATAGAGAATGCTAACTCTTTCAATCTGCTTAATGGTCCAGTTTGGCATAAAACATTTGAAGTTATGGTTTAAATGCATCAAATCCATATCGATTTCTCAATACCAATGACACTGACATATCAAGATGTTTAGAGACCCAAGTTTTTATCCTTTTTGAGATAATGCGAGTCGAAAAAAGGAACTAATGAAAGTCAATATGTTTTCTAACACGAGATAATATGGTGTCAACAAAATCCTTTCTCCCCCACCCCCCCCCCCCCCAAATAAAAGTAGGATTTGTATTTTCACATGATTGTAGAAAAGTGAATAATGATTAAGATGACAAAGTTTAATAAATATTTAAAAAAAATAAAAAATAAACAAAACAATATAGTTAACAAAAAAAATTAAATTAATAAGATAGCGCAATTTATTTTATTCAAGGTGAGTAAAAAAAATAGATAAAAGCAAGATGGGATGTTTAGTTTGGGGCGATGTATTAAATAAAGTGAAAATATGAGACTTTGGGGACTATGGGTGTTAGTAAGAGGGATGACGTAAAAGATCAATTAATAAATCCAATTAAAAAAATGTTTTTTTTAAATGGAAAATTTGTTAATTACTACCTCAAAAAAGGGGTCTTTGTGAATTACTACCCGCAAAAAAAAAAGTTGTTAATTACTACCCTAAAACTGATTAATTTTAGCAACTACTACCTTTTTTACTAATCAGCATACTTAAGCTCTTAATGATATTATTATTCATCTAATTACTAATTAGTAGCTCTTAAACCTTAATTAATTAGGTAAACCCTAGCACCACCTTCCCACCACCTCCGGCGGCCCCCCTTTGGCCCTTTAACACATCCGATAGCTCCTCCACCATGAAACCCACTCCCCGCACTCAATCCCCACCACGAAACCCACCCTCCCTTTCCCCCACCACAACATCCACCCTATTCTTGTTCCCCCCACCACGATTACCACCTCGATTTTGCTTCCCCAACACACAATTCTCACCCCCTTTTACGATACCCCCATCCCCTACCCGTGGCGGCCCTGACCCCCTACCCCTCGTCGGAAATCCTTGCTCAACCAACCCTAATCTTCCTATATCTCCTTCCCCCCTAATCACCACCCTAGGGTTTCAATTTTAGGGCTTTAGGGTTTTAATTTTGGAACATTAGGGTGGTGATTAAAGGGGGGAAGGGGGTGGAGTTTAATTTTGGAACATTAGGGTGGTGATTAAAGGGGGGAAGGGGGTGGAGGAGGCTTAGGGAGGGCCTCTCGTGGCCAAATTCAGCCTCTAAGTATGATTTTCGGGCAGTTTTTGATTTTTAACGAAGTTTTTTTTAAATTTAATCCTTGAGTTTAAAGGATAAGATATAATTTAATTTTTCTATGGATAATTTAAGTATGAAAATATATTTTGATGAAGTTTTAAAGGGGTTTTAGATTAGTTTAAAATGCTGGAGTTTTATTTAAAGTAGTACAATTGTGATTTTAATAAAAGGGTGTGATAACCTATTAAAAAGGAGTTTAATTAGGGGTTTTTAAATAATTTTCAGATTATTCTAAATAGTTTAAAGTGAGTTTAAGTTGCTGGAAATTGTATATACAAGAGTAATTAATTTAGTATTATTGTCCCTTATTGTAGGAGACTTGATTCGGGAATTGTTGTAGTATTTTCGGCCACTTTATGGGCTTAATTGAGGTACGTTCGCGTACTTAGCATATTTTGATGATGTAGAATCATGCTAGGCTTAAATTCAATCAATTATAAGTAGCATCATGTTAAGGTTCATGTATTGATTTGTGAATTATTGGTGTTGGTGATTGAATTGTGAAGCATGAATTATTTGTGATGATCTATGGATTGGAAAATTATATTTTGGCATGATTATATGGACTACATATTTATTTATGGCATGTTAGAGAGCATGTTTAATTAAACTAATTGTTTAATTATGTTTGGAATATTGAAAAGGAATTTTATTATGGTTCATATAATTTTTATTGATGCTTTAAGCATGAAGAAGGAGCTAAGTAAATGTCTATGTACACAAGAAATAAATTGTATGTTGGTGCTTTTGGGCACTTAGGGTGCTTTAAACACCAAAGGATAGGATTGTTGGCGCTTTATGCGTTTACAGTGTCCAAGACACTGAGGTAGTAATAAAAAGGGGTTCAACATTAAATATTATGTGGTCACTAAATATTCAAGAATTAAATTGATATGTTTGAATGGTTGAATTATTATTGATGATTGAATTGTTATGCTTGAGAGTCATCACCAAGTCTAATAATATGTAAATAACGTAAAGTGAAAGAGATTACGCACCAAAACTCTTGGAACGTATATACCTTGAGTATGAACATATGGGGGGAGTTATGTGACTTTATATTTGATCATAACTTCTAATGGAGTACAGGACGCTGTATATTCCCTTTTATTATTATTATTATGCGCTGGAATTCCGCCACCAATGTGTGGCACAGGTGATGCTGGCACGGTTAGCTCCCGTGTCAGTGGTCCTCATTTCATTGAGGAAGGTTTAGTCAAGTTAGAAACCCGTTCGATGCGTAATCAACGCTAAATAAATTATTTAGTGTCCAGTTAAAGAGTCTTGTTGTTTGTTGTGTGTGCTTGTAAACAGGTGCAATGAGGTAAGTATGTGTGATGCTTGGAGTTGCATGTTAGGGTGTTTAAATACGCTTATGTACTCAGCTTTGCTGATTGTGTGTGTTGTTTGTGTTTGGCTATGTCTTTATCTTGGCCCTACGATGATCCATTTTAATGGAGAGTAGTGGGGGCAAGTGGAGATAATCTTTTCAGGTGTTGAAACATATTCATGACGGGGCGTGAGTGAAGAGCGAATCACGCTAGTTTCTATTAGTTGAGATGTGGTTTATTGCATTCAAATATTATATTATATTATGTTATGCTTATGAGACTAACGCAAAGGTTTTTCGTAATTTAATTGGTTTTGATAAGGGCCTTCAATGGTTCCAAGTTGTAGGTTGATTTTATTTGACTTCGTTTGACTTTGGTTTTAATCTTTACTTTCGTTTGGTTGACTTTTAAGTTGACTCGTTTTTGAATGGTTTTGAGTTAAGTCTTCCGCTGTGTGTCTTTGATAATTGCCTTAGCCGTTTTCACGGTGGCGGTAACGTCTTAGATATTCCTAAATCGTATTTTACAAAGAGTAAAGTGTATTTTAAAGGAAAGGAATTTCTAGGGTGTTACAACTGGGGCGGGGATGGGGCGGGTCTCCTATTTGACCCGCCCCACTGACATCCCTACCAACAGCCCCAGATCCAGGCAGATCTGGAACAGCAACCACCTCAGGAACCACCGTTGGGGGTGGATCCACAACCACAGCATCGTCCTCGTCAGAGCTTGAGTGGTGAACCAACTTAGCCCCTATTTTCTCAGTCTTGTACCTGGCGAACATCATGGAGCACCGTCGCACAAGCCTCAACTTCCCATCTCCCCGTCTAACAGCATACAGGGTGCTCACATCTTCCTTCTCTTTCGATTTGACGGACTCCAGTTCACGTTTTTTCCCAGTCATTTTCCAGAAATTGAGGACTCAAAATTTTTAGGGTTTCAGAGAAGGAAGAGAAGAGAGAGAACAAAGAGCATAGAGGAGAGAGAAAACAAGGGTGAAGAGTAGATCTAGGGTTTATGAGTGAAGACTGGAGAAATCTCCAGTAGAAAGGAAGACTGAGCAGCATGATCGAGGAGTATTCAATGAAGAACATTGAATTTGGGTGGTTGGAATCAGAAAGTTGGTTGATGAAATAAGAAGAGGAGGAGTTGATTTTGGTGGGAATTGTTAGTATTGATGATGAATCAATAAGTTTGATTAGCAAACTTAACAATGTGTTTAACACATACTTAATTAAACTAAAAAAAAAGTAAGGGTAAATCTGTCTTTTTACCCTCAAAAAGTTACTATATAAGGAAAAAAAATTTGTTGCGAGTAATGTGTAACACCCCAAAATGGCAAATGTTGCGAGTAAATCGTAACGGAGGGAGTATAAAGTTGGAGGGAAATATTTTAATGACAGCTTGACACATAAGACATTGTAAGTTTTGATGACGTCAGCAACGTTTTGTTTTAGTAATAGTTAATACATTACAACTTTGGGGTCTCAATTTGAAACATGCCAAAAACTTGTAACCCGTTAAACATGTTACCCATGACACATGTCATCGCGTAATTAGTCTAAATTATTAAATTTAAGCCTTTTTTTAATAAATAATTTTTTAATGAATAATATTTTAAATAATCCTTCCACCTCTCCCTCCTCCTCCCCGTTCAACCCATCCTTTGCTAGCCAACCCCCCTCCCCGCCAGTGGTCAATCCACCTTCGTTACCCCAACACTACTTGCTCACGCCAACACTACTTTCCCCTATCTCGACCCTGACTTGGTTCAAAGGGGTTTTGATAATGGTGGCCAGAGGGTAAGGGTAGTGTTTTCGAGCCTCGTGGAGTTGTGGGGTTGGGAGTTTTAGGCTAGTGGGGGGCTTGGGGCTAGAGAGGGGATAAATTTGAGGGAGTGGTTTGGGAGGGGGGCATTTTCGGTGGTGGGGATGGGGAGAATTGGCTACCAAAGGTGGAGCAGTGGTGGTGTTGGATGCAATTAGTATTAGGTATTCCTGGAGTACCTAGTATTGTACTCCAGGCCCAATATAATATATAGGCTAGAAACCCAACTTAAAAAAAAAAGCCCACTAGAATTTATTTCAGGTAATAACAAATTAACAAAACGAAATAACATAAAATAGAAGCATATTACTCCAGTTACTAAACATGATATTTATTGTTATTGAACATGTTATTTTGGAAGTACTCAATTTTATGACTTTAGAAGCATACTATTTTTATAACTAGTAATGTTATTTTAGAACTGATAAATGTTTCTAATTACATTATTTTAGAATTAATTAATGTTATGTTTATAAATAGAAGCATGTTATTTTTATAACTTGGAATAACATTCCAATTCTTATAAAACAGTATATTATTTTATAAACAAAAGTATGTTATTTATATAACATGCAAATTAACTGTTAAAACACATATTATTTTAAATTGACGTTATGTTATTTAGATTAAACTATATGTTACTTTTCAAAAAGAATTATCAAATTTGCAATTGCACAAAATCGAGCTGCCTGCCCTAGCAAACTGGTTCGTTCCTCTGTCGTTATCAGGAGCTCTTGGCAAGGGTTCTGCTTGCCAAAGCCTTACTCAACAAGTGCCATACAACTTGCCTTGGTTCGGGACGAAGCCAAGCTGATACAAATCGAACATCATCAGCCTTGATTCACAGCAAATTTCGCAAAATCATCTTCCATTTAGAAAAGTAATTGACAAAATGAGTAAAAAGAGTGATTGATTGGATTGAGAGAAAAATCAAAACGAAAACTTTGCAATTAGAAAAAAGACGATTAAATTCATTGAGATTGAAAAGTAATAGAGGGAAATAAAGTATATCAAGAATAAAATGGAGCAATTCGGGAAGAAGGAGGGGACAATATAGAGGAAGCGCTGAAACGCTATCGTTTTGAACCTGGAGTACCATGCTCACGGTACTCCGGGAGTAAGGAAGAAATTGCGGTTGGCCGGGAGGAGGGAGAAAAGAAAAATAATTAATAAATTTTTAAAGCCAATGATAGAGCAACATGTGGCGTAATTAATATGTTCACTAGGTTATATTCGGTTTTAACCTGTTTAAAATTAAGACCCCCCAAAAGGTTGTAATATTAAGAATAATCAAAATGGGAGCTCCAATTTATCAACAAAATTCGTTTATCAAGTGATGAAATCGTAAAAAAAAAAAATAAATCAACAAAAATATCTAATCAGCATGACATTATTGTAATTATATCAACAACTATGCAACCAACATTTTAATTAAAAAAAAAAGTTGTTGACTTATTTACAATTTTGTCATTTGTATTTTCTAATCTATTAAAATTAAAAAAAAAAATGTTGTTGACTTATTTACAATTTTGTCATTTGTATTTTCTCCTCAAAAGGTTGTATTATTAAAATTCAATCATTCAAAAGTGGATCAATACAGTCAAGTATGATCTAACTTTAATGGATCCGATCTAGCTTATACTTGAACCAAAAATTTCATCATCTAAATGGATCCTACCCAACAACCTAGCCAACTCATACTTAAACCAAATAACTCAATGGCCAACATATGTTTGTTTAAAAATTACTTAATTAGATATGTCAATGGTTATAGCTGAAGTCACAAATTAAGTCCTAATTGTTAGAGGAAATGAGCAAAAGAAGTTCCACAAATTTTGTACCCTCTTCATCCTAAAAACAAATTAATTTCTCCCAAGATTCATGTCCATGGTAATAAATGATGCTACGTAGTAATAGAGTTAGCATGTACGTTTGCTAACCAAAGTCATAAAAGTCTATGGTTTTAGGCAGTAATGGAACTTTATAACAGGTTGTGGTTTTTGACAAACAAGCCAAAAAAGAAGGAAAAAAAATACTCCGTAATAAATTTAGAAAAGAATTTACAAGGAATTTAAACCATTCACTCATTTAGTCATTTTGGAAGTTAACTGAGGGAGGGAGATATAAAATAACGCATGTACCACACCATTGTACCAAGTCAAACAATATACTTCCTGTAAAAAACAATATTGTACTTGAGAGGTGTCACAGATAGCCTCTGCTGTGTCTTGTATTAGCACGGGTTGCTGGGTAATGAATCAAAACTACCACCAGCGCCGCTGCCTTTACCCATCTTCGAAACCTCTTTAGCCTTGGCTCCAAGCTGCATGTCTCCTTGAAAAAATTTGCCAGCAAATATGGCTCATTGATGATGCAGCTCGGCCAAGTGCCTACAGTGATCATTCCTTCAGCTGCTGTGGCAAAAGAGGCCCTTCAAAATGAATGATATTTATTTCTCCAGCCACCACATTGATACTGTTCGTGCACTCAACCACAATAAAAATTTATTAGCTTGATTGCCAGCAGGCCAAGCATAATCTGACGGAGAGATCTACGCAAAATATGTATTCCCAAGTTTTTATTCTGCAAGCGGAATTCACCATTACCCTCAATTTGCTATTGAATACTTTTTTTTTTTCAGTTGATATGGGTGATCCTAGTTCTGAAATTGCTCATGAATTTTGAGAGACTACGAGGCCTGTTGAAAGAAGTTGGGAAAACCAACTTTGCAGACTATCTTCCTTTCCTGCAAAAGATCGAACTACAGGTCATAACACGGCATACGAGTGTTGACTTTGGGAAGCTGATGGATTTCTTCAAGATAATGATAAACCAAAAGTTGCAAGGGGAAGGGCTTCAGGATCAATAGAAGACAACTATATTTAAGACTCACTGAAGGGCATTAATCATAAGAAAAATGAGAAAATTGAGCTTTCAATGATACCTGGTCATCTGCTGTATCTCTCTCAATAAACTTTATTGAGATATTTTGTAGCTTAATTTCAAAAACAATAGACGTCTCTTCTCTGCAGGACTTATTTTCTGCAGGAATTGACACAACATCAACCCTAGAATGGGTAATGGCAGAATTGTTGCACAACCCAGATAAGCTATAGAAAGCACAAATGGAGCTCCAAGAAATCATTGGAAAGGGAAATTTAGTAGAAGAAACTGACACTCCTTGGCTTCTGTACTTGCAAGCAATCATCAATGAAACCTTGAGACTGCATTCACCACTGCCACTTTTGCCGTAAAAAAGCAGATACAGATGTGCAACTCTTCAACTTTGATGTCCCCAAAAACGCAGTACTGATCAAAGTATGGGCCATCGGGAGAGATCCAACCTTGTGGGAGACTCCCACTTCATATGAGTCAGAGATATTTGTGGGATCAGATATTGATGATGTCAAGGGCCGTGATTTTGTGCTGAAAATGATGGCTGTCAAATCTGTCCTGGGTTGCCATTGGCTAATCGAATGGTCCCTTTGATACTGGGATCACTGGATTTGATTCGAAGCTAGAAGACGGGGTTTTACCAAATGAGATGGATATGGAGGACACATTTGGGGGGCTCACTGTGGAGAAAATCAGTGAATTCGTGACATTCCAGTTCATATCTGAATTGTATTCCTACAAACCTACAATCACACTCATCAAAGAGTTCAGCAAAATAAAAGAGAGGTCTCCTCGTAGCACAATCCCACAGTTTAGACATAAACACTTAATAGTTTTCAACTATACTAATATGATTTGTAGACTTTCATTATACCCTATAGTATGCATGCTCAGCCAGAAGGCTTTTATCTAGTCTGCTGCTGCCTAAGTTTCATACCATTATGCATAGAATGCAGAAGTATCATTTTTCTAATGTTACAAATGCATGATTTTCAAAAATCAATGCTCTTGGGAGCCCCAAAAAATAATCCTACTTTGTGACGTATCAAATTGAAGGAGAACATGCTTTAACCCAGAGAAAAGAGACAAACCTACAAAACATAATAAGGGACAGATGAATCTATGATTTCCATCTCCAATTCGGGATTCCATAGTTCTGAATGCTTTCTTTTTTAAATAGGGCATGATACATAATATATTTACAGTCTGTTACTACTAAACAGCAAGTGTCTAATGTTAATAACTGGCATATTAGACGTTAAACTAATTATGCTTTTAATATTATACCATTCAGATGGTCATTGATATTGATTTTCTCTCATTTGGACATAAGGCAGCCGGGTATTCGTTGAAATCAAACCATCAAAAAGCCCTAATCTGTAACTTGTACATACATAGTACTTCTTCTGTTGCCTCTCATTGTTTATCAGGTTCAGTGCGTCAATTCATCGAACACATTACATTCACTAATCCAAAACCTTGATATCTGACTTCTAAATCAGATTCTGAGGCAATTCATCACATATATCTGTAACAATCATTGATACCTATCCATACAAAACAATTTTAGAGCTGAAAAACGCTACATATTAAGCTTTGTCGCCTGAGTAATAATGCTTAATAAGTTAATGATAAGGGTGCATTGCAATGGCAATGGATTTAGTGTGCTGAATAATTCCTATGCTCCAAGTTTCATTTCTAGGTATTTGAAGAGGATTTACAACTAAGTTGACATGAACAAACTGAATACAATGCATATAGTTTTAAGAAATTTTGGTACCTTGATCGATCATAATCGTGCAGTAACATTCTGCAAGATTAATGAATTGGCACTTGGAACCTCTGTGCATGCTTCATTTGTAGTAGTGGGTTGATAACAGAGGTAAGATAACGATTGTAACCATGAAACTAATGTAGGCTTTCTAATTACATCATCAGATTCTGCAACTAGGGCATACAATTCATTGAGTATCATATTCTGGCCAACTTTAGGTAATTGGATAATTAGCTGCGCCAACAGCTTCATCAATTCTGGTAGTACCTACACAAACAAACCAAAGAAATCTTGAAATTGATCGCAAGAGATTAGCATGAGCAATGTAAAGTGGTTATCACTCTGCCATCATCATAATCAAAATAACCAAAAAAGGCTTAGGGTACAAATTCTTAATCGATATTGCGCAGAGTCCATCTCATCCAAGTTTCAACTTTCAAGGTTTCTTCACACCATGTCCTTTATATTATTTCTTTGTTGATTTAACAAGGCAGTTACCTCATATCACAATTATGCATTACATATCCTTGACTCCTAGTTAAATCTCATCTAGAGTAATAATGAAAGAACCAATGATTTTCACATGCCTGTATGTCCACCAAGGATATCAGCTGCATAAGAAGCTCTATGATTTTCTTGCACGGCTCTGAGTCTCCTTGCCAATTCTTCCACCATTCAGAATCTTTAATATTCTTAACTTCTCCGCATAACACATTGGCCTTTTCGACAAGACTGTGTATGCAATAATATATGGATGGGCTCCCAGCAGGAAGATGTCGAACCAATGCAGAAACACCAGAAGCCAGACCATCAAATGGTGTAATACCCGGATAAGCCTATATGTCATAAATAATAATTTAGAACAAACCAAACTCAAAAGTCAGATATTTGTTATAGCTTTTGAAAGCACTATTTAGTACCTCAAGGGATCTCTTCATGTAATAGAAAACAAGTTGCTCCTTCAACAAGGACCTCTCCATCTGAGAGGATTCATTTTCAGAAGTAACAAAAGACGAAAACACTATATGTGAGGCCCGTGCTACTTTGTTATTAGGATGCCCCAAATATCTATAAGCATTTGTAATAAGGAATCAATAGTAATATTATTCATCAGTCAAAGGCTATCTATATGTAGAATACGAGGTTTAGGATACAAAAACATTGAGGCAGCAACCACTTCTTGGAACACATCACTAGGCAAATGGCTGATGCAAGTTGGAATAACCCGCAGGTAAAACAAGATCCTTGCCGTCTGTACTTCATCTTTGGACCATACATAATTCCCATTCTGCAGATGACAAAATTCTACAAAAACAAGATTTTAAAACACTTTTTTTTTTTTTTTTTTGTAAAATCTACAAGAAAATAATTGACAGCAAAGAGCATTACAGATCAGATCTATAAATTAAACTAATTTGAGAAGTGTTCTAATGGGATATCATAATGATTCATACCTTGAGGGTTTGTCAGGTCAGCATAAGAAGGCAAGGATTCGACAAAAGAGACACAGGCAATCTTGTTCTCTTGCACACTTGTGGCTGCACTTCTGATTGCCTCCATATATTCAGGAAGCCGGATGCGCCGGAAATACTCCATACAGGAGAATGAGACCAGAATTTTGACAGAACACTCCATCTGTATCTCCCTTGAGAATTTGGAAGTCAATTTGTTTTTCGTAACAGCTAATGCAAAGACTACAACCATCAAGAAAGCTGATTCAGCTATTTTCTCCAAATCATTAAGCAATTGGTCTGACCTGCCTTGCAACAGCAAGGCCACCTGCCGATGCCCCAAATAAATGTCATGACAGAAACTCCAAACTAGATCCTCAACCCTACACTTATCTTTTTCATTTGCAGATGCATAAAGATTGCAGAAAACACCAGTTGCTGCCCCTGCTTCCTTGAAGAGAATGCTGTCTTGATGATTCTTCACATAGATTGGATTTAATTTCTCAAGATTGCTAATCGGATATTCAAGGATCTTATTATAAAATCTTCTCAAGGGAAGGACTTCAATCAGCAAGGCTAAACCAAGTGAAAGTAGCAGCGGTCCTCTTGATGAATTCAAACCACCACTTCGAGATGCAGCCAATGACAGGCAACGGAGGAGAAATCCGAAACCAGCATCTTCAACAATAATTTTGCTCGGGGATCCTATATCTGCAATCAAGTTTGATGCTATAGCTTCAATTTTAGCTTCTGCTGAAATCCTTAATCTGGTAACAATATTCAACCACTCTCCCTGCTTCACAGGTCTATTAGATGCTCTTAGAGCACCGGCTGTGGCCATGAGGACAGCAAACACAGCATAGTCTTTGTTGGGGTTTTCCATTACTTCACTGCTAAAGATCCTAATTTTCTCCAAAGCACTAGAACTAATGAATCTGTACACAACCCATTCTATCAAATGCAAAACAAACAATGCATGAGATATATCATGGGGTTTTTCTATATAAACCCAATTTCCTAACAGAAAATTTAACAGTCTAGCAAAGTGAACTTCTCCAGAAGAGGATAAAGCATACCCAATCCCTGCAAGTACATCAGGAATGAGCTCACCGACTGAACCAATCAACTGGTATTGTTCCTCCAGCAAACTACAAACAAGCTTCAAGCAAATGGTTTTGGTGTTTTCAGTCACAGACGGGACTGAACAGAAGGCACCAGCAAGAAGAATGCCTTCGGCAAATAAAGAAACACTTTTCTCAGCATTAAACTGGTCATATAATATATTAGTAATGACTTTCACAGCTGAATCCATCAGTGCTAACGATGGCTTGGATGATCTTCTCACCCATACATACAAAAGTCTCAGAATAAGGGGCAGTGAATCATTAGGAAGAGAAATGTTAGAAGAAGAAAGGATAGAAATGAGGACTTTTGCTTGTGGGTCGGCCACATATAATGAGGCTTGTGAATTAACAAGGGATTTAAGAGAATGAAGGTGACGAGGATGAAACATGCCCTTCTGGAGACAATCCCTGAGCTCAGCCCACGCCTGGATGATCACTTGTGCTGACGAATTAGCAGAGTTTACGGAGGTGTTTTTGCTGCCATTGCTGTTGCTAGTACTACTCCTAAGCCAGTCTTCAAGAAACAGAGTAGAAGCTTGTTTTGCCATTTTATATACAACTGTAAAAACAGATATCAAAATGGGTTTAACAGTACAGCCTACAATTCAGAAAAAGGCTAAAGTCAGACCACCAAGAAACACATGAAAGTTAAAAAAAACAGAACAAGAACAAGGGCAGAATCATCTTATTTAAGCTAAACAAAGTCAAGACGTGCCAAATATGACCTTCGATTAATGGAGGATCCACGAAGTTTCAAATGGGGTTTGCATTTAAAATCAAAACATTATTACTTGCATAAATAAATTTCCAATACCATAATCCAAATCATGCTAAATTAACATTAACCCATAATCCATTACCATCAAGGCATTAGCAAATGAGCCACTAAGTACAATGTTCAAAGATAAACAATACTCCATAGTTCCTAAGACAATACGATCATAAACCATTACTAATTATAACAGTAATTAGAACCAATAGTTCAATAATCCAAACCCTAAATTAACTATACTGACAATTAAATTAAATTAACGATAAACCAACAATAGATTGTCAAAATTGATTACAAAATGTAACAGCTTACCTCAGAAGCTGCTTCAATGGAGGATAGAAATATTAGTTTTCGCCTCAATAGAGAAAGTTAAATAAGCTACAATGGGAAACTGAGAAATAGAGAAGGTGGTCTACGTTCATCCCATTTTTTTATTTTTTATTGGGCAAATTCATGAATACATGATGTGTTAATCTCGGGGGTAATTTAGGACTTCTGCCTACTTATCAATTTTTTTTGACCCACTGTCTACTTATCAAGTACTAAGGTAAAATCTAATTTCATTCTCTTATAAAATATTCATTTCAGTGTAGTTCAGTTCAGTTCAGTTCATTTCAGTTCAGTTCAGCTGAGTTCAGTCAATGATAACAGGCCCTTAGACTTTTTTTTTTTTTTAATCAATCAATCGCCAATCATCAATCATCAATCTAATCTAATCTAATCTAATATCTAATATATATAATAAAGTAGGCATTTTTCGAGAGTATTCGGCGCGCCACTTAAGAAAAGGTATTATTTTGACCAATAAAAAAATAGATTAACAATTTACTTTAGAATTAAAAAATTCACTCGCCACCTAAGAAAAAGTAACGAATAAGATTTAAGAATTTTGCTACATATGTAAAAACAGCGAACGGTGAATAATTAAAATTTGAATTATTTAAAAAACTAATAATTATCTCTTTTTACATATATGGATACAAATACCTTAATCCTTCCCTAATAATATTATAAAAAGTAGATTGAAATTTAGAAGATTTCCCCTAATTTTTAATAGTTAAAAAATTACATTAAAAAAAAAAAACACACATATGCAAAGGACTTATTTTAACCAATAAAAAATATTGTCATTTATTTTGAATTAAAATTTTAAATTTTCACCTAAGAAAATTAATGAATATGGTCTGGGATTGTAAATTCAAGCACCACATAAAATAAATAAAACAACGAACGATAACTATAGTGTAACATTTAAAAAATTATCTTATAATATTAAGAATTTTATTCAAACATCTGATGAATGATCTTATTAAATATACAAAATCTTATATTAAATAAAATGATATTCTAGAACCGTGCATCGCACAAGCATACATCTAATATATATATATATATAAAGGGGAGTTTTTTCCCGAGTTTTAAGAGAGCCACGTAGAAATATGATTTTGCGCTTGTAACACCCCAATAATTTTCTCTTTAAACTTGTGAAAAACCTGAACAATATCTAAAAGAAAAACTGGCGTGCTACCGCAACTTGTTCAAACGTTAAGGCTATTTTAGAAATTAGCAGCGGAGAAATTAAAACAGTTATAAATAAATTTCAAAACCAACGAATAAAACCAAATTAAGTTTTACAAGTTGGAACCATTATGACCCTTATTCAAAACCCAACAAAGTAGTTAGTAAATAAACCAGAGTTTAAATAAATTCAAACTTATGAAAAGAAATAAATTGCGAACAATAACCAACTCTCCACTCAAAATCCCACAACCTTGATGTGAATGCTGCATATTTAAGAACCTGTGGTTAATCTGCTCCCCAATATTACAAGAGTCAAAATTGGATCGTTACAAGGTCATTGAAAGGTGAAGGCCATAACCAAAGAAAGACACACACAAAACCACACAATCAGCAAAGCTGAGTACATACAAGCTGCGAAATATGATAAGAAATCCCTAGCATGCTACTAATAATCAATCATCACACATCATCAAATTATAAACTCAACACACGGCTCAACTACCAATTTTATTAGGACTTCACTAGTTGATAGTAGCTAACTCATTTATTTATTTCATTGGATTAAGCAATAGACAAGGTTGTCCAACCCATGCTCCATTTGGAACATCAATAAAAGAAAAACCCCATACCTCCTTTCGGAAACATCAATAAACATCCAACGACCACAGGCGTGACTCCGTGATCGTAGTTAGTATGAGATCTCACCTAACTCCTAGTTTTGAAAAATATTTGAAATAAGAGACTCGTAGATCAGACGGCCTCGAGAAAAGTGCACGGCTAATACCCCGTGCACCCCAACTCCTGATTATCATTACTCTAGATGTGCACCAATCCAGAGTTTTATTGCTTATCCATCTTGCACTTTACGTGATTTACAAGTTTAAACTTGGTGATGATTCATATGCAAACAACACAATCAATCCAATATCAATTCAATCAAGTAAACAAGTTTCCAATTTCATTTCTTGATTTATTAGTGACAAACAACATTTATTATTTATTCCTTTAACTACCTCGGTGTATAAACACCTTAAGTGCATAAGGCACCCCAAAATCTTAACCTCGTCTTATAAGACTTGAATTCTCCCTTTACTCATTCTATTTCAATAATCATGAACGAGTAATAAATAAATCATTCCACATAATCACATACCTCTGCCTCTAAGCGCATCTTGCAAGGTTAATGAATAAATAATATTTGCAAAGTAAAATAGTGCACAACATACGGAAATCACAATGCATAACAACCATACAATTATTCCCAGTCTTCTCTATACATGATACTAAGTTCTCGTTTCATTCCTAATCATGCTTCTAAGCTAAAGGTAAGGTTTCGTAACTCGTACGTACCTTGAGTAAACAAATTGGTTGGCCACTTAACCAACTAGAAATCACCTTCTATAAAGACCTCTCCTAAACCAAACAATAAGATTTCTATCAATACTCAAACTACCAAATTTACAGCAATACTAATTTACTTTAAAACCTTCAAAATCCAATTAAACAACACTTTAAAACCTTCTCTTTAATTGAAATCAAAAGTTTATTTATAGTTCTTTAAGTTTCCTTCATAAAAACCTTAAAATACACCCTTATATATGAAATTACAGCAAGTTTAGACCTTTATAAAAATCTGAAAATTAACTTTATGCATAAAATCTTGGAATTATAGTAATCTTTGAAACTATCAACATTATAGATTAAGTTAGTAAGCTTTAAACCCAAAAATACACCATTTCAATGCATTTAGAGGCTTCAAAAACAATCACCTAAAATCTGAAAATTAGATTTAATCACCAAAAAAATAATTTTAACATATTATAAACACTATATACTTAAGAAACTTGACTAACACGTTTTAAGTCCTAAAATCATAAAAAAAATCAAGTTTAAACCCTTAATTTTTAATTAAACCAAATCTGAAATTTTATTCAATATATTTAACTTAGTGATTCTCTAGTTCTAATAAGGCTAAAATTGTAGTATTCGGCTTAAAATGGGCAGTTATGCTTTTATAAATTTGCTATTGAAAAATAGGCCTTCAAATAGTAGGTTGATCGGAAGTTTTAAAAGCATTGATCAAAATATGAGTAAGAAAACAATATTGCTATTGAAATATATAAATCATTACTTTTATTTTTATAAATCATTCCAAAATGTTGTAAAAAAAATAAAGAAAAAATAAATATAATATAAATATAATTTACACGAAAGTTTGGGGGATTACAGCGCTATGTAGGTTTGATATATCTTAGGGAAAGTTTTGATTTTTATGATTTTTGGGGAAAGTTTTGATTTTTATGATGTTTTTTGGGGGAAGTTTTGGTTTTTATGATGATTTTTGGAGTAAGTTTCATGATTTAAGGAGAAAATTTTGATTTAAGGCGAAAAAACAGAGGAGAAAAGTGAGAAAGAGGAACCCCGAACCTCAACGGCAACACCCCACCCAACATCACGAACAACCGTCCACGGCAACACAAGAACCCCTCACTGAACCGAACCTTGCATACGCGAGGAAACCCTAACCCTAACTTCACCTTTACCGTCGGGAATTAATTAACGAAATTCCTTGACAACGGCGTTAAAGCTAGCCTTTGGTTCTTGATGTATAGAAGCAAGCCGCAAAACTCGACGAAGAACCACTTAAACGCAACCACGACCAACCGAAGAGGACCCCTAATTCTACACCAAACGACCCAAGAAACGAAAACTAAAGGCAAAAACTTTAAATTAAAAGCAGAAACTAAAAAGATGGAAGGTCTAGGCTCGCTGGCGACGGCTAGGCGAGGCACCCCAGTCGTCGGCGAGCAAGAGCTAAGAAAAAGGAGGGCGGTGGAGGTGGTGGAAGATAAGCTTGGGGGTTAGAGAGAGAAAGGGTTGAGAGCGTTTGCACTTCCCCACTCTCTAACCCTACTTTTGTTTCTTTCAAGTCCAACTCAAATGTGTTTTTTTTAACCAACATATTCTTGGCTACAACTTGTTATCTTCCTCAGATCAACAGCCTTGCTGAAATATTCATTCACCATATCAAATCTAAGAATGAAGAAATTTGAATCCGCGTTATTATGATGATCACCTGCCACTCCAAATCTTCATCTCCAATGATAGATCATTCACATAGTATTTTGCCATCTTCGTTAGCACTTACTTTGAGGTTTGGAGAACAACACCGCCATATTAATCATATTTTAAGAGACATGAAAGATGCACTTCAGTATGACTTCTTTGCGCTATACCTTTTGGTGCTCCTCTAGGATGAGTAAGACGTCCATCAAGGAAGCCTTTTCTCCCCCACGTGCGTGCACCTCAATTAGATCTCTCAATGTAGAGTATAATCGAGTTCACCTCAGCACCATGTTTGGTGCCGACTACCGAGAGACAGCCTCAATAGTAACACACACACCATCATCTGTTGCTTGGGAGGTATAAGTTGAACTCTGTCGCTATCACCGATCCTTGGGTAACATCATTTTCATTTCACAATTCTCCTCCTTGCATGAATTCAAGTGTTGAACAATACTCTGCGACCAATGCCATAAATAATGATTATGTTGATGTCTCAAGAAAAACGGACTTAGCTTATCAATTATGTAGAACAACAATGTCATGATTTGAATGTCCTTACATAGAATAAAGTCATAATTAAGCTATTAGTCGGTTGGTGGCTTCAACAATAGCAGTTTGTATCTTCATTTTCTATCAAATGAAAGAGAATGTTAATCCCCTTATCAATTATGTAGGACAATAGTGTCACGCTTTGAATGTGAACAAAGTAAATTATGAATCAGTTGGTGGCTTCAACAATAGCAATATGCTCCTCTTCCATCTAAGAAAAGAGAATGTTAATCCTCTTAATTAATAAGAACATCTAACTTTAATGTTAATTCTCACTTATACCACATTAAAGTTTCTCCAAACCAGTGATCAAAGTGAAAATAGGGAGGAATTAGTTGGCATAAGGTGCCGACGCTCGCCTCATGTCAAAGAGCAAAACTCGGAGCAAAACTCTCAACACCACTCGAGCTGAAATCTCCCCACTTGACTTGTAGTGTCAAAGGTGCACCAAGTTTAGTATCATTCAAATTTGATAACAAATTTTAGGCATCAACTTCGACAACATTCAATTCAAAACGCTAATCATTCTCCTATACATCATATAAGCACAATGCACATGTAGTACTTTTTTTACCTTCAATGGCGTAATAAGAATTTCTCTGAATAGATCCTCTCAACTATAAAGTTGAAACGCAAGAATTTTAAGATTAATCCATTACAAATTTGCAATTTTAGTAAAAAAAAAAGCAGCCTCGTTCCCAACCAGTTGGTGTAAATCTCATTTAACTCAACTATTCATAAATATTCAAGGATATAATTCAGGTGCGGGTCAATTGACCCCGCTTATTCTGTAAAAAAAAAAAATTTCTTGTTACAAATAATAAGTTATTAATTATAAGTAATATAATAAAAATCTAATTTCATGTAATTTGTTAATTTATTTAATTTTGATTTTATTTGAACTCACTTATAAGAGATGTCGTCCAATGTATTCCTAAGCCCTAAAACCAACTTATACAAAGAATTAGGTTTTAAGTCTAACTCAACCCCAATGTAAATGACTTCTTTGTCATGTTGTATATTGAACATTACCATAAGATCACTTATCTGTTAATAATTCACATTGCTTCATCTCAAATTCATATGCAAAATTTGGGTAATGATATGTCAATACAACCTCCATCTTCTTAGCTTCATCTTTAACTCCATCGATCATATTAATGTTATTAATGCTAAGTATGAATTTTATCTTATTAAATGTTAATGTCGTATGTGCTGCAGCAGCCTTTACAACATAATTATGCAATTCATAGGCAGTTTTATGCCTTGTCAAATTATAAATTGAGATGGGACATCGTGAATGGTGTGAGAGTCATACAACCACCAATAACACAAACACATAATAAATGTGCGTTGGCGGCTCTCTCCAAATTTGACTATTAACTAAGAGTTTTGTATGCAAAGTATAGCAATGAGGTTTTTTTAAAGCAACGCTTATGTTTATTTGATCACATTAAATGGGACGAAACTTCTAGATTGAAAAGTTCCAAGCATCAATCAAGATGGAAGCCTCATGAATTACTTTCGGAAGCTTATATTCATGATACTCCTTTATGGAATGGTGGTTTGCATGTCCTTTAGTTTATTAGATCTCTCTATTACAATTCTACTCCAAGGAAGGAGTTCTTCAATGAGTTGAAACACTTCTTGGAGTGGTTTCCAATTGTAGGAGTCATACATGTGCACACAAATTTTAGTGATGATGGGAGTGATGTTTACACAAGGATTAATGATGAGGTACGATATGAGCAGCTTATAAGGTTTTTTTATTCCTTATTCTTTGTAAGAATATTTATTTCTTAGTGCCCATGGGTGTTCATCAGCTACCCACCATCCAATTTTCTTACTCTTTCTTTTCTTTGCTACCCGTGGGCTTCATGCAATTTGGATTAATGTCTCATTTCTTTTCTGAGGGATTGTTTTTGGTTTTACCAAGCTAAGATTTCACCTTTTCCTTTTACTCCTTATTCTCTAAGTTCTTACTTCAACTCCTACTGTTCTTTATTCCTCGTTTTAACTCAATTCTCTATTAAATTCTATCATTTTCTATCTCTTTAATATGGCAAACTTCAATCATTGGGCGGTGTATCAAATGGGGGTTTATTTGAATGAACCTTTGGAGAATTATATTACTAATATCGATTGAACCAAAGCGGTTATTGGGCGATTCTTTAGGCCCAATCCTCTTAGCCGTTGTAAGGAGGGTGTTCCCATCGTAGGGGATCCTTCTCCTTAAATGCCCATGGCCCTAAAGCCTAGGACTTTACACTTATTAGGGTGTATTAGGATTTGAATTCATGACTGTTTGGGAGACCTTGAATTAGAGATGATTCTATCATACACGCTTTTTTGTAAGGAACAAGTAGGATTCGCCAATGAGTTTTAGGAAGACCCATAAATCTCGTTCATGCCTTTCTCCCAAGTAGAGTTCTAGGGATATTTAGCATGAATCATAAGTTTACCCATGCCCAAATTGGTCTAAAAACCAGAAATGAGTTCGGGAGCAAGGGTAATAAGATAACGTTCCCTTTAGAGGGGAATCGCGATCCTAGCCCTAGTGCGAACTCTACTAGCTCTTCCTTTGCACAATTTGATTACCAAACAATATATGCAGCGTGATACGTAAAACTATGTTAGTTGATTTTATTTATACACATCAATTCACATAGGAATTACATCGTGAAGTCGTTATTTTTATTTAATCAAATTCGTGAAAAGAACAAGAAAATAAACCATATTCGCCTTGACTTAAGTGATCAACCAACAATTATTTTATTCAATTCTAATCTTTATTTAACAAAAGATACTATGTGGAATTGATTAATTAATTATTTTAAAGGTGCTCAAACAACACTAATTGATTAATTAAAGTTCTTTTAAACAAGAAGATAAAGGTGATTTAACTAAGTGCTCGGGAATTTACCACTTCTTTTTGCTAGATCTCCATTTGGAACACTTATAGATTCCTTCTTGTTGGGGAGCCTCCACCGTAGTAACAAAGTATCGAAAAGGGCGAGTGTTTAGGACAAGAGGGTTAGGGAGCACAAGTTCACAAGTATTCTGCCAGAATTTTAGGTTATTTTCTGTGTGTTTAAGCCTCGGATTAGGGTCTTATTTATAGGGAATGATTAGGTTTAAGGTTTAGAGCATTCTGTCGCAGCAGATGTCGCGGGCAACTGAATGAGCTGTCGCGCGGCTGTCGCACGCGGTATACGCGCGAACTATTTGTCTTGCGCGCAGCTCTATAGTAAGATTCGATTTCCAATATTTTTGATATTCTGAATCTTTCGTGAGCGCATCTCCAGAAGTTGTGCGTGGTGCTGCGCGCAAATACATAAGTCGCGCGCGACTGCTGAGCGCAACTTTGTGAGATGCGTGCGACATTTTCCGCGGCAGCATAAATTTTAACCTAGACGCTCCTAATTTCGTCATTATTGGGTTTTAAGCTCGGGCTTAAGCCTAATTATGATCGAGTTTAGTTAATTGGACCTTGCATTGGCCTTGTTCTTTTATTCGGGCTAGTCTTTTGTATTTTGTGGCTTAACTAGTTATCCATAAGTATTCTTCACTTCAATCCAACATGAAGATGGCTTTATTTATCGTCATTGCACTTCTTGTCGGGACAGGAGGCCAAAAGTAGATGTCTACAGCCATACGATGGTTCAACAAATGATCGAGACTTAATGGCTCTCACAAGGTAATATTGTCGTTCATCGTACTGGTAATTACTTAATTTTTGCATGCTCGCATTTGTAATGTTAGAATTTAGGCTTTACTTGAGCAACACACCTTCGTTTTGGATGGTAGAATTTGTAATGTTCGTAGGTGTAACAGGTTCACTATGCCTGTCTCTGTTAATTTTGATATGACTAGATTGTGGGTTCGAGTTTATGGCCTTCCTCTTAGGTATCTTGATCCCAATTGGGCTATTAAAACCTTAGAACTTATAAGGCTTATTGAGACTGGTTGAATATGATCGAGATTGTAACACCCGAATAATTCTCTCTTAAAAACCTGTGAGAAACCTGTAAATAACCTGAACAAATCCAAGAGAATTACTGGTGTGCTACCGCCACGTGTTCAAACGTTAAGGCTATCTCAGAAGTTAGCAGCGGAAAACCAAAACAGTTTTAAATAAACCTCAAAGCAAAGTATTTAAATCAAAATAAGTATTACAAGGGCAGAATCATCTTATTTAAGCTAAACAAAGTCAAGACATGCCAAATATGACCTTCGATTAATGGAGGATCCACGAAGTTTCAAATGGGGTTTGAATTTAAAATCAAAACATTATTACTTGCATAAATAAATTTCTAATACCATACTCCAAATCATGCTAAATTAACATTAACCCATGATCCATTACCATCAAGGCATTAGCAAATGAGCCAATAAGTATAATGTTCAAAGATAAACAATACTCCATAGTTCCTAAGACAATACGATCATAAACCATTACTATTTAATGACAACTCTTTCCGGGTATCTTAAAATAGTATAAACTACTATTATTCCTTGACAAACAAGATCATTTGTTGGCCCGTCCCCGAGGCAGGGCAGGCAGAGTGGCCGCCTTGGTCCCCGGGATAAAAAAAAAGGTCCAATTTCATAGTTTAATCTTAACATTAAAGGGTTCTGAAACACATTAGCAACCAATTTTGATTCAATTATCAGATTAAGCTCCAAAAATCACAAATAATTTTGGAGAAAAAGCACATTTGATTAATTAACAAATTAAGCTCATAATTTTCTTCCCTAGCAATAAAATTAGTCATTATGATCTTTTATAACAGTAATTAGAACCAATAGTTCAATAATCCGAACCCTAAATTAGCTATACTGACAATTAAATCAACGATAAACCATAGATTGTGAAATTGATTACAAAATGAAACAACTTACCTAAGAAGCTGCTTCAATGGAGGATAGAAATTTTAGTTTTGGCCTCAATAGAGAAAGTTGTGTAATGAGAGACATAGAGGAGGTGGTGATCTGCGTTTATCCTATTTTTTTTCATTTATTTATTTATTTATTTTTATTATTACTACAATAAAAATATATTAAGCTCAATCAATATACTATGGAGTATATACTAATGTTTCAAAAAAAAAATATACTATGTTATACTAAAAGACACACCAACAACGACACATGTCATCTCCTGGTGAGTCCTTAACTATTTTTTGAATTAAAAAATTTTATTAGTTTAGGGAACAAATCATTTACAAAAATATAATATTATTTTTTACTATACATGTTCCATATTAATGTAGTAATTGTTATATCTAAAATAAAAGGATTTCACAACTCTTTCTAAAAAAAATTTTAGGACCTATAAACAAAAATTATATTCTTAAAACAATTTGTGACCTATTTTGCAATAAAAGATTGTTTTTTTTTTAATTTTTTATTTATTTATTTATTTTTTACTTTTTTAAGTTGTATATTAGATGTTTTAATTAAAAATGCAAATATCAAATCAACCTAGCACATACTTTGTTATTCATCGGCTAATTTGTAATAATACTTATCAATCAATAATCTAACCTAGTTCTACTCTGTTTTTAAACTTGCTCTATTTCTTCATGCGTTTAGTTTTATGAGAAATCGAAGAAAGTAATAAATTTAAAAAAAAAAAAGGAAAATTTGATTTTTACCACCTTCAAATCACGACTTTATTGAATTTACCACCTCAAAAAAAAAATACTTTACCACCTCATAATCAGTTTTACTACCTAATCCTAACTCCGGTGACTAAAAATGCCTGTGGGGCCCACCATAACGGCTAGTTTTTGAAATTATCCCCAAATTCTCTCGATTTCCCTTCTATTTAAACCAATCTTCTTCATTTCTACATCTAATTCTTGAAGATTTTTTTTGCGATTTTCTTCACAAATCCTTAATTTGGGTAATCCTTATCAATCCTACATCCTCAAATTATCAAATTATTCAAGATTGTACTCGGCCCTAAATCAATTGAACTATTCGACAACAAACAGCATAAAGGTAAGCAATTTTCATAAATTCTGTTGTAATTTTTTGCAATTCTTTGCGTGATTATGTTGCAATTGCTAAGTGTAATTGAAATTGCAAGTTTTGTGTTATTAATTCAACCCCAATTTCATTATAAATAATTAAGGTTCATGTAAGTGTAAATTAATTTGGGGGGTTTTTGATATTTCAATTGGCAGTAAAATTAGGGTTAGATTATGGTAATTGTGTTCAAATATAATTAATTTCAATGCTTTTGTTAATGAATTTCAGAAGGGAATATCTTCTTTTAGCATGTTACCTTCGAAGGAGAAAAAATGCCAATGTGGAGTTCCAATGGCAAGGCTTACTGCTTTGACTAGGGAGAATCCTGGACGCAAGTTTAGGTCTTGCGAATCCTATGATCCTGTGACAGAGACAAGGGGGTGTAAAGCTTTTGAGTGGGTGGATCAACCAGATGGAACACCTTGGCAAACAGAGGCGATTAACAACTTGCTGCTGGACAAGAAATTGATGAAGGGTGAGCTTAATGGCATGAAGAGGGAACTTGATGATGTTAGTGGACAGAGGAGGTGCTTGCTCAATGAGATTGACAGCTTGAAGATGAAATGCAAAGCTCTTAGTTCAGACAGGATGAAGATGAGCAAGGAGGTGCATGGAAGCAATGCAACAACAAAGAAAATGCTGACATTACATGCTTTTGTTGTGTTTTGTTGTTTTGGTTTGGTTTTGGCTATGTATTTTAGATCTTAGGTTTAGTTGGGAATGGTAAGAAACAAAAATCTCAACTTATGTTGTCTTTAATTTGTTAAGCTATTATGTGTGATTGTTGGGATGGCATTTCTTGTACATTTAATCAATCAAAAATGGAACTTTTGTTAGAAACTTAACATATTTCAAATTATTGCTTGCAACACAATGCATTTAACTATTTAACCTTGGTTATGACAAAAGTTATGGCACCATAGTACAAAAGGATTGTTCAACTACCAAATAAACTACCAACTATAAACATCATTAGTCAAAAAATTAGGCTGTCAAGTACAAAATACTACTCTACATCAGATCACAGTGCATTGAGATCTTTGAGCTTCTTGCTCCTCATTACATGAAGCTTGGACCTGGTCTGTATTACTTTGAAAGGGGTAGCTGCTGGCACTGGTGTGGGATGACTGAGGCTCTTCTTGCTTCTGGTGACAGGCTGACTTGGAAATGACTCTGCTCTTATAGGTTGACTTGACACAACTGCTTTTGTTGCAGCCTGACTTGACCCAGCCTGACTTGACCCATCTGCATTTGTTGCAGCCTGACTCTAGATTGCTGTAGTTGTTGTAGGTTGATATTGTGGCAACTTCAGTGCAGCCTGCAATCTCCGTATGATCAGAATTAAAATCAAAGCAACTAAATACAGATAAGTGCATGTGAAAATACCAATGAGCAAAAATATACCTATCCTGCTGCTCTCTCTTCACTTTTCTTCCTCTATTCCTTGAGCTAAGGAGTCTGCAGTTGTGGCCTACCACCCTTTGGGTTTTGTTGCAGGTGGGTTGGGCTATTCTGGTGCTGCTTGTTGCTTGCATGTTTTGGCAAAGTGGCCAAAACCACCACAGTTCTTGCACTGCTTCTTCACCTTTGGTTTCTTTCCCTCAGGTGGTGCAGAAGTCCCCTCCCCTGGTTTAAGCTTTCTTTTTTTGGCCTTAGGTCGTTGTAGACACCCATTTGTGTCTCCCCAAAACCAAACCCAGTGATGAATGCCTTTCACGTCGAACCATAATCGAATGAGGTGAAAGTGTGGAAAAGTCAAGTGTTGCGGTTTAGTTTTATTTAAAATTCTCTTCTCTATATTTTTGAAAATAACTCTATTTATTAAAAATAGTCAAACTAGTTTAGTTTGGTCCGTAATAAGAGTCCAATAAAAGTGTAGTTGGATGGGGTTCGAAGAGACCTTTCCAACGATATATTATAAGCCCAATTCCGATTAATATTGAGGAAGTTATGGCCAAAATACTAAACTAGGCCCGGTTAATTAATTAATTTACATACGGCCCAATGATCTAGAGGAGGGCCCAATGTTGATTATTATTCCTAAAATTATTAGGATTAATTATAACTTTCTAGAAATTTCTAGAAGGTTCTTTTAAATTCTAATATTATTAGATTTAATAATTATTTTAAGATGGACTTTTATTTGGAATTAAATATTATAATTTTATTATTACATTATTATTTTTAAAGATACGTTTTATCTTTTGTGCGGGTTCCGCAGATCAATTTGGTTAAAGATCGGATTCCGCGTGGAAAAGCGCGTGCAACTCCGACTGTCGCCAAACGACAAGTCTATCGCTTGGCGACAGACCTTGTCGCCTCACGACAGCGTGTATTTCTGGCGACATCATGTAGTTTTATTCCTAATCAAATTCTATACTTTTCCGGACTATTTTTCTTATAAATAGGGTCCTAAACCTCCGTTTTCATTCATTCACAATCACCCAATTCTTTCTATTCTCTCTTGAACAATATATGCTTTTTTTCTCTTTCTCTTTCTAAACTAGCTTTTTACAAACAATATTCCACATTCACAAGATCTAGAATCATCTAGCCAAGTTCGAAGTTGCCTTCGCCCTTGACGTGCAAGGTTTAATATTTTCTGAGGGTTTGGTCCAAATCTAGTCAAAACTTTATTTAATTTGATTTTGATTTAATTTCTTTAATTCTTTATTATTTTCATTGAAGTTTACTAACTTGTGTATTTTGTTATTAGAAAGAGGTACGACGCTTCAAAGTAAGTAGATTAACTTACTCCCTATTTTCTTTCACAATGTAGAAAGCACATTTATTATTTTTAATGCTTCCTAGTATCATGTTAGGATATTTTTAATGCTTTCTAGTATCATGTTTAGGGTGCCTTTTATTATTTCTAATATCATGTTAGTGTCATGTTAGGTTTAAAGCTTTGATCTTTATTGTTTAGTGATATGCTAGGATTTGTTATTAGTCTTGTTAGTATCATGCCTAGGATCTTGCTATTATCAAGCTTTATTATGCCTTATCATGATTTTGATTATTATCATGGTCTTTATTATTATTATGTTGCTTGATTTATTTTGTTGTTATTGCTTGATCACGCCTTTTATGCATGTTTAAAGGGAATTTGTACTTGAAATCACACTTAATAAGATAATTAATAATTTGGTTTAGGCTAATATGGTTTTAATTCAAGTGATCGCCAATAATAGTTTTATTTGTGCATTAATATTCAACCAACATAGATTAAACAGGTTTAGGGCTAAATCTAATGTTTGCATGTTTGTCAGAAAGCGCACATGAATACGAGTAGAACAAAGTAGAGGCCTATTTTATAGGGCGGGTCCTTTCTTTTGTAGATTGGATTTGTACCTTCATTCCCGAACCCTATTTGGTTCCTGACCTTATGGAGTTGATGATCTCCTGGATCGTTTTGGGTTTACAAGTTCCTAAAACTTGTTGGCGACTCTTTTGCTTAGAGCTGGCAATTTCACCCTGACTCGATGTATATCCGATCCACCCGACCCGAAAAAATGGATGAAAATCCGACAACTCACGGATTTCAATCGGGTGACGGGTGGATCGGGTGATGAATCGGGTCGGATTCGGGTTGGTGTACATCCAACCCACCACCCGACCCACCACCCGACCCACCCATCCACCCGAATAATTATAATAATATATATGTATATTTTAATATATCAAGTCTATTAATTTATTTTTTTTTTTAGAAAAAGCACAGCTAGTGTTTTATTTTTATCCCTATTCTAATCTGACTTCACTCTTTAGCCTCCACAAGACTTTCTCTCTCCTTCACTAAGACACTCCAACCCTTGCTGCAATTCCGGCGACGCTCTGAGCCTCCAACCGCCTCATCTCTGACCAGCTAGTGCAAAACTCTTACAGATCGGTGTCCTTGAAGGACTTACCACCATTTAATTATTCGACTCATTCATAATCTTGTAAGTATATGTTTCTTTTCTTTCATCTTCAACATTTATTTGGAAATGTGGAATGAAATTATATTTCTATCTAGTTTATCATCTAATTCTGATTTTTGTGATTGTACTACTTGTAAATATGCAAACTTTTTCAATTTTGATATGAGTATTGTATAATTTTGATATGCATGTAAATTTGTTCTGTTTTTTTCTTTGATTTTGTTAGTATCATAATTAGAGAATTTATATAATGTGAATATTTAACTTGCTTTTGTGATTAATTTTTTTTGTGAAATCTGAACCTTGTACTTTGTTCTTAGACGAAAATGTTGAATATTATTGATATTTACTACTACATATAAATTAAGCTAATTATGAATGTATAGTTCTTCAATTGATGCCGCCTCAACTATTATACATCTAATTTATTATTTTGTTGATGTATAACAGTCATGGACACAGGAGACAGTAGTGCAGGCTCTAAGTCTTTCTCCTTTTCCCCATCTCCGTCTCCTGATGAATTGCCACTTCCAAAGGCAATGTCTTCCAATCCTGAACAACAAAACCACAATATTGAGGACGAGGAGGGAAAAATGAATCAGCCACTACCTCCACATCCACCTAAGCGACTAAAATCAGAAGTGTGGAATCACTTTGAGAAGACTACTATCAATGGCGAAGCTAAGGCTAGATGTTTACATTGTAATCAACTATTTTCCGGCAATAGCAAGAATGGGACCTCTCATTTGAAAGACCATATTGAACTGAGATGCACTAAAAAACACATGAAGGTTGACATTCGTCAAAAAATCTTGTCTATTAATCGTAGACAAGATTCAAGTGTAAGGCTAGAAACCATGTGTTTAGTCAAGAAGAATCAAGAAGGGAGTTGTGTAATATGGTTATTCTTCACGAATACCCATTGTCAATTGTGGAGCATATTGGGTTTCGGAGATTTGTTCATAGCCTTAATCCAAATTTCAAAATAATAAGTCGTAACACTTTGAAAAGTGACATTATGAAGATGTTTTTTACTGAGAAAGAAAATCTCAAAAAGTTGTTTGATGGTCATGAGGGCAGAGTAGCCATTACAACTGATATGTGGACTGCTTCACACCAAAAGAAAGGATATATGGCTGTCACGTCTCATTTCATTGATGATCAATGGGTTTTAAGGAACAAAACCTTGAGGTATTAACATTTTAAGCTATTTTTATTAAAAATTTGATAATTAGTTTATTTTTATGCTTTTTTTTACAAGTTTTGATTGAATTTTTAATATGCATCTCTGTTATTGCAAAATAGGTTTGTTTATGTTCCTTGTCCACACACTGCCAACATGCTTGCTCAAGTTCTTGTGGATACCTTGAATGTGTACAACATAGCTGAGAAAATATCCTCTGTGGTTCTTGATAATTGTACAACTAATGATGCTCTAATTGATGTTTTGCAAGAAAAGTTTGACTATGATAGTTTACTTTGTTGTGGGGAATTTTTACATGTGCGTTGTAGTGCACATATACTTAATTTAATTGTTCAGGATGGTTTGGAGTTAATAGGGTTTGGAATTGAGAGGATTCGTAATTGTGTAGTTTTTTGGAGTTCAACTTAAAATAGACTTCAAAAGTTTGAGGATAAGGCTAGGTCTTCGAAAGTTGATTGTTCTAAAAAATTGTCTCTAGATTGTAAGACTAGGTGGAACTCGACATATTTAATGCTTCAAAGTGCCTTACCATATAAGAGTGTTTTTGCAAACTTGAAAACTCAAAATCCAAAGTTTAAATTTGTGGTTCCTTCTCAACGGGATTGGGAGTTGGCTGAAATTATATGTGATAAATTGAAAAGGTTTCATAGGGTGACTGAGTTCTGGTAGAAAATATCCTACTGCCAACTTGTTCTTTCGTCAAGTATGTGAGATTAAATTAGCTTTGCGTTCTTGGTCAACTAGTAATGAGCAAGTAATTAGGGATATGACAGAAAAAATGGTTGAAAAGTTTGACAAATATTGGTCGAATATCAATGGAATTTTGTCGGTTGCTGCAATTTTAGACCCTAGAAATAAGTTGGAATGTGTGGAGTTTTATTTTAATGAAATATATGGTGATGAAGATCATATTGAGGTGGATAAAATTAGAAGTTTGTTGTATGATTTACTGCAAGAGTACCATGGGAAATCTGAAACAGAGGATTTTGTGTCTCCTACTTCTAGTCGTACTGGAAAACGGCCTGCTGATTTTGTTACTTGTGATGGTGGTGATGATTTTGATAAATGGACTTTAATTAAGAAGAATAAGAAAAGAAAAGCCAATGTTTGATGTGAGTTAGACCACTACCTTGAAGATGATGCATTACCAAAGAGTAGTAACTTTGATGTCCTTAATTTTTGGAAAACTGATTTAAAGTATCCTACTTTGAGAAAAATTGCTAAGGATATTTTAGCAATACCCGCATCAACGATGGCTTCCGAGAGTGCTTTTAGCATGGGAGGTAGGGTAGTGAGTCCACAACGTTCGAAACTTCATGCTAATACTGTTGAAGCACTTATGTGCATGCAAAATTGGCTTCTTGGAGAGTATTCAGGTAATTAATTATGATTTTGTTTAATATCCCCTTTAAACTTTGCTCTTTAAATTGAAATGATCATTAGTAGAAAAAACTAAATGGGAAGCCCTTATTGGCAAGTGGTTTTTCAAATCCGCTTCGAAAGACCTAATTTTTTTTTAACAAAAAACACTTTTTTAGAATGGCAAGCGGTTTTGGCGCGAACCGCTTCCTATTTGTTATAATGGTAAGCGGTTCAACCCCGAACCGCTTGCCAATTCAAAAAAAAAATGCGGGAGATCGGGCTCCTGTACAACACTTATTCGAAATTTTCGGTGAAAATTTCAATCCCCCCCAATTGAAACATACAGTAGCTGCTCAACTCCTCTCTTTCACTCCCCTCTCTTTCTCAGCCATACTCCTCCACCACCACGCCGCCGCCACCACCACTCCTTTCACTCCCTTATCTTTTTTTTTTATTTTTTTATTTTCGTGGTTTTGTATGTAAGTAGCTGCGAATGGACTGTGGGAGTTGAGGGTTGCTGCGTTTGTGTGGGTTGTTGCGCTCATGGGGAGGTGTTGCTGGTGGTTGGTGGTGTTTTCGTGGGTGTGGGTGTCATCAATTCGTGGGTGGCTGGTGCCTGGTGGTGTGCGTTCTGATTTTTCACCCCACCACCACACCTCTCTCTCTCCCTGCCCTAATTGAAGCTACTACCTCTTTCAAAGGCACAACAATTAACTCTCACTCTCAAATTAGGGTGAGCTCTTGCTAAACTTTACTTCAATATGTATTAGTTGTTTGTTTATTCCAAACTTTAAAGTTAGGGTTTCAAATTTAGTGAACACATTTATCTTAATTGTTTTATTAATTGTGATTTTTTTTCCATAATGTATGTTAATTATTACTTTAATTGTTTAAATTATATATATATATATATAAGAATAATCCCACCTTTGAGCCATCCGCCCAAAATAATCCCACCTTTTGATTATTTTTAAATAATCCGACCTT
The DNA here is from genome assembly GCF_948465745.1 of Chenopodium album. Taxonomy (NCBI): domain Eukaryota; kingdom Viridiplantae; phylum Streptophyta; class Magnoliopsida; order Caryophyllales; family Amaranthaceae; genus Chenopodium; species Chenopodium album. Next base: position 11,299,665 of record NC_137855.1, on the reverse strand, counting down.
TATAGTCAATCCGCCTGAAATAGTCCCAACCGGTCATGTAACTTGTTATAACAGGTTACCTAACACGTGGCGGCTTGTGATTGGTCCAAAAAATTTAATATAAACTAAAAATTTAAACAAAAAGTTAATTTTTTTTGTAAAGAAAAAATAAAAAAAAACAATTAATTATGTTAAAGCCACCCCACCAGCTGCCAAGCCACCCCACCACCACCTGAATCCCTGCCCCGACCACCCTAAGTCGGCGATGATGCTGACTCCGATCCGGCGCCGATTCCGACGCCGCGCCACGCCACCAGCAACCTGAATCCCAGTCCCGACCACCCAGCCTCACGCTCCTCCCCTAGAAGGCTAGAACCACCAGTTCCCACGCCAACCAGCCACAAAAACCACCAACCCCTGCCAGCGAGACCGAATCCCAACTCCAACTAGCGCCGGATCCCACGCCCAGCCCAGCCGTACCAGTGAGATCCCACGCCCAGCCCCCAACCCCTTACCCCACGAAACCCTAACCGACGACCGCATTATAGCCCTTAACCCTCGAAAATCCATTTCCCGGCCAATCCCAGCCCCTTCCCCGTCCACCGTCCCTTAACCAATTGCTCCGACCTCCCCAACCCCAATCCCGATCCCAGATTTCTCGATCTGCTGTGGGTGGGTTTTCGATTTTTCGAAAGGGGTTTTGGGGTGGGTTGGCTGGGGTGGGATGGGCTTCCGGTGAATGCGTCAGTGGAGGTGGTTTCGAGTTGGTGCTTCAGTGGTGGTGGTGGGGATGGCGGTGCTGATTTGTGATGGTTTTCATTTTTTAATTTTACTTTCATGTTTTTTTAAAATTGTTTTTGTTAATTTTAGACAAATCAAGTAGTGACACGTGTTAAATAAACTTAATTAAAAAAAAATTACCTCTTCAACCGGTTGCTGGTCACCCGGGACCATTTATATATATATATATATATATATATATATATATATATATATATATATATATATATATATATATATATATATATATATATATATATATATATATATATATATATATATATATATATATATATATATATATATATATATATATATGTTGTTTGAATATGAGTAGCTTTAAAGTTAATTTTTTGAAGAGAATAGTTACTAGTTAACATGTTAATTAGTTTGTTAAATTTGGTTAATAAATTATAATGTTTGAATGGATTGCTATGAATGAATGAATGGATTATTAAATAACCTTAGTTTGATTTTAGGTAATTTAATTAGCAATATATGAAATTATGAATGAATGAACTTGTGTGTTTTTGAATGTCATATAAATGCAAATTATTGAATGCTTGCATCATCATTTGCCTAGATACCCGTTCGAGTCTTTCTCATTAGGAGAAAGTCTTGAATAGTCCCCGGTTGGGACTGTTCTTGGGCGTTGAATATTCCCAACACGTTAGCATACTAACTCGTAAAACACCCATTACACTTGATTGGGCCGAGGTACCACCCGGGTTGCTTCAAACGGCTTGGGACGATACAATGGTAAGTCTTTTGAATTTGCTGTTTTATTTTGGCTTACAAGTCATGTAGTACAAGAAAGCGGCAAAACCCGCATTTCCCCTCGGAAATTTCCATGGCCTGCTGCTTCTGCCTACAAGCTGCCTTGGCTTCTGCAGCTACCTGGGCCTGCTGCAGCTGCCTGGGCCTGCTACAACTGCTTAGGCCTGCCAGGGCTGCTGCTGCTGCCTGGGCAGTTGCCTGGGCTTGCTGCAGCTGCTTGGGCCTGCAAGGGCTGCTGCTGCTGCCTGGGCAGTTGCCTGGGCCTGCTGCAGCTGCCTGGGCCTGCCAGGGCTGCTGCTGTTGCCTGGGCCTGCTGCAGCTGCCTGGGCATGCCAGGGCTGCTGCTGCTGCCTGGGCAGTTGCCTGGGCCTGCTACAGCTGCCTTGGCCTGCCAGGGCTGTTGCTGCCTGGGCTGCTGCTGCTGCTGCCTGGGCTGCGGCAGTTGCCTGGGCTGCTGGGCCTGCTTCTCCTTTTTTTTTTTTTTTTTTTTTATAAAAAACTATTAACGTTGACAGTTGTCATTCTTACAGAGTGTGTTTAACATTCCTGATGAGCCAGCCAAGAGAAAATCGTTTGAAGCTTTTGTACAAGAGAGATTCAAAAATTTCAAAAGTTGTTGCGTAATTGATAGTGAATTTGGTAATGAAGTCATACATGTCATATTTGGGCCATTTTGGGTAAATTGCATCCTAAAACTTAGTAAATTGTTATTTTGATGTGATTTCGAACCTTATACACCTAAGACTATGTAATAGTGACATGTTATGAGAAAGAAATAGTCCATTTGATAAAAAAATGTAGAAATTGGGCAAAGTAGTAGTCAAATAGGCCTTATTTGGGCCATTTTGGATGAAATCCGTCCTAAAACTTAGTAAAATGCATTTTGATGTGATTCCAAGCCTTAAACACCTAAGACTAGGTAATATTGACATGTTATGAGAAAGAATTAATTCATTTAATAAGAAATGTAGAAAATGGGCAAAGTAGAAAATAGGCCTTATTTGGTGCATCCTTGGATAAAATAGACCCTAAAACTTAGTAAAATGTTTTTTTGATGTGATTTCAAGTCTTAGACACCAAGTACTAGATAATATTGACATGTTATGATAAATAATTAGTGCATTTGATACAAAATGTAGAAAATGGGCAAAGTGGAAGTCATATAGGCCTTATTTGGGCCATCCTTGTATAAAATACATCCTAAAACTTAGTAAAATGTTCTTTTGATGTAATTTCAAGTCTTAGACACCAAATACTAGGTAATATTGACATGTTATGATAAAGAATTAGTGCATTTGATAAAAAAATGTAGAAAATGGGCATAGTAGAAGGCAATAAGTCATATAGGCCTTATTTAGGGCATCTTGTATAAAATGCATCCTAAAACTTAGTAAAATGTTCTTTTGATGTGATTTCAAGCCTTAGACACCTAAGACTAGGTAATATTGACATGTTATGAGAAAGAATTAGTGCATTTGACTAGAATAGTAGAAAATAGGCAAAGTAGAAGTCCAATAAGCCTTATTTGGGGCATCCTTAGATATAATAGGCCCTAAAACTTAGTAAAATGTTTTTTTAATGTGATTTCAAGTCTTAGACACCAAGTACTAGGTAATATTGACATGTTATGAAAAAGAATTAGTGCATTTGATAAAAAAATGTAGAAAATGGGCAAATTAGAACTCATATAAGCCTTATTTGGAGCATCTTGTATAAAATGCGTCCTAAAACTTAGTAAAATGTTCTTTTGATGTGATTTCAAGTCTTAGACACCAAATACTAGGTAATATTGACATGTTATGATAAATAATTAGTGCATTTGATAAAAAATGTAGAAAATGGGCAAAGTAGAAGTCATATAGGCCTTATTTGGGGCATCTTGTATAAAATGCGTCCTAAAACTTAGTAAAATGTTCTTTTGATGTGATTTCAAGCCTTAGACACCTAAGACTAGGTAATATTGACTTGTTTTGATAGAGAATTAGTGCATATGATATGAAATGTAGAAAATGGGAAAAGTACAAGTCATATAGGACTTATGTGGGGCATCAATGGGTAAAATGCGTAATTTTCTTTTGATGTGATTTGTAAATGGAATAATGCTCTGTTGATGTGATTTGTAAATGGCATAAATTAGTCCTAACTAGCTAATTATTTGAATTTTTTTTATAATAGTCAAGTGTTATATATATAATGTTTGTTTTTTTTTCCTAAAGGTTTGCGCGATTCAAAAGGAAGGCCCGTTAACAAGCAAAGAAATCGATGAAATTCGCGACATGTGGGCTTATTTCGTGACATTTGATGGCATCTATTAGTATTGTCAGAGTGGGTAGCTATGGATTAGTACGTAGCTATTGATGGTGTTATATATCTTTACACATTTTGGTGTACTTACATATTATTGTTAATTCAATATTACAATGATGTTACTTTTGATATGATATATATATGTAATTTTTATTTCATGTATGTTATTATTGTATTATTATTAATAATATTAATATTATTGTGACAGGTCCCTATTATAATTAAGACATGACTATTTATATTAAAACAGGTCACTAATTATATTATTACAAATTAATAATAATTTTGGCAAAAAAAAAAAAAAAGGAATGGCAAGCGATTTAGGTTCAGAACCGCTTCCCATTTGAAGAGAATGGCAAGCGGTTTGGCGCAAAAACCGCTTGCCATTACAATTGACATAAGAGTATGTCAAGTGCAATGGCAAGCGGTTTTGGCGCCAAACCGCTTGCCATTCTCATCAAAAGGCAAGCGGTTCTGAACCGCTTGCCATTTGAATGGCCATTGGCAAGCCCCCCATTAGGGAGCAGTTCAAAACCGCTTGCCATTGGGGGGTTTGAACCGCTTGCCAATTTGTTTTTTCTACTAGTGGATAAAGCTGAATTTCTGGTGAAATTATTAATATAGGTTCTTCCTTTGATAATGCACACACATATGCAACTATCTTGGACGATGTCGATGAGGGAGGCGAAGGAAGCTCTACAAGTGAAGTCATTGACCTGAACTCGGTAATTTTATCATTATGTTTTATTATTAAATTTATATTGTTTGTTCATATTTTATTGTAATTATATTTTTTATGGTTATAATTTTATTTTTTAGTGTTAATTTTTTTTCCTTCTTTATTATAGGATGGAGAGGACATGGATATGTGAAAGTGACTTGAAGAATTGATGAAGAGCTAGACTATAATTTCATGATGTGAATTGAAGACTAGATGGATGTTTTATCTTATTGTAGTTTTATATATTTTGTTGTTAGTAATTGCTGCTGCCAACATGGCCCAACAATTAATTTATGTATTATGTGTATGTTACTTGTTAACTTTATTCTGAACTCTAACTATTATTCTCTATTTCCCTTTAATGTGTGTCTAATTGATGCATGAAATATAATGGTGATGTTTAATTTGTACAGTTAATGTTAAAATATAAATTAGTTATAACCCGATTAGCACCCGATCCACCCGATTCAACCGCGGATGACGGATGGAGCGGATGTGGATGAAGAAAAAGTCGGGTGATGGATGGGTCGGGTGGCGGATGGGTAGTTAACGGATGGAGGCGGATTGAGCTCCACCCGATCCAGATCCGATCCATTGCCACCCCTACACATCACTGAACCTTTGACCCACTACAAACTTGACAGCCCTATCAAAGTTTGTCTCATGATTAAACCAAGTAACACTACCCCGATCATAATTATTTGAATCACCATCCAAACTCCTTCGCTCATCAGAATCACAATCTACCTCCTCTTCAACCCTCACTTCAATTGCTTTTAAATTTTTTTCTATTTCAAACCTTGTATCTTGATCCTCATCATCACTATGCTCCCCCTCCCTCACCAACCCCCCCTCAAACTACCCTTAACTTCACTATTGATATGCTCTAAGTTTTTCTTCAACCACTCCTCATCATCATCTGAGTATAAGTTCTCTTCTGCCTCATCGAATTCTAACTCAAAGTCACTCAACTCAGAATCAGAAGACTGTAATTCATCCTCAAACTCATCAGTACCATTCCTTAAGCTCCTCGCTCCTTCCTTCTTCTTACCTTCTACAACACCAGTTACAACAAATCTAACCTCCTCACTTACTTTTGCCTTACCCTTGTCTGCAACCTTTTTGTGTAGTAGCACTCAAATTCTCAACCCTAGGACTCCTCTCCTCTGTATCTTTGTCATGTATAACAATGTCCTTTAACTTAGGGCTTCTCCTAAATGACTATCCTTCAGTGGGATTACTCACTAATGGGCCGGTGTCAATAAGTTTAGGCCCACCCAACTCCTTTTTCAGTTTCTCCCTATGTGTAGGGATCAGATCATTCCCATCTATACATTTGAAGGGTGTTTTTTCAATCCCTTCAATTGATTCATGACTGGTGGCAAACATCTCAAGTGCCCCCTCTTTGCTCACAGACTCCAAGAAACCATTCACCTCACCATCAACTAGCTCCCTTTTACCATTCACCCAAGACTTCCCCTTTTGTTTATACCAACAACTAAACCCTTAGGAACCTTCACATTATCATACACAAAGCCATGTATATCTTAGACACTTCCACATCTTTCATCCAATAAACCCACCCAACATCCTAAGTTAACAGCCTCCTATTTTTACCAGCTATAGGTATAAAGGCACCCCCTAATGTAATTTTTAAGTTCACCCTATCCATTCTGTAACAACTCCAACATAAACATACACACCAATAAACAATTTTCAGTAATAATATTCCAAATCACCAATTTCAGCAACAAAGAGCAATTAACAATGATTGTGCACTAAATTAACAGTTATTAAGTACAACTAACCCTAATTAACTAATTATTTAACAAAAACACACTATAATAGTAAAAGATTTGCATAATTAAGGTTTACAATACTTTAATTCACAATATTCCCCTAAAAAAGCATGATTTACCCCAATTAACAACCCCAAATCCAACGACATGTACAAAAAAAAGGTTTAAAGTACCTCTTGTAGTCAGGAATCTCGATTTTGTCAGCAAATTACCAAGCTTTTGGTCCCCTCCCCTGTTGAAGATGACAACTGAAGCTGAGGTGTTGCGATTTTGTGGTTCTAGCTCGACTTCAACCACCCAAATTGATTTAGTGTTTCAGTTTTTTCAGAGAAAGAGGAAAAATCAAAGGAGAGAGAAGAAATTATAGATGAGAGAGAAGAAATTGATGAGGAGGAAGGTGAGAAATTAAATAGGGAAGGTGAGAAAAGGAGGAGGGAGAGAGAAATCGTGATTAAAGCAATTAAATTGGAGGCAAGTGACAGTTTGTGGGCCCCACTGGCGGTTTCCGTCACCGGAGTTAGCATTAGGCGGTAAAACTGATGTTTTATTTTTTATGAGGTGGTAAAGTAAATTTTTTTTTAGAGGTAGTATATTCAATAAAGTCATTATTTAAAAGTGGTAAAAATCAAAATTTCCTAAAAAAAAAAAGTGTAATTTGTGTAGGCAGATGCACGATCCGCTCCAAAACTAAAAAAAGTCGGAATGTACATGCAAGTATATTCTAATGTACATGGGCATATAAAAGAACATAGTATTCATTTATAATGTACATGGACATATATAATAGAGTGTTCATTTATAATGTACATGAGATTTTTGTGCAAAAATTTTGTATAATTTTTGTGAAAGAAATTTTGTATATAAAGAAATAGATAAATAGTACTGTAATTATTTATCTACCATACATTAATTACAAATCATTTCATTTTTATTATTTTTTTTAAGGAAAATTTGTCAAGAATAAGCCAACCTTTGTGCAGTTAGCTTAAAATAAGCCAACCTTTTAATTAACTCAGAATAAGTCGACTTTTCTTAGATATTTTCTCAAATGAGTTTAAACCTGCTAAATTAGAATGTAATCGGTTGTTAAGGTAAAGTATGACACGTGTCATTATATGGTTGGTCCTTTTTAAAAAAAAAAAAAATAATTAACATTTATTTTTTGATTTATTATTTTAAAAAAATCAATTTATAATTAAATAGTTATATCAAAATTAATGAAAAAAATTACGTATAAAAAAAGGAAAAATCCAAGCCACCAGCCCTCCACCCTATGCCGGCCCCCTCCTCCTTTTAGCGGCCGGCAACCACACCTCCCTCCTTCATGGTCGGTTGTGTTCCCTGGCGACCCCATCCCCTCCTTTCCCCATTCCCGCCTCTAAATCCAGCCCCAAACTCTAAACCCAATTCCCAATTCACAACGAGGAGAAGAGTGTTGGCGAGGTAGAGAAAGGGACGGCGGCGGCGGCGTTGGAGTGATTTGCGGCAAGAGACTGGACGAGGGTATTGGGGATGCAGAGGAGTAGTGAAACAGAGGAGTATGAGAAGGCTCGAATTAGGGGATTGGGTCTGGGTTAGAGCAGCGAAGCTTCTATTGCGGTTGACGGCGATATCGTCATGTTCAGGGGTAGCAGGAAGTGGGTGGATTGTTATGCCGAGAGCTGGGGTTGAGGTGGTGAGGGTGAAGGAAGTGATGGTGGTTAGGTAGAAGAGGAGAGAGAATTCGTGGGTTGAGAAGGTGAGTGGGGTGCCGACGTCGGGGTAGGGAGGCGATCGCTGACGCCGACAGCTTGCAAGGGCAGTGGGTAAGGGGTTGGCTGCGTTTTTCATTTTTAATTTTTATATTTTGTTTATTTTATATAACTATACTTAATTAAATTTAATATTATTAAAAAAAAATTAAATTTAATAAATTATTTTAAATTAAAAAAAATGACTTGTTTAGTAGGTTATAGGTCATTTAGCTTATTAAAAGAAAATACCCTTTAAAAGTCAGCTTATTTTGAGTTAATCGAAAAATTGACTTATTTTGAGATATCAACACAAAAGTTGGCTTATTTTTTTAATTAAAAGTTCACTTTCTCTCTCCAAACAAAACTTCAAACCCATTTAAATTTCTCAAACCTCAAGCAAAATTTCAAGAAATTCGAAATTTAGAGTCCAAAATTGTTCAAGATGATAGATAAAAACGAAAGGTAAGACCAGATTCAACATTCATACTTGTTTATTTTAAGTTCCAGTGTTTGTTTTTTATAAATTTGGTTGAAAATTGTAATTTTTGTTTTTATTTGGAATTAATTTATTTGCAATTTATGTGGTTTTGTTGTTGCAATGAGAAATAAAATGAAGTTCTTGAAGAAGATCGACCAATTAATACATTTTGGAAGAAGAAAGCAAGCAAATAGACAAATTTAGAATAAGTTGTAGATCCAAATAATACAATGTACATTAAAATACAATAAAATTAAATGTTTTTTTTTCATATACTTGCATGATCCAAATAATACAATGTACATTAAACCTCTAAGCAACATTATTATAACATATGTGTTCATTAGAATATAATACAATGTGCATTATAATACAGTGAAATGTTCTTTTTCATGTACTTACATGATCCTTTATACCAAATGTACATTTACTATATGAATAATGTTCATTAATATTATCATGTTTTTTTTTATAAATGTAATAGATGTTATTTAGATTTACCAAAAAAAAAAAAAAATCCTATCTATGTTACTTATTAAAGGGAACACCCTTTTTTGGTTGGGAATTTTCCCATTCCAAAAAATATCCTTCTAATCTAAAAAATATGAAACCATTTAAATAAAAAAAAGAAAAGAAAAAGAAAAAACTGCCATATTAAAAAAAAACTTTTTTTTTAATTACTTAACAGTTTTTCCCTAATTTTACTCCCTCTACCATCTTAAACTGATTATTTTTTTAAAAAAAAAAACCAACCTTAACAAAAAAATTAAAACCTGCGTCTTTTTTTTTTTTTTTTTTTGTAACTAATTTTTTTTTCCTAATTTTTCTCCCTCTACAATCCTAAACTGATTATTTGAAAGAAAAAAAAAACCCCAACCCTCCAACCTATAAAACAAAAAAAAAAGTAAAAATTGACTAAACATTACTATAAATCACCTTATATTTACTGTTATCCAATTGAAAAGGAGTAGTCAATTCCCTTGATTGTATATATATCGATAAGTTCCTATAATTTTTCTCAATAATTTATGTAGAAGAAAAATTATTCATCATGGGCTATGACTGCATCTAATATACCGTATCAAATTCGAAATCAGGTAAATGTTCATTATTTTATAATATTGAAAACAAATTAGCAATTAAAATTCCAACTTTTTTTTCCAACCTGGTGGAAGTTCGTAAAAATGATAATCCTTCGTATTATTGTGATATAATATGGCATTATGATAGCGGATTTGGGTGGGTGTGGGGCGGGTTTGAGGTGGGTATGGATATCCAAATGGATGGTGGGCAGGGATGAATATTAGCTTGCACCGGGTGGGGCGGGTATGGATGTAGGTATTATACCCGTCATGGGTGGTGGGGCGGGATGGGTATAAGATTTTTAGGTTGGGATGGGTATGGAGGTACCATCCTCCGCATCCAACCCGTCTCATTACCATCCCTACTTGGTGCAAACGCTAAACGCTACTGTCAAATTAGGCCATGTTTCGTAATTTTTTTATTGGTTTTGGCTTTTTCTTTTGGTCAAACAGTAAAAAAAAAAAAAAACATGTTTGGTAAACGGCTTTTCAGCTATAATACGTAATCCTATTTCCCAAAATACCCCTCTCATTTTTTTTCTAATTTTATTTTTAAAAAATAATCCTTTATAAAAAAGGAAAAATTAAAAAGAATAATTCCACCTTTGTCATTTCTGCTCAAAATAATCCCACCTTTGAATAATCTGAAAATAATCTCACCTTTGCCCCCTATCTGCTTAAAATAGTCCCTTAACCTGTTTGTTAATTTGCTAACCTGTTAAAGCATGTGTCACTATTTTATTGATTCAATTTTAATATTTTGTATAATAATAATAAAAAAACATTAAATAAAAAAAAGCAGACCCCCCCTTCTTGTTCCCCTTCCCTCTTCCCGATCCCCACCCAACGGAGCCAGCCCATCCATGACTACCCTTACCGGAGCAGCCTCACCCCCCTTCACCGACGCGCGTACAGCTAGGAGCATCATCCTTTCATTCTCAAGGTTTTTTTTTCCATTGTCAATCTTCAATTTTTCCAATTCTCTTTCCTTTTTGTTGCTGAATTTTATCCTTTTGAATATCTGTTATCTAATTTTAATGCTAGAATGTGAAGTTTTAATAGTTGTTCTTCCAATTTAACCAAATGGGTTTTCATTCATTGCTTACTCATCATTTCTCCATATGATTGTTGCAATATGCCTGTGAGGTGTTATGGGGAGAAGTTTCGGGGTTTTGATGAGAATGATTTGATGTTGTTGGTGGTGTAGTGGGGCGATAATAAGGGTGTTGGTGCGTGAGTAAAGAGGTTTCGGGGCTGGGATTGAGTGGGGAGGGAAGTGTGCCGGTCCGGCTAGAGTGGGGTCAGGTGGTGGTGTGGTGGTTATGGTTTGGTGGTGGATATCAAGAGGTGGTGGTCATGGTAGGCTGCCATGGAATAAGCCAATAAGGTGGGGAGGTGGGAGGAGAGAGATGGGAGGAAAAAAAACAATTACCTGATAAACAAGTTGTAGGTAAACATGATTGTTCCCTTAAAAAAAAAAGGTAAACATGATTGTTTTGAGCAGATGGGGGGAGGGGCAAAGGTGGGATTATTTCTAGATTATTCAAAGGTGGGATTATTTTGAGTAGAAGTGACAAAGGTGGAATTATTTGAGTAGAAGTGACAACTACTGTCTTGTTTTTTTCTTTTATTTTTTTATTTTTTATTATTATTATTATTATTATTATTATTATTATTATTATTATTACTTTTTATAACTGCCATATTTCCTTTTAATTTTTTTTGAGGAAAGTCAAATTTATTATTTAGCTTACATGACCTCATCAATATTTTTTTAATTATATTTTATCAACAATTCTTAAACCCACATATATTACCCACTAATATTTTTTAGTAATTAGAATTAGGCAGATAACATTGAGAAAAAACAGAGAATCGAGCTTACGCAAACTATTGGGTGCGGGCACATGTACCCAAGTGTTTGTGCGTCCAATCTTCGAAGACGACTATGACGATGAAGACGACGATCACGACAATGGCAATGGTGGATGACGATGAAGAAGATGATGACAATAATGACGGCGATTTAAACCATATATTTGATTTGAAGGTGCGATTTGGTGGAGGTTGCAGGCGGCCTTACCAGCGAATTTTCAGGGGACTTTTTCAGTCGGTGGATGTGTAATTTAGGCGGTTTTAGGTGCGTGGTGAGTGAGCGGGTTCGGTAGTAAGGGGGTTTGTTGATGGGTGAATGTGTTCGATGGTGAGGGGGGAGATGAGAAGGAGATGGCAGGGGAATTTGAATTGAGAAGGAGAAACCTTTAAAGGAAGCAGGAAGGTTTGGAGGAGAGAGAGATAGAGGAAAATGAGGAGAATGATGAATGAGAAGCAAGAGGAAAAATCTTTAATATTTTTGGCTGATATGATTTTGCCATTTTGTGATGCGGAGTAGTAGTTGGCTAATATATTTAAAATCTTGGCTGAAATGATTTCGCCATTTTGTGATGCGGAGTAGTAGTTGGCTAATATCTTTAAAATCTTGGTTGATATGATTTTTCCCATGACTTTAATTATATTTTATATTTAAATTATATAAGCCAATTAATGACATATATCAACCATTAAAATGAGCATATCAGCCAATTGATGTATGATATCAGTCAAAATTAGGGACATATCAAACATTAATAAAAATGTATCAGCCAACAAAAGGAATATATCAGCTAACAAAACGAATATGTCAGCCAACAAAAAGAACTTATCATCCAACAGAAGGAACTAGGGTTGTACACCGGTCCAAAACCGGACCGGACCTGTTGAGACCGGGACCTGAATCAGGATTTTTTTAGGACCGGAGACCGGACCTGATTTGACAGGTCCGGTTCCGGGTCAGACCTGAACAATCAGGTCAGGTCAGGTCAAATAACTTGGCTGCCCAAGTGATCAGGGATAAGTACTGTAGAAGAGAGCTTCCAACTCCTTTCAAATACGGATTACACATTTGGCAGTCCATGGGAAAGGGTTGGGGCCTATATTCCACTTTTACTTAGTGACTGATAAGTGAAGGGGACTCTTGCCTACTTTGGTTTGATAATTGGACAGGTAAGGGACCCTTAAAGGACATCATAGCTGGTCCTATTCCTAAATATGAATTGAATATGAAGCTGAGTGCAATTTTGGATAATAATGGATGAAATTTCTAGAATATTGATATCCTTCAATGGATTCATGTTATCCCTCTGTTTGCTGATAGGGAGTCCATTCTGCTCTATTGGTAAAGGCTCTTTTTTTTATTCACAAAAAACTTATGATTATGATTATCTATGGATGCAATGTTATCTCAATCCACCTCACTCTGATATGTGGAGCAAAATCTGGAACACCAATGTTTCTCCTGCAAATAAACTTTTACTATGGCAAGTTGCTTGGCATAGAATTCCCACAGCCAGTCTCCTCCACTCAAGACATGTTCCTATATCCCCATTTTGTTGTTTATGCCCCTCCCAACCTGAATCCCTCCTGCATGTCCTTAGGGACTGCCCAAGGGCTTCAAATATTTGGAACTCTCTTCCAGTTCCTACCCTTTTCTTCACTCATTCATCTATCCAATCTTAGCTAGCAGAAAACCTGGATGTGTCTGATGTCCTCGATCCTTTTCCTTGCTCTTGGAGCACCTGCTTTGCCATTTTTTATCTGGAAGATCTGGTATAGGAAAAATAGATGGATTTTTTTTGAAAAACCAATATTTCCTCTGAGTCCTGCATCAAACACTCTACCTAGCTTGCAAATGAAATGACCTTTCTGAGCCACATGAACACTACCTGCCCGGTAACAACTATCCTACCTATTCCAAGTCACTATTCTATTACCATCTCTGTAGATGCATCCTTTAGAGATAACTCTATGTCTGTTGGCATTGCTTGCATTTGTAAGCAACCTAATGGTGCATGGATAAAAGGAATTGCTACCCACAGTGCAGCCTATAGCCCTTTAATAGCCAAGTCCTTAGCTACCCTTACTGCTCTATATCTAACTAAGAGTAGAGGTTGGCTTGATGTTTGTATCTGGTCTGATTATGCAAGAGTTGTTTTGGGTATTAATGACCCCAAAACTCCTACTGATGAGGCTAGTCATTTGTATATGACATGCAGGGAGCTTCTGCAAGATCTTAATGGATGCAAATTGATCAAGGTTCCAAGGATGAGGTTGAAGGTAGTGGATGCTCAAGCCAAGGAAGCAACAAAGTGCCTGCCTAAGTTAGCTACTACAAAGCACCCTGATATGAATTGAATTGGCTGGGAAAATTTGTTGTATTATATTAGCAGCCTAATCTTTTGTCAAACTCTGAAACAGATGGTGCTAATTATGTACATTTTGGCCCTGCGTGGCATAACTCCTAGGTTGTAATGGCTTACATGCTAACTACTGATGTTGTTATGCTCTATACTAAACTTTGGTATGTTTTAATCTAATCTAGCTGCTTAGTTTAACCCAAAAAGTTGTTATGTCCATACTAAACTTTGGTATGTTTTAATCTAATCTAGCTGCTTAGTTTAACCCAAAAAAAAAAAATTCAAAGTACAAGATTTTCAAGAAGGCAATTTGATTCAGCTATTCATGGTTAAAAATTTGCCTATGTCTAATTGTCTAAGCATGACATATTGGATCTTCAAACCTTATCGGTGCTTGATTGGTGTGGACACACGTGTGGTAGACTAGTAGTGTAGCTTCCCCAAGACCAGATGACATGTAGTATACTAACAGGGCCGTTCAATTATATGTATCTCTAATTATTTATATAATAATTTTAGTACTTTTAGGTTGCTCTAAATTTGAAATTCTCAAATTCTATTTACTACCTCCGTTAGACCGTTACATATTAGTTGCAACTTTCACCTTGACACGGATTCTAAGACAAAATTTCATAACAATGGATTAGTGAACAAAAAAATAGTTAGTTAGGCAAGGTAGGAGAGAGAAAGTGAAGGTAATTAATAAATTACCCACCACCATCAACAACACCCACTCCACCACTGTCGGCTAGCAGGCAGCAGCATTCACCCCACCACCGTCGGCCAGCAGCAGCCACCCCAGTACCACCGTCGGCCAGCAGCAGCCACAAGCATCCCCGAACAACCCTTAAACCACCACCGCAGCCTGAACAACCTCATAACCAACCCAAAATCACCCACAATCAACCCAAACGACGACATCGAAACCACCATCGCAGCCCAAACAACCCCAAATACCACCCCCGCAGCCCAAACAGCCCTAAGATCACCACCTCTCAACCCAAACGACACCAAAACCAACTCCTTTCAGCCGCACCACCCTAAAACCACCCTTACCCACCTTGAACCACACCGAAACCACCCCTAACTAGCCCATTCACCCCTCAAACTAATAGATCTAAACAATTAAAAAAAAAGAAGAGAGAGAAAGGAACGATAAGGGGCGACTTTGAATATGGTGATGAGCAGCGTGACATTGATGGTGGCGGTAGATGCAGCGGCGACGTTGACGGTGGTGGTTAGATGCGGCGGCGATAACGACGTTGAGAATGGGGTGTTGGGTGTTCTGACAATTTTGTGGGAGTTACCCGATTGAAATCTTGAATGAATCTTTGGAATTGAATTGTTTTAATTTAGGTTATAAGTTAGATTAGGAGTTTAATGAAATCTGATTTAGTTAGTTAATAGAGTTTATGAATTTTTTAGTAAGGGTATTTTTGCACTTTCATTTGAAAAAACTTACTAAAATAGGAAAAAAATGGAAAGTTGCAACTAATGTGTAGCACCCCATTTTGGCAAAAGTTGCAACTAATATGTAACGGAGGTAATAATTTTTTTCTTAAAAAAGTAACCACTTCAACAACTATCCATTCCCAGTAACTTTCATATATAAGGAAAATAAGAAATTTAGAAAATCACTTATAAGCTGCCACGGGGTTTGCATATCTTGGGGTATGCATATAAGAAAAATAAGAAAATCACTTCAATAACCACTTACTTTTGTTGGGGTTGTTGTAAACAATGGTAAAAACAAAACAATAACTTTTGTATACATCCGGTGTACAGTAATTTACTGTATATCGGGGGTCACTTTTTATCACATTTAGGGTCACTTTTACAATTTTTTGGGTAACTTTTATCAATAAAGTATAAATACTTTGTAACATTTATTTATGTTAGGGTAACATTTATCCATATTAGGGTAACTTTTGCTTATTTTAGGAGTAACTTTATAACGGATGTACAATATTTATTGTACATCCGATTTATTTAAAAGTTTGTGAAAACAAAATAGGGGTCAATCTCTAAGAAATATTTCGTCAACCATAATCTATACCTCTTCGTTAAATATGAGGAATGTGCTACTGTAGCTTATGAACAGTGTTTTGGCTACTGTTGAAAATGAATAGTGTATTGCCAATACAGCCCTTCGTCTGTTGTGTTTATGTTTGTTTGTTCTTTGTCCACGTGTTTGTTTTTGTCCTTCTTTTGCGCCGTCTTTTTTTTTTTCTCTTTCTTTTACTCGGTTAAATTAAATTCAGTTAAATTAATGATATAAACTTTGTTTTCTGAGTACTCTTTTAATGTTGATAATGCCACTAATTAATTTGGGGAGTGGGCTAATGATTGTTTTTATTTGTCTTCTGACTAATTAATTTTAGTGGCTAATTAATTTTGGGTATTATTGTTTTTGTTAATTTTAGGGGCTAATTAATTTTGGGTATTAATGAATTTTAGGGGCTAATTAATTTAAAATTGTATTTATGTACGGCCCTTTTTGTTTTTTGTCCTTTTAATTTTGGGTATTATTGTTTTTGTTTTATTGTTTTTGTTTTAGGGGCTAATGAAATTTACTAATGCTGAAATTATTTTGTTTGAGGGTGGTGTGGATAGTTTCTAAGGTTTAGTATTAGATTTATTCCTTAGAGTTGTCATATCTCTGAAAAGTTACTTTTATGTTGCTTGTGGTTTTGGTTTTGGTTAAAGTACATGCATGGTTGGTTCTTGTCATATATAATCTTTTCAAATCAATGTAAGAGATTGTGTTTTTCTCATTTCTGAATATTCTGAAAATTTCTGAAGAGGTAGTCTTTCGTATTTTTAAAATTTGTTCTGTATTTCGTGTGCATTTTTCATAGTTCTTGTAATTGATCTTGATTGTTTCATTGATTTCCTTATCTTTGCTTTCTTGTGTTTGTAGGTTCGTTTACTTATTTAATGTTACTGTGATACTTTTTGAAGTTGAAGAAATTATTCTGGTTAGTTTTAGTTCTTTTATTGAGCATTGATATATTTTTTTTTTTTTGCTGTTTTCTGTTAAATTTCTGGTTTTAGCGAGTAGTGTAGTGGATGCCTTGTATTTAAATTCTAATAATAATGTTAAGAATCAATGATTATTGGTTATGAAGATTAGGAGGTAAAGTTTTTGTTTCAAGTAGTTTGATGTAAGCCAGTTATTTTTCTGAATCAATTGATGTTTCAGATTGATATAAGTATGTTTTTATAGCATGATGGCTTATTTCAATTTGTAGGAAAAAATAACTGCATGTGAATTTTAAAACTTGAATATTTTAAAACTTGAATTGGCCTTAGAGTCTCTAGATTCTATGGTTTATTATGTGGATTTCTAATGTTGACTTTTGCTACTCCATTATTCAGACTATTTGAACTCCTTTTGTTTTTTCAGTCTTACCAGTGTATCTATTTGATTATCCCTAATGATCAGTTATTGTCAAGCTAACAGTGACAAACTCTTTTGCCAGTTCACTCTAAGCTTTATACCGTTCTTTTGAATCAGAATTACTCCAGGGATTAGTAATCGGTTGTTTCAGACCTCATCCTTGGAATAGTTCTGGTTTGATAGAACTGTGTAAAGTTTTGAGTAAAGGAGCAAAAGAGGTTGTCATTGTTGTCTAGAGGATAAGTGCTCTGTAGGGAAAATTATTTAGGTGACTTGGTGTGAGTGGAAATAAGAGGGGTTTGAATAACTTGGGTTTTGGATTAGGAATTGATTTGCATTTAAGCAGGAAGAAATCCTAATATCAATCTGAATGAGTTCATGTTCTAGGTTGATATTAGAATGTGATATAGAACATGATGGTTTCTTTCAGGTTTGTAGAAATCCTGTGATAAAACAGCCGATGTATTAAAGTGAATAGGGGAGTGATTTTAGACAAACATTATTGGGAAAATAAGTTGGATGAAATCCTAATATCAGTCTGAATGTCTAATAAAAGGGGATTTGAATAAGTTTATATTCTTTTTATGATGTGATTTTTGTTTTTTGTTATGTAAACTTTCAAATAAGCTGGTATATTATTATTTTTGTTTGTGTTCCTATTATGAGGATTGTTTATATTTAAAAGATTAGTGTCTTTAATTATAGAATTGTGGCGCTTTCAGGTTATGGCCTCTTCGTCTTCATCGCGTGAAAAAATCTGTATTCCTTTTCAGCCACTATTGGTTCAGATCACTGATTGCCTTGACTTTCCTAAGCCTACTTATTCCGTGGATGATCCAGTTAAGTGTAGTTCGTGTGTATATATAAGAACTGAGGGTGAGCGGGGCATTTTTTGGTTTAATGGAGAAGCCATTACTATTGAGGAGTCTAAAGAAAATGCAGCTCACAGAGCCGTGAATTTTTTAATTAAGAAATATGGTGTGTGTGTTGGTGACTTCACAATGGATAGAATGCGAATGTATGATTTGTGTGGGAAGTTGTATAGGCTAAAACGCAAATCTTTAGAATCCCATGATGGAGCAAATACCTGTAAAAAGAAGATTGTTGGTGATGTTTTACATGTTGCGCTTGATTATGTAGCCTTTCTACCTAAAGTTATTAAGCAGACTGGTGTTATTGTAACTGGTTTGGAGACAGTGCATTCAGAAGGGCAGGGTTATGTATCTTGGCTTATAGTCACTTCTGATTATGCTAAGAGTGGGATGGAGTGTATATTCAGTGAATTGTGTGTGAATAGCAATGAGTCTGTTCAGATGGTTGCAAAGAAAACTATTTATTATATTATGCAGCTATATAATGTGGAAATTGTAGATGCAAACTATGGAGCTGCAAGTTTTAGAGGAGTTCTATGTTCTCTAGAGAGGGAGAGTTGTTTGGCAGTTGAGGAGCGAAAGAAGGGACATAAGGATACTTCGCAATTATTACCTTTCTTAGTTGGTGAGAGTCTCTCTGATTCATCTAGAGATAATTCTGATGCTGCTGTGATTGTTCCTGCTCCAAGCACTCCTGCTGTTTTAGCTTCAAAAAGATTATTGGGCACTCCGTATATATCCAGTTGTGAAGCTAGCACTTCCTCTGTAGTTGCAAAGAGATTAAGATTTGTATAAGTCTAGAATATTAGTTAGGGAAAGATATATTATATCTTTTGTGGTTGTTTGTAGCTGTCATGTATGTGGCTTTTTGGATTAAAGCTTTGTAATCTGTAGTCTAGATCGGTTAAATATGTATCAATTTTACTGATGTATCATAAATTATGTTTACACCTATTTGGTTATATAAAATATTTTGAATTGAATGTGTATTTCTAATCTTTGCGAATGAATTGCAAGTTTGTTATTATATTAGATGTACTTTAAAAGTATGTGGTTATTGTCAACATTTTTGAATACTGTTGTTGTTATTAATAGCTTCATATGTGATATCTTTAATAGGTTTTTGTGTGAGCATCATGTCAAAGTCTGTACCAAGCACAAGCATACGTCGGCGTGCAATAGCAGCCATGTCGCAGTCAAATATTGTGAGGTGGTTACTTATATGGTTTGTTTAATGGTTACATATTGTGATTAGTTAGTTGTTCAATGTGTAAATTTCTATGTTTGTATTTGTTTCAGCACACAAGTCAATAGGACTGGCAGAATACGTAGACCAAAGACTGCTGAAGACGTAGCAAATAACATTGGTAGTATAATAGTGTTGAAGAGTTTTGAATGTTTGAATTATTTCTACATGCTTTTATTTTTAATACAGATTGAAATACTAAATATATAGATATGAATGCAGCTGCAGCAATACTTGATTCTGGAATAGAGTTGTTAAATTCAGAGAATACTACTTTGAGGTGTATACGAAGTTTTCAACGGTCGTGGTTTATATTATAGATAGGCCTATAGTATAATATATACTCTTTTAACTTTCTTTCACTTGATGAGATAGGCATAATAAACGGAGGTGTTTAAATCTTTCACAACCGAATATATATTCTTTTAACTTTCTTTTACTTGATGAAATAGGCATAATAAACGGAGATGTTTAAATCTTTCACAACCGAATGCCTCAGGTAGTTTAAAGTTGCGAATTCATTAATAAAAAATGTGTTGAGATGGATATTGATTATTAATTTATTGATTTGTGTGATATAGGTGAACTCAATATGTCGGTAGAATCAGGATCTTCTATTGACAATGTTAGATTGACTAGGCTTACAACACGAATAAGCAAGTGTAGCAGAACAATTCAAATGGGGTCCCAAACACAACTTGTGAGGTATTTATGATATAATGTAGCAACAGGTAATTGTTGAAGTTATTCTTTTGTAGAGTAATCAAGTAATATTTATCTTTTTAAAATTCTGTTTTTAGGTCTAGAACAGTGAAGCAGACACAAAGTCGACATCCTGTTCAAAGTATTGGTAAGAATTGTCTGTGTTATATTAAATGTTTATAAAGTACATACAAAGTTTTATTGCATATTGCTGAATTTGTTTAGAATATGAATACACTATATGTTTTTGCAGAAATTCCATCAGCAACAATTGGATTGCTGCTGCCTACTGGTCCTGCAAAATTATCTCTGCCACATTATTGTTCTAAATGTGGTGCTAAAAAATTTGCGCATGAGACGTTGCATTTTTGTTGTGCTAATGGTGAAGTGCAAATTGCTAACAATGAGTACCCTTTAGAGCTAAAGAGGCTTTTTACAAGTGATGATGAAGATGCTCTTCATTTCAAGAGATATGCTCGTTTGTACAACAATTTATTTGCTTTCAGCTCATTAGGTGGTAGTTATAATGCTGATATTAAAAAAGGAATTTATGTGTTTAAGGGGCATGGTCAAATGTATCACTTTGTTCCAGATTTACTTCCTACTGATGGGAAAGCTAAGTATTTACAGCTTTATTTCTATGATGGTCAACATGAAAGCACTCATCGTACAAAGAGTTTCCCAGAAGTAAGGGAAGACATAGTATCTATATTGATGAATGTCACGAGGGATAATCCATATGCCAGATTTTTCAAATCTTTGCAAGAGATACCTATTGATGAGTCTACAACTATTGTTTTGAATAAAGACACAGTTTTAGATCAAAGAGTGTATAATGCTCCATCGATTGATGAAGTTGCTGGTATATGGCCAGATAATTCTGGTTCTAGCCATAGTAGTGGTCTTCATATTGTTGTTCAAGGTAGATCGTCAGAACCTCATCGCATTCAGCATTACTATGGGTGCTATGATCCATTGCAGTATCCAATTTTATTCCCGAGAGGTGAATGTGGATGGACTCAAGGGCTGAAGAAAACAACATGGGGAGGAAGGCAACAATCTGCTAAGCAAGTAGATCCCATTATGTCTTGTGCTGTTCATACTACAGATGAGCTACTCGCAGAAGAAGAATCACGTATGTTTGTTGCCTATTGATATATTCTGTATTTGAATAAAATATATTCTTAGTAGATATGTTGTATAATAATGTGTTCTTATTGAAATATAGGTTCTTCAAGACGGAATACAAAAGCAGACAAGCATGTGTCTGCCAGAGAATATTATGCTTACAAGCTGCAAATAAGACCTAATAATTTGTTACTTCGGGCAGGAAGATGTTTACAACAATATATAGTTGATATGTATGTGAAAATGGAAAACACTAGGCTGGATTACTTTCGTAAAAATCAAGATACGATTAGAGCAGATTTATATCAAGGTGTTCTTGATTCTTTGGATTGTGGTGAATCTATTGCAGCAAATGTTGGGCGTAGAGTTATACTACCGGCAACTTATATAGGAGGGCCCCGAGATATGAAAAGGAGATATTATAATGCAATGGCTTTGGTGCAAAGATTTGGGAAACCTGATCTTTTTGTAACAATGACTTGTAATGCAAACTGGCCTGAAATCAAAAATGAATTGGGTCCTAATGAACAGGCACAAGATCGCCCCGATTTAGTAGCACGAATTTTTCATGCTAAATTATTTTCGTTGAAAAAAGAAATCAAAGAAAATAAGTGCTTTGGTGAGGTTGCTGCTATGATATATGTGGTTGAGTTTCAGAAACGAGGGCTTCCACATGCTCACTTTCTAATTATTTTAAAACCAGAGTGGAGGCTAAAGTCTGTTGAAGATTATGATAAATTCGTATGTGTAGAAATACCATCTACCACATCTCCTGCACTTCGGAAAATAGTTCTACGACATATGATGCATGGTCCATGTGGAGCTTTGAATCCTAAGTGTTCGTGTATGCGCAAATTGAGAAATTCAGAATGTTGCAAGTCTGGTTACCCCAAGCTGTTCTCTGATGACACCATTGTAAACAAAGAAGGCTATCCTTTATACAGACGCAAAAATACAGGAGAACAGGTTAAAATAAGAGGTGCTCAGTTAGACAATCAGTGGGTCATACCATATAATCCATATTTGTCAATGCGATTCGATTGTCATATAAATGTTGAGGTTTGCTCGACTATTAGAGCTGTCAAATATTTGTATAAATATGTGTATAAAGGTCATGATAGAATTCAATATAACATTGTACCTGACAAAGATAATGTGATTGATGAGATTAAACAGTATCAATCTGGGAGATGGGTGTCATCATGTGAAGCTATATGGAGAATATTTGGTTTTGATCTATTTGAAATGTCTCCTTCAGTCTTTCCATTACCAGTTCATTTACCAAACATGCAGAATATTTTGCTCAGGCCACATGAACGATTACAGTCTGTTGTTGCTGATGGTATGCGACGTAGAACTCCTCTAACTGAGTTCTTTAAATTCAATTCTGCTATACCAGGTATTCCTACATTAGTGTTTATTTTGTATTGTTCTTATTTACAATATTAGATTAGATTAGATAATTTTATGAAATGTTGTTTTATTTTACTATACCAGGTGTTCCTACATTACTGTTTATTATGCAGAATATTAGTTTAGATAATTTCCTGATATTTTTGCTGTTACTGATAATTTTGTCCTGTCACTTATAAACTTAATCGGTTATCTGTTCATCTAAATTGTCTAATGCCAAGTTTTATGTAGCTAATCAATTCGATATAAGCAATTGAGCAATTACATGAATTGAATATGTTAAAAATAAGTTCATTTACAAATTTCTCTAACTATTTGTGTATAATGTTTAAACTCATCTCAAGGTGGTACGGGTTATCTATATGGAGAATTTTGTGAGCATTATCGATGGGATGCTTCTTGCAAAGAGTGGAAGCAGAGGAAGAATAACATAATAGCTGTTGGCAGGTTGGCATTTGTTTATCCAGCTGAAGGAGAGCGTTTCTTTCTAAGATTACTTCTATTAAATGTTAGAAGTCCAACATCTTTTGAAGACGTCAGAACTGTAGATGGACATTTATATTCTACATTTCAAGAAGCTGCTTTGAAATTAGGATTACTTCAGGAAGATGATATAGGAGATCTTTGTATGTCAGAAGCAGAGAAAACTGATTTACCTATGGCTTTACGTCGTTTATTTGCAACAATTCTGATATTCTGTCAACCAAAAGACCCTTATGGTTTATGGTGTAAATATTTTACCTCTTTATCTGAAGATTTCCAACATCTATATCAAGATAATGTGGTTAAGGTTAAACAGCTGACCATTAGGTCACTTGAGCAATATCTTGAAGCAATGGGCAAATCATTAAAAAGTGTAGGATTGTGTGAATTATGTTCTGGTGAAGAAGATGAGTTTCAGCGAACGAAGGATATAATTGATGCTTTAGAAGCTCCTATTCCTCAGTCATGTATTGATTGTATTGATCAACTTAATAGAGAGCAATCAGTTGTTTTTTCACAAATAATGCAACATGTAAAGCTAGGGAAATCTGGAGCATTCTTTATAGATGGACCTGGTGGTTCTGGTAAAACTTTTTTGTATAATGCTTTATATGCAAAAATAAGGTTGATGAATAAAATAGTGCTTCCAACAGCTACTTCTGGGTTTGCGGCGGCCAACATTCCTTCTGGCAGAACTGCTCATTCAAGGTTCAAAATTCCAATTGATATTGAAGCTTCGTTGGTATGTGATGTACCTAAACAAGGTAGTTTAGCAGCACTTTTGAAAGAAACAACATTAATTATTTGGGATGAAGCTTCTATGGCCAATAAAAGCAACATAGAATCGCTAGATTTATTGCTGCAAGATATATGTAGTAATGATGAGCTCTTTGGTGGGAAATTGGTTGTTTTTGGAGGGGATTTCCGTCAAGTATTACCTGTTGTTCCACTTAAGAATCAAAGGGAAGTTGTCCAATGCAGCATTGTTTCTTCGTATATTTGGCCTCGGCTCATCAAATTTAAACTGACAGGGAATCAGAGAGCCAAACAAGATCCAGAATTCTCTGCTTACTTGCTTGCTTTAGGAAATGGTGAATTACAGCAGTCTGAAAATACTTATGTGCAGTTGCCTGCAGGTATTATGAAACCTTTTGCAGATATTGTAGATCCTGTATCAGAAGTTATCTCTTCGGTCTTCCCAGAGATTTATGATGGAGATTTTGATGAAACTTGGTTCACAGAGAGAGCTATCTTAACTCCTTTAAATGATACTGTTGATTCTATTAACAACTCACTTATTCAGAAATTTCCAGGAAGTGCTGTTGTTTACAAAAGTTTTGACTCAATTCTAAGTGATACATGTGATGTGTATCCTATGGAATTTTTGAATAAACTATGTCCTGGTGGTTTGAGTCCTCATGAACTTGTTCTAAAACAAAATTGTCCTGTAATATTGCTTCGAAATCTACTTCCATCTGCTGGATTGTGTAATGGGACACGTCTCATTTGCAGAAAATTCTATGCTAATACTATTCTGTGTGTCATTGCGATTGGCCAATACAAAGGTACTGAAGTTTTTATTCCCCGAATCAATCTCCGACCTTCTGCTTCAGCTAGGTATCCTTTTCAATTTGAGAGAAAGCAGTTCCCTTTAAAATTGAGCTTTGCTATGACAATAAATAAATCACAAGGACAAACTCTAAACCGAGTTTCTGTTTATCTACCTCGTCCTTGTTTCTCTCATGGACAGTTATATGTTGCTCTCTCACGAGGAAAGAAAAAAGTTGATGTAACTGTCTTTTCTGCTATGCCTCCAAAAGAATTCCCTTCAAATTCTACTAAAAATGTTGTTTGTTATGAAGTCTTAAAATTAGCTAGCATTTGTTAGGAAATATCATTAGAATCAGCTCTCTTTTTGTATTTTGTCTTATGATATACAGTATGCACATCCTTTGTATGCACATCCTTTGTATGCAATATGTATTTAATTGTAAAAAATTCATTATTTTTGGTGTTAGTTATATATATAATGATATTTAGCTTTTACTTATTATTTTGTCTATATATATATATATATATATATATATATATATATATATATATATATATATATATATATATTGTGAAATTTAACATTCTATTGAAATATAATACTTGTCAAGATTTAGTATCTTTTATGAAAATAAGATAATGCAAGTTTAAAATATAAAAAAAAAACGGATATTTAGCTTTTACTTATTATTTTGTCTATATATATATATATATTGTGAAATTTAACATTCTATTGAAATATAATACTTGTCAAGATTTATTATCTTTTATGAAAATAAGATAATGCAAGTTTAAAATATAAAAAAAACCTAAAAAAAAAGGCAAATTGTAACTGAATAAAGCTTGTCAATAAAAGTACAAAGTTACTTGAAAATGTACATAAGATCTACTGAATCTTATAGTATATCATATATACCTTAAGTCTTAAGAAATATGACATAAGACAAAACTTTCAACTGAATATATACATGCAAACTACTGTTCACAACACATGTGTATTTTCTTGTCTTCATATGCTTTTATACAGCTTATATATATAAGAAGAGTCATTATCCATACTTAACACTTATTCTCTAAGCTACAATACTCTGTAACAGTCAACTACTACTCCATATTTAAGGTATTTCTCTTCCTTCTTTTTTATTTGATTTCATCTAGATTTGATATATTGTTTATTTTTATGCTTTGTTACTGTTGTTGTTCTTGTTTTTATAGTCTAACTATATGTATATATAGTTTCAAAAAGTATATGAAATTCAATCAATTATAATTATATGCACTAATTTAGTTCCTTCAATCAATTATACTTATATGCATTAATTTAGTTTAAATCAAAATCTAAGACTATTGTTAATTATGAATGCAATAGATTTCATTATGCCTTCTTGTTAATATTTTGTAGGCAAAAAAACATGGAACAAGGGTATGTATATCTAAATGAGTTAAACAGCAATAGCAAGAATTATAGTGTTAAAGTCAAGGTTGTAGAAAAATCTAGGGCAAGAACTTCTAAAAAAGGACTTCTGTTTCAGAATTTGGTTCTCAGTGATGAAAAGGTATGTTTCTGTATTCAGTTGACTATATGTTTTATTTACTAATATAAATATATATTAGACTTTAGATGATCAATTGTAATCAAATTTGCATGTGGAAATATTAGTAAGAGTTGCTCAACTGTAAATTGCAGGGAAATAATATGAAGGCTATATTGTTTGGGGAACAGGTAGATAGTTTCAATGAAGCAATAGTATATAATAGCCAATATATTATTTCAAATGCTCCTATCAAGATTATTGAAGAGCGATGGAGAAGCAATTCAGATGGACTTCCATTTCAGATGACTTTTGGAGGACAAACTGTGGTGCAAAAAGTTAATGATTCAGGGACAGTAGATGGACCATTGTTCCAGTCTTTACAATCGATTCCTCACGTTGTAATAGCAGGCACCAAATATGGTAACCAGTATCTAATCATTCGCTTTATATTCTATATATATACCCAAAAAAAAAAAACAACAGGAATAAGAGAAATGTTCATTGATTGGTCATTATTAGCATTGCATAATTTATAATACTATTTTTGTAGATGTTTTAGGAGTTGTTCTTTATGTAGAAGATAAAGTGCGAATTGTCAATGGTATTCACGGCCAAGAATATCATGTTAGAGAGATTGTTATAACTGATCAGACGTAAGTTTATACATAATCAGAGCTCTGTACAAAATCATCACAGAAAATTCTATTATATTATATTAAACATTGTGCTTAAATTTTCAGGATAGATCAGCCTGTTATCATAAGTGCATGGAATGATTTAGCTGATAAGGATTGTGATGCTATTAGTCTATATGCTAAAACCTTTGATGTAATTGGTTTCACTGCTCTAAGAGCATCTCTGCATAAAGGTATGCATGAATACAATAATGAATTTCAATTTATGCATTCATGAACAATAGTAGATATATATTTGTGATGACATATTTTAAAATGTTCTTTACAAGGATTTTCTTTGTCTACTGGTATGTCTACTGAGATCATATATGATCCTAAAGGAGAAAAAGCCAAAATTCTCACAGAATGGTATGTATGCAGTACCTTTAAATCATTTGATATGTAATAATCTATACATTATAGATAGTAATGAACTTCCTATGTAGGGCACGGTTTCACACTCAGCAGCTTTTAGATCTTCAGACAAAGGTGCTGCAAGTGCGCTCTGCATCTATGAAAACAGCAACTATAAATATTCACAGCCTCAAAACCAAAAAGGTTTGAAATATGTCGTCTTAAGGATTAAATATTAATTTAACTCCTTACAAATGAAACTAATAATTTGCTACATAACTATATCTATTTATGCTGCAGCCATGTGATGTACTTCAGGAAGAACGACATTGGTTACGAGTGACAATACCTGATGCTAATTTAAAGAATGTCGTTGCTTATATTGGATGTTCAGCCTGTGGGAAACACATAGATATTCCTGTTGGCACAGAATTCAGCTGTACATTCTGCAAAAAAAAAGATAGCATTTCTGCATATCGGTAAAAAATATGAACTTCAAACTTTTCAATGCAACAACATAACTATATATATTACTTATATGGTCAATTTATCTTGTGAATATTATAGAGCTACATTCAAATTTGAAGCCATAGATGACTCAGGTTCAATGATTTTCTCAACATTTACAAGTGACACAGAAAAATTGTTTGGAATATCTGCACATGAAATTCATTTGATAAAAGAATCTGTAAGTACTTTCTTCAGACTTAAATTAACTACTATGCCTTCATAATTTAACAAGGTTTAAATTGTTCCTATCAGATAATATAATTATTATGTTCATATTGTTAAAACAGGATAATGTTCAGATGTTTGATTCAATTCAGCAGCAACTTTGTGACTTCGATATTCTCGTACAAGTAGGTCCTACAACAGCTCTTTCAAGAAACAATGTCCTTCAATGGTGTTTGAAAGGCATAAAGGTGGAAGCGAATAATACAGCAGAAGACAGTAGGAACTTCAAGTCAGTGTCTACAACACTTGCAGACAATCACAATGCTAAAAAGACAGATGAAGAGAACTTGTCTTCTGGTCAGGATGAACTGAAACAACTGCCTAAATCACACATAGCAAATCCTGAAAATGTGAAAGAAACAATTGCAGAGGCAACTGATAATATGGATATAGCTAGGTCATTGTTGGAGTTATCACAACCTGCACCTAAGAAAAGATATACTGAAGCACATATGACCAAAATCAAGGGTGTTGGAAGAGATGATGATCTTGCTATGCTTGGTGATTTAGGTGCATCAAATCCTATTTTGCAAAAACAAGTACCTTCTGGATCTGTTCACACGATTAATGTATCTTCTGTGAACTCTGAAAGCATTCCCAAGAAATCAATAGCGAAAAAACGGTCTATGACTTCTCTGTATCCAATAGCTAAAACTATGGATATTGTACAGAAAAATGATTCTGAGATCAATATCCAGCTTCAGACTGGAGAGACAAAGAGTTCCTGCACAGCTGAAAATCAGATTGCTCGGACATTCTCTACTACAACATCAGAAGAGTAACATATGGAAATGTAATTAGTACTTTTGCAACATGGTGATTGCATCTTTTGTGCAGAAATGTATTTTGTCTTATGCATGATTTTATAGAAAAAACACTATAGGAATAGTGTCTATTCATGCATGTTACTAACTTAGCTAATTAAGTTAGATTTCATGTACTGAAAATTTTGGATAGATGAATATGTTGCTTTTGAATACTTATAAATATATATATATAAGTATGCTATATATGTTATTTATGAATCTAAATCTGATTACAATAGGTCATTTATATTTATGATATTATAATGCAAAACAAAAATTCATGAGTTTATACTAAACTAAATATCTAGAATAAACTGTCAACAAAAAACAATGATCTAAATTAATGACACAATTACATACCTAAGCAAACTCAACATTTCTTAAAAAATACAACAAAAACTTCATGAGTTTATACTGAACTAAATATCTAGAATAACCTGTCAACAAAAAACAATGATCTAAATTAATGACACAATTACATAGCTAAGCAAACTCAACATTTCTTTTTTAACTACAATATAACATGCAAACTCAAACAGTACAAAATATGAGTTATGAAAGTTTTATGCACATTTCAAAAGTTAACTAAAAAAAAGAACAAAATCTTTGCTGAAAATACTCTACCTTCAGAATATATTATAATTACCAATATAAAAAAAGAACATGCAATTAAGATCTACCATTGATTTCCTTCCACCAAATCTCAACCATCTATTCACATGCATTCTCTACTATAAATAACTTTTTTTTACAAAATCAGAACTCTACCTTAGCATTAGAGAAGAACATTAATAAAAACTCTTTGATTCAAGACAATTACTATACTCAAAATAACAGAAATCAGTGATCGGTTAACACATTCTTCAAGCCAAGGTAATGTGCTATTCTTCACGATCTAATACCATTATAAAAATTTATCATGTTTAGTTTACTTATGTTTACATTTCTTAACTATATTGCATGCATAAAAAAACACTAACTATAAACATTTTTCATCATTGAATACAGAGCTGAAAATGAAGCCAGAATTGCTATATATTGAAGAGCTGAATCCTGAAACTAAAGAATACAGGATTCATGTCAAATTAGTAGCTATTGGAAATCGACATCAATCTTTTACTGATGGAACTCTTTATGAAACATTCCTATTTGCTGATGAAAAGGTAGTTTTTTAGACCCCTTTTATCAAACAATCTTTAAAATTGATGAAAAAGGTAAATTTTGTAGTCTAATAGGATATGCATAGCTTCTGTTGTCCTTATTATAAACTAGATAGAATTGACTAAAACAATTGCAACATAAAATGATTAACATAATTTCTTTGAATATCAACAAAAACATCAGCATGCATAATTATATAGTTTTATCGATATAGGAATATAAAACAGATTCTGACAATAGAAGATATAGTTCAAGAAACAAAAGGAAATAAACATAGAATTCATAATTATGGCATTAAAAACTACAATTTCAAGTTACAATTAATCTATTCATTATGTTCTAAATGATTGCTATATAATCAAAAGTTTAATATGATATGATTTTATCATGCACAATCTAAAAACTTTTTCTATTTCAGCACTACTACTTTAACCCAAAAAAAAAGACAACAAACATAACAACATCACTAGATACTATTGATTTGATATAGAATGCATATTTTTATAACTTATTCACTTATATTATTTGTCAAATAGGGAACTTTGATACATGGTCGTTTGATAGAAGATGAAATACACACCATTGGACCTAAATTTTCAAGCAACCAGCATTATGAAATTATTAATGCTCCTGTGAAACTGATGCCAACACATTTTAAGATAGCTCCTACGATAATTCCATATGAATTATCTTTTGGAGCACCTGCAGTAATTCATCAATTATGTTCAACAACTGGTCATGCAAAACCTGATTTTGCAGAAATTTCTACAATTGCTACAGTTCATTTTCTTGATGAAATATGTGGTATGATAGACTACTTATTCAATTCACAACTGATTATACTTTATGAGTGATTTAACATGAGTTAATTGCAGAATTGAAACCAGCAACAAATTTTGTAGAAGACATCTGTGATGATTCCACATATGGTATAGTATAGCAAATAAATACAAAAGTTAAACCTGATAAAATATTCACTAACATTGACATCTTTTTTCTAGATGTATTAGGTGTTGTCCTATTTCTAGAAGAAAAGACTAGGCTTGTTGACTCGTACTATGGGCGACAGGACTATGTTAGAGAAGTTGTTATAACAGATCAAATGTAAGACTATCTTGAATCTCTATTATTTTAACATCATTAAACAACTCAATACTCTAAATATAAGAAATGTAACACATATCATATTGAAATAGGAATGCACAACCTGTGATTGTCAATTTGAGGAATCATCTAGCGGGAAATGCATGTGAGGCTTTGAATGTGTGGGCTGAAAAGTTCATAGTAGTTGGTTTCACATCTATTAAACCAAGTAGGTTACAAGGTCAGTATTAAGTTGTAAACAATACTTCTAATTTCTAGCAACAATAATACCATAATCATGAATTTTTTCTTATAGGGTTTTCACTGTCCACTGGAATGTCTACTAAGATTATCTATAATCCAGAAGGAGATAGAGCTAATGTTCTACGTGAATGGTACACTGATATTTATAAATTATGAAATACATATTTCATTGTAAATCACTTTTTTACACAAAAAAATGAATACTATAGGGTAAGGCTTTACACTCAACAACTGCTAGATCGACAAGACAGGATTTTACAAGTGCGTAATCCTCAGACAGAACAAGACATTGTCACAATACAATATCTGAAAGAAAAGAAGGTTTGTTGCTATAATCATACATTCTTAGACAGTGTGAAACTCTATAATCCATCTAATAGTATATGTCAAGTTTCCTATTAGTCATATCAAATTAACTATGATAAAATATACAGCCACAGAATGCATTACAAAATGAAAAGCATTGGGTATTTGCAACGATACAGTTTGCTACATTGGACCAACTTATACTATACTTAGGCTGTTTGCAATGTGGAAAGCCAACAAATTATCCAGAAGGAAGACATTTTGCATGTAGAAAATGCTACACAAGAGAGACAGTGTCATGTTTCAGGTATAAGATAAAATCAACTATAGCTACTTACACAAAAGTTTTATAATAATACATACTCTTCTTTAACTATGTGTTCAATTAATTTCATGCAGGGTTGGTTTCACTTTTTATGCTGCTGATACTACTGACAGCATATTCTTAACAGCACTGAACAATGAAACAGAGGAGATCTTTGGAATGAAAGCAAAACAGTTGCAGGTCATGAAAGAAAATGTAAGAAATATAACCTCATTGCAAATTAAGTATATCAAATGTGAAATACATTTCTTAAATAAGAAATAGATTACATATTTTATTGCAAATAATACTCACTACAACTGAAATCATTGCAGCAAGACAGTATGTCTTTCACCATTGAAGAACTGAAAATCAAGTCAAAGCTGTTCAATTTTAAAGTTTGACCAACAGCAGCACTAACTGCGAGCAATATACTGAAATGGTCGCTCGAATCAGTTACCCTGGCTCCATCAAATAGCAAAATGCCATTCTCTAGCTGGTCATTGCAAAAACAAATACGAACATCAATGAAAAATAAGCAGTCATTTCCTCAACAACAAACCAGCACAGCAGCTGCTGAAGTTTCGAGACAAGGAGACCATCGTGATGAAGACATGTGAAATACCAATACCATATCATCAGGTCTGGAAAGCAGCTGCTCTGAGATTGATAAGAATCTCCTTTTGCTAGAATATATATACAGCTACTAAACAACAACATATTTGTGTTGCATTTTGCTCACTTTGCAGCATCATAAGTGAAATAGCTACTATAAGTAATATATGTTGTAATTATGTTGTTAGTTTTGTATCCTACTAATCAATTTTATTATTAATACTTGGTTGGTATATTTTAGTAGGAAATGTGAAAGGCCTTACTAAGGCAAAATATCTCACACATCAACTTGATTGGCTTAGTTAGTGAAGCAATTAATCCCTTTAGAAGCGAGGGGAAAGGGTAAAGCACAGACTGAATTATAAAAGTGAGGTTTAGAATTTGGGATAAAAACATACTTTTTCAATTTCGCCTCACTATTACTCATAAAGACCTTTTGTTTTAGAAATAGATGATATATGATAGGATAAAATGAAATGGAGTTAACAAAAAACTCCTGCCTCTAAAGCTAAACAACAAAATAAATAATTATAACCGAGCAAATTCTTTAGAATGCATGAGGCCTTACATATGAGTTTATCACTTTGTGATTGTAGCTTACTTTGTCTTGTCTCTTCATTCTTAAAGACATAAGAAAAAGAGAAATCAGATCATATCATACAAGATCAAACTAGATATAATTTCATGCATTAATTTTGTGAGGCATTTATATTTGACAAGATCATTTAGTAATAATCGTACATGCAAAATGATCTATTATACGATATTTGTCTGTAGGCTTGAAGCTCTTTAGTTGACTTCCAATATATCTTAAGAATTTCTCGTAGTAGGTTGACTGGCATAACAACAAAGTACAGGAAATGTAGATTCAAGGAGTCGAACCAAACAACCACTTGACTTAGGTGGTCAAGACTCACTAATTGTAACAAAAATGAACTGTAGAAAATGTGATAGTCTTAAAAATACTACTATTGCTCAGGAAAACAAAATTGTTTCAATTGATTTGTTAAAATCTAAGATTTAAATAATATATTAAAAAACAACTATTATATTATACTAATGTATAAGATCAAATGACATGCATATAATAAAAAATAACAATTTAACAAACAATACTGTCAAATACATATAATCATAGTTATTTAACATATATAATCGGAACACAAATTCTAAACATAATTCAGAACATAATAATGTCAATTGATAAAAATTATTTAATATATTTGTTACAAAAACCCTAAATACCTAACAAATCTTAGAAAAATTGCTAGCAGTTCGTCGATATGCATCTGAATCAGTCGAGGCCTCTGATCCGGAATTATTCTCAGATGTCATACCATCTTCCTCTTCATCATTTTCAGAAAATTCAATATCTTGATTTACTCCTTCCATCGCTACATCATCACCAACAGCCTCTCCTTCACCATCATCATTTCCACCTACACCACTAGCACGGTCCTCTTCGATCACAGCCGTTTCCACATATCCAACAGCCCTTCCAATTCCTCCACGCGTAGCATACAACCGTTGGCGACTTTCACTTAATCTCGAAAAAAACCCAGACATTCTTTGTGCACGAATTGTTTGTACCTGATTATACGGAACCCTAGCTTCTTCAACTTTACTCTTATACGCTGCTCTAATAGCCGCTAATTCTTCTCTCTTAAGCCTCTCTTGCTCAGCAATTGCAGCCATTTCTGCATACAGTGTAGAGAGCTTTGCTTCAGCATCTCTCAATCCCGCATTATCTGCCATTTTCAACACACGCAAGTTTTCAAAACAACAAAAAAAAAACAGAGAGATTTCAGGATAAATTGTAAGAAAATGATGAAATACTTCGTATATATATATCTAAGACGCTTATTTTGCTTAGTCCCAAAAAAAAAAAAAAAAAAGAAGCCAATTTTTTCTGATTTTAAAAAAAAAAAAATAAAATAAATAATAATGAAAAGAAGTATTGCTCTATTCCAAAAAAAAAAAAAAAAAAAAAAGAAGTATTGCTATTCTTTATTTTAGACCAGTTAATAAAAAAGCCCAATCCACAAAATAATCTAATCAATAATCAACAACCCTTATGACATAATTGTTTTTTTAAATACATAATTCTACAATAATATTTAAATATATATATAAGAATAAGATTCACTAGCAATTTGTCATCGTGTACATGTTCTTACCTTTACATTACTAACAATATGTGAAAGTTGTTAGATATATTTCATAGATCGATAATCTTGTTCATTTGCATTATCATTAGTCCATCTATCCGGCCTTTCTTAATAACTATTTTTGCAAAATTATCATTGTCCTTCTCCCTAATAGGAATAATCTCATCAATTTAGCCTCACATAAACTCTTTCATTTTGACATTACTAGCAATATCCCAAACATATTCATTCTCATTAAGATTTGTTAGTAATTTGTCATCATTTACATTTTGTTACATTACATTCATTTAAGTGTTCAATAATCCTGTTCATTTGCATTATCATTAGTACATCAACAATCTCATCCATTTGCATTATCATTTTTTCATCAACAATCTTGTTCATTTGCATTATCATTAGTCTATCTACCTAAACTTCCGTGACAAATCTCCTTTCAAGAATTGTCACTAACTTAGCCTCACATAAACTTTTTAACGACTTCAACATTACTAACAATATCCCAAATTATTTAGAGAAAACTCTTGTATATAGTGGTCGCACCATGTGAACAATTATCATAAAAAATTACTTCGTTAGTGTTGTAAACTTGTAGAGGTTACTTCATTAGTGTTATAGGGGTTATTTGGTCAGTGTTTAGGGGCTACTTAGTTAGTTTTATAAGAGTTAATTACTCGGTTAGTATTAAGGGATTTACTTTGTCTCTATTATAAGATTACTTTATACTTTTATATGTGGTTACATGGTGTGACTAGCCGTACACAACACAACCTATCCAATTATAATACATACTAGCCAACCAATTATAATACATACTATGTAGTCCATAATACTCATATCTATTTTATCCTCATTTTTTTCTATCTAATTTATTTTCCTCTTATTCATTCTTTTATGCTTTCGATTGTTACAATTAATAAGAAGATAAAAAGGGAGTTGGGTAGGGGGTGGAATTGAGTATTTAACTTGTAAAAGACAATATTTTCCCAGTGGACTTTACTACGTTTAATTTAATTGATACATTTATAAAAATAATAAATTCTCTTTCAAACTAACTCATCTGTGTTAAATAGACCAGTTTCTCTTTTTAATTTTTTTTTTTTTTTTTGGAGTGTTAAATAGATCAAATTACTTGATATATTTCTGATGAACTTTGAATGAAACAATTAAACTGCACTATTTTATTGCTAAAAAAAATACAATATACAAGCAAATACATATATATATATATATATATATATATATATATATATATATATATATATATATATCCATTGAGAAGCTAATAATCGAATGGAAAAATATTTAATTTATTAAAGTTGATCGAGTGCCATGACCTCCATGAACGGACTATTTCTCATAAAGTTATAATTGTGAGCTTATGATGCAAAAACCCAAACGTTTTTTTAAAAAAGTTAATTATATTAGAGCCTAAGACCACTTTACATATCCTAAATAACATATAATAACTTCTTTATTGTAATGAAAAAGAGAAACCTTGGAGAAAATTGACTAAAAACAAATCAAATCCCAGAATAATAAGGCAAAGGCAATGGTAAAAGGCTATTCTCCACCAATTGAAATGAAAAATGATGTTTTAAATGTGGCGAGGGAAATTAAATTGCAGCATTGAATGTTGAGATTAATCTAATAAAGGCTGATTACTCAAAGAACCACCTAAATTGCAGTCACTGACCCAAAAATGTTATGTTATATTCTCCAATTCTGATTTAAGATGCTACTAAAGTCTTGAGGAGTTATGTACTTATGTTGTTCCTAATTTAACCTTATAGTAAAAACTAAAGAGTAATTCAAATATCATAAGCTAAAAAACTCAGTCAAAACGGTACAAAAATAATGTATTTATTGATCACATATCATGAAATAAGAAACAAAACAAACACATGTTTATAACTACTAGCAAAAACTAAAATGAAAGTTATACAATAAAACTATCAATTTGATATTTCATTATTTCAAATTAAAAATCTTAAAAATCAGTACTCGGTTGCAAATACACATATAAAGCAAGACGTTTGCTTCGACTAAGCTTCAAGACAGCGCCTTCACCTATTTGCACATCAATCTCATTGATCAATTTATCCACTCCTTTTCTAATAAAACACTTAACAATTCTATTTTCAGATTTGTGTATCTTCAATTCGCCTTCATATTTATGATCATAAATACGCAACAAAATATTGGTTGATTCTCCAAGATCTTGAAAATGCTCACGAGCAAAATCAACGGGAACATTCTACAACCAAAAAGACAAACAAAAAAATTAAGTCATTCGTCAACATCATGAGCTAATACCATTCGAGGACTCAGGAATAACATTCTACAACGGTTCGCAACTAGTATCCTAGATACACAAGAATATCTCTAATAGTCATTCGTCACCAACATGAGCTAATACCATTCGTCAACATCATTCGTCACCAACATGAGCTAATACCATTCGAGGACTCAGGAATATCGGCTACAGTAGAATATCTCTAATAGTACTGATGTTGACGAATAACGAAAAGGAAGCCCACCATGCTCACCGACATGTCGGCTAGATGGAGACTCATATTCATTATTGGAACCTCGTGTTTGCGAAGTCGTTGTAATACGACCAAGCTGCCTTTGAAATAGACCCACGCCCCTTGTCATCAAAACCATACGCACGCGCGCGTCTTCCGAAGTTTCACAATTCAACTAAAAATTAAGTGACGGCACTGACACTGGAGCACGGATATGCCAGAACCGACCTACTAGACACTGAGCAAGTGACAGTGAGAACTCCCTATCATCCCATATTCGTCCTATGACACAACAATCCCAGTTTATAGGAGCTTCATCTTGAAGTTGAGGAAGGGGTTCAAAGTTCTTGCCTATGTAGAGGATACACAAACGTAGAAGGGTGAATGTAACGAGACATACTTGAACTTGTACAGAAACTTAGAAACTTTGGGAATTTGAGAACTTTCTCTCACTAGAGTTTTTTTACCCACCTAGCTTTCATAATTATTTTCGTGTTTTTTCTATATTTTACTCCGTACAAAACTATAAAGAATTTGTTTTTTCTTTTGTTTCTTTAAGCCTCCAAGGTGTACTTTCCAATCAAACAAAATTCTATTTAGATCATTTTTATAACTTTGTGTACGTCGTGTTGTGTATATAAATACTATGAAATGATGAAAACATCTCCAAGCCTTATTTACCTTAATTAGATACGGAGTAAAAGGTACATACCCCTCCCATCAGGAGGCAAAATACAAAAATATATACTTTATGTGGCCGCAAGAACAAAAGGAACAAAATATTAAAGAGCGTATGTATCGTATTATACATTTACAGGCCGGAGTTATAAGACTAAACAAACTTTGAGTACCTCGTTCCAAAAAAAAAAAAAAAGAAACTTTGACAATTACCACCTTCTGTTATGGTCATTTTAGCAATTACCACCTTCTATTTTTTTTTTTGAAAATTACCACCTTCTATTTTCAAAAACATCAAAAGTTACCACCTTCTTGCCCCCCAACTATCACGTGACGTCGTTTTGGGCCCATTCTTTCCCTTTCCTCCCTATTTCCTTCACATTTCTCATTCCTATTTGGATTCTCATCTCCGCTTTCACTTTTTCTCCCCCAAACCACCAATAAGTGTTCGTCAATTTTGATTTGGAGGAGTGAATTGAAGTGTTTTTGATTGTTTGGGGGAAAAGAAGTGAAAGGGGGGGATGAAAATCGAGTTAGGAATGAGAAATATGAGGGAAATAGGGAGGAAAGGGAAAGAATGAACCCAAAATGACGTCACGTGGTAGTTGAGGGGCAAGAAGGTGGTAACTTTTGATATTTTTGAAAATAGAAGGTGGTAATTTTCAAAAAAAAAAATACAAGGTGGTAATTGCTAAAATAGACATAACAGAAGGTGGTAATTGTCAAATTTTCCAAAAAAAAAAAAAAAAAAAAAAAATTTAGGAAGTAAAGGATAGAGTTCATCAATGTAAAACCTTATTAATTAAGAGTCTTCAACACTACTAACAGCGGAAGAAAGATTGATTGCGGCAGTATCGTTGAGGAGAGTCGGCGCCACTGATGATGAAGTAGTACAAGTAGAATAGCAATTGTGACAACGGAGGTGTACGGTGATGGTGATGCTGATGCTAATAGAGGAAAGCACAACCAAAACTATCCAAGATATCCATTTCTTCAACAACATTTGAATACCACTAGTTTCACCATTTTGAAAGCCTGGAATAACGGACTTAGTAGGCGAGGGTGCTTTTATTCCATCTTTGTAGAATTCCGAAATCTGGGATCCGGCTGCTGCAGCTTTCAGCGTAACTTCAAGGTCATTGACTACAATCAATAACAAACCATGCAAACATAGTTAAATTACTAATATGAAGAAGAGATCATTATATTATTACATCTTAATTTGATAGGTTGACTAGCCAAATAAATATTAGATCAGTACAAGAAACAATGATGATCAACACTTAAGAGTATGAGATAACCTGAAGCAATACTGGAATTTGGAGCCGAGGCAGCCGATGTCAAGCTATCTTCTGGTGCTTTACGCCCGGATGCTACATGTGTAATGAACAACACGAGCATGCATGATTTTAATGACTTTTTAGCATCCATGGCTTCGTGAATTTGAAAAAAAAAAAATTATAAATAAAATTTGGAAACTTAATACAAGAAGAAGCTAGAAAGACCGATTTAGTGATTTAAAAATTCCCAAATGGAACGATTGTTTTAAAGGTCGGATACGCAAGGGAATTAGGGAAGGAAGACCTCAAACTAGAGATGGTAATGGTAATTGAAGTTATACTATTTAAAGGGGCTAAGTTTATTTAATTTACTTCTTGGAGAAGATAAGGTGAGCCGTTTTTGTTGACTTTTCCCTTATAAAATTTGGTTAAATATTGGCGCTTTCTGTTTGCAATGAATTTTTTTATCTTATAATTTTATTTTAGAGTTCGGAAAGTCTAAAAACCCTATTTTATAATCTTTATGTATTCTTATATAAGCAATTATGTGCCGCCGTGGGTGAAGAACTATGACGCAAGCCTCAATCATCAAATTCAACCTCTCAATTTCTTATATGTACAACACCTTTGCTAGAACTTATCTAACGTTCGTCAAATTGTGAGAAGAGCTCTGACACATTTAAACTCCTACCATATAATGATCCTCTTACTTTGCAACAATCAACCTTTTCTTGTGCGACTAGACTATATGTGTTAATTAATGTGCGATCTCGATTTTTCGGAAGGTAATCACACAGATTTATTTTAGAATTGTTTGTATAATTATTGCTTTATATTATTATTGTATAATTGGATATTCATATGCTTGAGTGTATATATATTTGATTGACGTATATAATTTTATGATATGATCTGTTTTAATTGTCTTGTTATTATTGGTATATTGATTGATTTGTGTTATATTTCTAGGGTTTTAATGTAGTTGCTATAGGGAGTATTGTTTTATTGAGGTTTTAGGGTTATTAATGCAGAGTATTATTTTGGGTTGAAAATTAATTAATTTTGGGTACTAGTATTAGCCATATAAGAGTTGAGATATTTTATGAATTGGGAACTTGTGCCAATATTGAGATATTATTTATTATCATGTGAAAGATTATTTGATCAAGTATGAGATCAAAAGGTTGAGAAATTATTATTTGTTCTTGGTTTGAGGCTCGGCGTTATAGACCTAGTCCTTGGCATGTTGGTAATGAGATAATGATCATGAGTTAAGAATGAGGTACAATCTTTATATTATTTATATTTTTCTATGGTCCCCTACAGTGGGAATTGGCCCGTATGTGGTCTGGTTCAAGGTGTTTTCTAATTATTGGGAGTATTCAAGTTTTTATACTTGTTGGTTTTATTCGAATTACCCATGTCCAAGGCTAGGTATAGAACAAAGAGCATGGCACACTTATTGGGTATGATCAGTTAATTGAGTAAAAGGGTTTGTATTATTATTCAAGGTTATTTTCAGAGTACAATGTGTAATGTAGTTTGAACTACATTGTTTAATTGAGCTAGTAATGTTGATTATTTTGCTATTCTTTGTATTCTGATATGTGGTGATTACTCAGCTTTTTGCTGACGTGTATGTTATTTTGTTGTGCTACTTGTGTTTGCGGCCATGTCTTTTTCTTATGGTGGCCCTGCGACGATCTATTTTGGAATTTGTCCTTAATGGTGAGCAGACAAGATTATTTAGCAGGTTGATCAAGTGATCGTAGCTAAAGGAGCTCAAGTGTTTCGATTAGTTTGTTATAACAAGTTTGTAAAGTTGTACAAATAGCTCACCTAGATTATTGGGTTGTAACTATTGGGATTTTGTAAGCCTTAGCACTTGACAGATTGTCGAGTGTGGCGGTAATACCTCCGATTTAGGTGTATGCTTCCGCAATTTTATTTAAAGGTTGTTTATTTTCCTTTATTTATTGTTTATTATTAGCTAGTAAATCGGGGGTGTTACAAGTTCAGTTCCAATCAGTTCAGTTCAGCTCTTAATTTCCCTCTCACATAAAATATTCATTTCAGCTCAATTCAGTTCAGTTCAGTAAATATGAACAGGCCCTTACACATTACAAAACTACTTTTTTTTTTAAAGACTTACTTACAACACTTAAAAACCATTGTACTTTTTATCAAGCCACATTTGGCGTACTTTTTATTTTATTTTATTTAAAAAAAAAGTTTTGTAGGAAAACCACGGACACCAGCAAAGGGCTGTAGCATGCAGAAGATTACGGACACCAGCAAAGGGCCGTGACAGAAGACTACGGACACCAGCAAAGGGCCATGGAAAAAAATTACGGACACCAGCAAAGGGCCGTAGTAGAAGACTACGGACACCAGGGTCGTGCCAACAAAAAACTTTATGTCAAATCTTTTAAATTATATATTAGATAACAAAAACATCTTGAAAACATGCTTCTTTCTAATCATACAAATTCTCATTCAATTCACTTGTGGGAGCGAGAAAATATAGTATTATTTTTTATTTTTTTGACAACGTATTTTCAAATCTTGTTGGTTTCTATGATTTTCCGCAACGTCAACATCTACCATTGTCAATGTCATTTGTCTCTCCACCACCGATTTTTTCCACGGTTATTTACCAGCGTAGTTTGATTTGTTTGAGGTTGACTTTGTGGATCTCTAATTTGTTTTTTTTTCCTAGTTAATTGAAGCAAACGGGTATATTTTGCTAGATTGATGTAGTCGACACCAGGGTTAATTGAATTTGAGAATCTTATTTAATTGAAGCTATATCAATATCATGTGATTGCATTCATGCATGTTTAAAAATTTATGCAAATTAGAATGGTTGATTGTTGATATAACTTTTTAATTTTAATTTATTTTATTATGCATATCAGCCAACAAAATACAAATACACCCAACTGATGTATGATATCATCCAACATTAGGAACATATCAAACATTAATAAAAACATAAAATATACATATCACTCAACAGATGGAACATATCAGCCAAAAAATGAAGCAAATAACAATAATAATTAGGAAAATTTGACTTTTGCTACCTCACAAACACATCAATTTCACTTTTGCTACCTCGGAAAAATTTTATTTTATTTTGCTACCTGACAGTTACTCTTTTTTTAAGTTTTGCTACCACTTAACGGAATCCGTTAAGGAATCCGTTAAGTGAATCCATAATAACACGTGTCGCGTTATTATTGGCCCAAAAAAATAAAAAAAAAAATAAAAAAAATAAAAAAAAAAATTTAAAAAAAAAGTTAAAAAAAATAAAAATAATAAAAAATAAAAAAAAAAACCTAAACTACCCAGCCACCACCCCCGCACCACCCCCGCTCCACCACCCCCTTCCCCCC
The DNA here is from genome assembly GCF_948465745.1 of Chenopodium album. NCBI lineage: Eukaryota > Viridiplantae > Streptophyta > Magnoliopsida > Caryophyllales > Amaranthaceae > Chenopodium > Chenopodium album. Next base: position 11,257,096 of record NC_137855.1, on the reverse strand, counting down.
ACCTCACCTCACCCCTCCCCGAAACCACCAGCCACGTTGCACCACCACCCCCTACCCACCGGAACCCTTCCCCTCCCTTTCCCGCAGCCGCCTCGCCCCAAAAACCACCAAACCCAAAAACCCTAGATCCCGAAATGGCTCGAATTTGGCCACGAATTTGGCCACAAATGGCCGAAATTGGCCGATTTTGGGGCTCAGTGGCCTTGATCGGCCGATTTCGGCCTTTTAAGGCCAAATTCGTGGTCGTTTTTGGGTAGGGGTGGTGGTGCGTTTTTGGGTTTGGTGGTTTTTGGGGGCGAGGCGGTTGCGGGAAAGGGAGGGGAAGGGTTCCGGTGGATAGGGGGTGGTGGTGCGACGCGGCTGGTGGCTTCGGGGAGGGTTGCGGTGAGGTGGGGGGAAGGGGGTGGTGGCGCGGGGGTGGTGGCTGGGTAGTTTAGGTTTTTCCTTTTTTTTTTAATTTTTTTTTAATTTTTTTTTAATTTTTTTAATTTTTTTTAATTTTTTTTTAATTTTTTGGGCTAATAATAACACGACACGTGTCGTTATGGACCCACTTAACGGACTCCTTAACGGATTCCGTTCAGTGGTAGCAAAACTTAAAAAAAGTGTAACTGTCAGGTAGCAAAATAAAATAAAATTTTTCCGAGGTAGCAAAAGTGAAATTGATGTGTTTGTGAGGTAGCAAAAGTCAAATTTTCCTAATAATTACACAAATTTTTGTATGCGGCTGGCCACATGGTGCGGCAGGGGTTACTTGTATGGTGTTACTATAGGTGTTACTTGTTTCTGGGGGTTACTTGTATGGGTGTTACTGGTTTTGTCAGGGATTACTTGTAGGTGTTACCTGTATTCCGGGATTACTTGTATGGGTGTTACTGGTTTTGGTCAGAGGTTACTTGTAGGTATTACTTGTATTATGGGGTTACTTGTATTGGTGTTACTAGTTTTGGTTAGGGGTTACTTGTAGGGTGTTATTGGTTTGGTACGAGATTTTGGTCTGGGGCGGTTACTCAACCCATTCAAGTGTTCCATACAAGTAACCCCAGAATACAAGTAATATTCTACAAGTAACACCTACAAATAACTCTAGAAACAAGTAACCCAGAATACAATTTTTTTTTTCAAGAGTTACTTGTACGATGTTACTGGTTTTGGTCAGGGGTTACTTGTAGGGTGTTACTAATTTTGGTCGGGGTTACTTGTAGGGTGTTACTGGTTTGGTATAGGGCATACGTACAAGCAACCCTTGAACAAATAACTCATACAAGTAACCTTGAATAAGTAACTCATACAAGTAACCCATGCATACAAGTAACACTTATATAAGCTAGTAACGTAACTCATATAAGCAACCCTTGAATAATTAATCATACAAATAACCCCTGAATAAGTAATCCATACAAGTAACCCCTTTAACAAAAACAAGTAACCCCTAAAAAATACAAGTAATCAGTAACTCTTGAAAAAAATAAAACAAGTAACCCCTGAATGATACAAGTAACCCCTGAATAAGTAATTCATACAAGTAACTCTTGAAAAAAAAATATAAGTAACCCCTAAATAAATAATCATACAAGTAACTCCTAAAAAAAAAAACAAGTAACACCTGAAAAATACAAGTAACCCTGACAATACCAGTAACTCCCATAATTTTTGCTGACTTGGCAGCAGGCCACACCATGTGGCCTGCTGCACCAAAAAGGCACTGTAATAATTATAAAACTAAATTACTATCCTAATTTACTAGCAACTAATAATTAAGGTAAAACTATTTACTTACTCCCACATCACTTTATTAATTGGACAGAATATTAGACAGAATGAACGTCAATATTGGGTGTTTGTTTTGGTTATGGCCGTATTTGGTAAACAACTTATTCGAGCAAAATTAGCTTATTTGACTAATATTAGTTTATTGACTATTAAATAAGCTAATTCAAGGTGTTTGGTGGGAAGCTTATTCCAATAATACGCTATTTTTGAAAAAGCTCCTAAAAAGGAAATTTTCAATTAGCTTATTCATTAATTTATGGTGAAATGATACTTACACCCCCATTTAATTTAAAAACCTACCTAAAGTACCTACCCCACAATTAGCTTATTGGTCATTTCGCATACTCAATCAACTTTAAACTATCAGCTATTTACCAAATAGTTTTATACAATCAGCTACTCCCTCCGTGTATTTTAAATGATATATTTTCCATTTCCGGTCGTGTTTTTTTAAGTGATACATTTCCTTTTTTGGCAAAACAATACATTAAAGGAAAAATTGGCCGTAACAACACCCACTATGACAAAGGTGCGTGTAGCAGCACAACTTTTCGAGGGTGCACTCAACATCACAAACTATGCTCTTGGGTGCACATAACAACATAAATAACATTTGCAATATTTAGATTTGTTGTGAAAGTGAAATCTTAAATATTTTTAATGCTTTTTTTTTTAAAATATATTTTTGATTAATTCCATTCTACTTTATTTTCTATCTCATGTAATTAAGTACTAACTATTAAACTGAATTATTTTAAAAAGTTTTCGCCATTATTTTCAATCGTTTGTTTCTTCAATTACTTTTTTTTACATCTCATGTGATGATTGACTTAGTTTTCTTCCATTATAATTCACTTTTTCCCTTTAAGTTATTTTCTCACAACCTCCACAGTTTAAGTGTTGTACATCAAAAAACAAAAAAAATCAATTTGGCATATCCTAAAATCCAATTCTAAAATTATTTGTTGATTTAAGTACTTAAAATCATTTTGTGTGCCGGGGTTAGGTATTAGAAAGTTACCTTTGTATCCTAAAATCTTATAGAATAAAAACATTCAAATGATTTTTTTTATTTATCAATTTAGTATTTAACTAAGTGGAAAGGGAAAGGAAACTAAGTCAATATGTGAGATTGATATTAGAAATAGTCAAAAAGTAATTGGAGAAGCGAACAAAGAAAAATAATAGCACATATTTTTTTTTTTTTTTGAAGGAATCCGCTTAATAATATGGTGGAGGTTAAGAAATGCTTAAATGAAAAAAATAAATAGAAGGTAAGGCTAATTTAGTCACGCGTGATGGAAAATTATATAAGTTTAAATAATGTTTAAACAATTATATACAATAATAAAGATTTCACTTTTTTCCATGGAATTTTAGTTCATTAGTGTCATTTTATGCTAATATGTGCACCCAATTACATAGTTTGTGCCGTAAACTGCACCTTTAAAAGGTTGTGCTGCTACACGCACCTTTATCATAGTTGGTGTTGTTGCGGCCAATTTTTCCTACATTAAAATATTATATCTCTCTCCTCTCATGATCCCCACCCAAACTTATTGACTACATTTTTATTATATCTTTCCTCTCACATAAATTACTTTTCAATAAACTATTAACCCTACTATCTTTCTTTAACAATTTTTTAATACTCCACTACCCCACTTACCTCTTATTTTATTTAAGTCAAATAAATTGCCTAAAACTATGTACCAGTCAATATGGATCACTTAAAAAAACACGAAGGGAATAATAAAAATAAGTTAGTCAAATCAGTTAATACAATCAGCTAACATAATCAGCTTTCATCTTTAAGTTATTCACCAAACACGACCTATATGTAGTACTTGGTAGTGGCGCACAAGACATTGGTTGCTCACGATACGCTATCGTAGGATATGGGACGTTTATAATCTACCATTATCAATAAATTTTGATTGAATTTGGTTCTTTTAAAGAGAGAAAGTTAATATGGATTAAATTTGCTAATTTTACCTATCTCATGCAAAAGCAAGTACATGTAGACATTTTGATCCGATCCCAAGTTTTGAGTATCATGCTTCAATTAACTAAGTTCTAGTATAATCTGATTTGAACGTCTAATTTGACTAAACTTTGACCTTAATCGTACAATAATCTAAAAAGAAATAAAAAATATCAAATGGGAACTTTTTTTTTGGAAATAATATTGATTCATAAATAAGTCATATGATATCTACAAAGATATTTAGATCATGATAATTGAATCAAATAAAAACATTCCGTAAGCAAAACTACGACCGTTGTTGCAAATCATACATTCTTCATACCCTCTTCCATATCGCTGTAATTTACAGCCTTCTTCGGCGAGGGGGTCTATCGATCTGTTGTAGCCGTGCAGAAAATTACTCCCTAGATTGTTGTCGAGATATTAACCTCTTTTTCAATCCCGCACAAAAATTTACCCATGAATCAACTCTATAGCAATCCATGGAAAAAAAAAAAGCAAATCCTCCTTCAAAAGAGAGAAGAAAAACCCGGTCTTTCGAAGAAGCCAAATCCCCCTAAACAAGAAGAAAAAGCCTGTCTTTCGAGGGAGAAATATTCCTCTTAGAAGAGGAAGAGTTATTATAAACCTAAAACAAGAGAAAAAAAAAACAACGATTGGGATCTATTTAAACTTATTTTTTCTGAAATAAGTTTAAATAAATTGAATTAAACAAGACCTAAATGTAAATTTTCTCAAAAAAAAAAAAAAACCCTAAATGTAAATTGACGTCAGAATCAAGGTTAGTCAACTCAGTTTTCACGGTTCCACCTAGGGGTGAGCAAAAATTCAGGGTACCCTGATATGGAACCGAAACCTGTTCGGAACCGCAGGTTCGGAACCTGTTGATCAGGTTCCGGTTCCGGGTAATAAAATTAGGAACCTGTTGCAACAGGTTCCGGATCCGGGTAATAAAATTTTGGACCTAGAACCTGTAGGGTACCCTGTTAATACAGGTTCCCTATAGGGTACATGAAACCGGAACCTATATGGTATTAAATATTCTAGACAATTAGTGTTGGTTTGTTATATTTGAAGTACTATACTAAGTCGTAAGCTTTTATTGTGATCATCTATTTTTAAAAAAAAATAAATTTGTCACAATTTATCAAGTAACTATCAAGCTTACTTTGACAGACAGGGTACCCTATTTAGGAACCGAAACCTGCATTTTTAGGAGCATGTTGCAACAGGTTCCAGTTCCTTTTTTAAGGAACCTGTTGCAACAGGTTCCGGTTCCAGGTCCTGATACAGATTCCGGTTCCGAGTCCTAATATTTTTACAGGATACCCTGCTACGCTCACCCCTAGTTCCACCTATCAAAGTCAAAACGTTTTTAAACAACAACTTCTTGGAGTACGTAGTATATGGTTAACTTTTCCCGGAGAAATCTAGAATAATCCCCAATTTTCCCATCTTCCTCCTTACACTACCAATCATTCTCTCCCCCCTTCAAATTATCCCTAATTTCACAAACCCTAATTTCACAAACCCTAAATCAATCCCACACTTATTCTTAATCAAATTTAATAGTTCCTGCAATTCAAATTCAGGCGATGTCGACGGTACCTTCATCGTCATCTGCGTCAATTTCTTCGCAGTTTACATACTCAAACGGATCGTATTTTCCGACGCCGTTTCATCTCCAACAAACTCAATACGCTGCGCCGCCGCAACCGCCGCTTCCTGCCGCCATCCCCGTCATTCCTACCGCCGCCCCCATCGCCCCTTCAGCGTATCCTACCTTACCAGGGGTTTATACTCTCCCCCAATTTCAGCAGGTTGTTAAAGATTTTGATTTCAATAATCTTTTCTTGTGAATTTTTGATGATTTTGCGTTGGTTTTGTTGTTAGTTTTAAATGTTATGCTAAATTGATAGGTTTTTAAGCTCTATTGTTGTTTAAAAATTGAAATTTGATGAATTGTTCGGTGTTGAATGTTGTGGGTAGTTGATATTTTATGGAACTGGAATTGATTAGGGTTAGGATTCAATGTTAGGTTGTTTCGGGTGGTGGTTTTATTGTGAACTGCGTAATTGATGGATTACTAAGTTTTTTTCCAAGTAACTGTTGATTTCTTAGTTGAGGCGGATGGAAGAATGAATAGATGCTAGAAAAGATTGAATATTTGAGGAAAGAAAAGGAGTTACACTTCGGTCACACCATCTTTTCCAAGGACTACATTTACATTAGGAAGTGATCCTGTATGGATTTGCTGTAATTAACTATGAGGGCGTGCTTGAAGTGATTTGTGTTATGGAAAGTCTTTAATTGTTATCAGGTTACGTTTGTCTCCGGTCAACAGACGTGGGTTTTGTAGATTCCAAATATATAAGGCTATTTCTGATTCTTGCTTTTTTTAACCAAATGCCGCAACAACTATTTCCTAATCCATTGTCAAACCATTGCTGAAACCAATTTATTGAGTAATTTAGTTTACACTCCTTGGGTTAGGCAGCTTTGCTGCATCCAAATTATCCAACCTTCCCACTGACACAACAAAGATACATAGGTTTTAGGGGCCGAGGGGGGTGGATTGCTGTATTGTTTCCCATCATTATGTTTGGCTTTAACAATGGATGTAAGCTAACATCTTATTATGAGGTTATAATCAGTCTGGTCACAATAGAGTTGTTTGGCTGTTATATGAACTCATAAATTTGGGTTAATTAATATTAAAGAAATGTAGGGATTATGATTTTTTTTTTTTTTTTTTTAATAATAATTATGGTGGAATGAAGAGCTGAACCTTATTGGAAATGAGTTACCTTTTTAGAGAGAGAGAGAGAGAGGGAGAGAGAGAGAGAGAGAGAGAGAGAGAGAGAGAGAGAGAGAGAGAGAGAGAGAGAGAGAGAGAGGGAGGGAGGTTATGAAATGGTGGATTGGAAAGCCAACCTTTCCTTTTTTAACGGTAAGATAAGATAGATTAAAAAGTTTTGTATGTGTGGGTGGTTCAATCACTCCATTTGGCAAATTTGTTAGCCATGTGTTACGATCCTTTCTGCCTGGTACATTATTTTTGTGGAGCGTTGTGAAAGGAAATCAATACCTCATTCTGGTTTTATTATTTTAAACTTAAAGCAAACAAACCATGGTTGTCTTTAGCTGCACTGGTGGAGAATCATTGGGATATTATGTTTATAGTATCATTACTTTTGTCACTGTACTTTATTGATAATGTTATTGTTTTCTATTGCAGGCACAACAACTATTTCAAAAGGATGCACAAACTATCACTCCTGAAGCTCTAGAGAGTGTCAAAGCAGCTCTTGCAAGCAGTGACATTGAACATAAAGCGGAAACAAAGAAGAAAGCAGTACCTCGTAGAGCTGCTGGTCAGGCATGGGAGGATCCAACACTTGCCGAGTGGCCAGAAAGTATGTTTATTCTTTTCCTTTTCTGATATATACCCTGTATTGGTATAGTTGTATGTTTCTTGGAATCTTGTTTTGGCGCTACCAAACTATGAATACTTTAATCTCTTTTGATTTTAATAACATAGAATTATTGTTACTATGTCATAAAGAAGTATTTTCTCCAACTTTGCATCAGTGCCTCACCCTCAGACTATTAACCCTCTGATTTTTGGCAGTCCTTGCATTCTGATCTGGACCTGTACACTAATGAATCTTATGCTTATTTGGTTTCTGACGTGTGCATATTTTGGATGTGTTGTCCACAAAATATTACAACTAAAGAGTATTGTCAGCTCGGGAACAGCCAAATCTTTTGAATAAATGTTCAGACCATCTTGTATGCTGAATTGTTGTCACAATTGTAATTGCATGTAGCTAGTATGTAATTTTTACTCACATTGTTTTCACCAACTTGCCTACATCTCTTTCTTTTGATGTTTTTCTGTATCCTTAATGGTAAGGATTCATTGTACTTTAGTACCTTTTCTTGCTTAGATTATCATCTATTAGAATCTTTTAAGAGCTGTATATTGGTGTGTTAACCAGGCAACAGCTGGGAATTAAACATGGTAGTCTGAAGCTGAGTGATGGTGAGTAAATTCCTGTAAATGCTACAGAGTTCTTGATGTAGCCAGTTCGATTGATGTCCAAAAAATTGGTTCTTTTTATTTCTTCTTCCACAGGAAATTTAGGTTCAGTCATTGGTGTCACAAGACTATCTTTTGCAGTTTTGCTTGATTGGGTAAATGTGATATTTCAGACTTCTTTGGTAATAGAGTAATCGTGCAAGGTCTGTGTATTCCAAGAAATCCAGAATTTTGAGTTCTTGTATTGCTAATTTGTCTTTGTGCCTCATGTATGCATTTATGTTCCTCATGCTGCTGTATTTGAGTTTTGGTGCTGACTGATTTGTATTTTCCAGATGACTATCGCCTATTTTGTGGTGACCTTGGAAATGAGGTGAATGATGACGTCTTATCGAAAGCATTTTCACGCTTTCCTTCCTTTAACATGGCCAAAGTAAGTTACTATGTTTTGTGGATTGTCTGATTTTCCCCATTCCCTTGTTTGTGGAAATTTAACTGGGTTATTGTTATTATTATTATTATTTTTTTTAATAGGTGGTCAGAGATAAACGGACTGGTAAGACTAAGGGATATGGATTTGTGAGCTTTGCCAACCCTACGGATCTTGCTGCCGCTCTAAAAGAAATGAATGGTATGTATATCTTTATCTTAAATGATGATGTGGTGTTCACTGTCTTTCACTCTTTATATATCTTAACCTATTCATAGAACACCTAGTCAATTGCGTGATTGCCTGTTTTAAGTTTTTCATCAGTTACATGCAATTACTTTGTCAAATAATTTTCTCATTACTTCCCGTTCTTTGCCACCCACCATGCCTGTTGCTAGAAGTTATGGCCTTGCTGTCAACTTACAATGGGTTTATTTGAAACCACTACTTGTTTTGTTTGGCCAAATTGCATAATTGTGTATTGCATTTGATTTCCAGATATGCCGTGGGTTTGATCAGGTAGTAACATATTGTCTATACAGAGCGATTCACTCTGCTTCTTGCCAATAATAGAATTGTATTAGTTGGAAGTAGTTTGATAAATTCTTAGCTCTCCCTTGCCAGTTTGTACATTGTTTATAGAATTTGTGCCACATGTTTATTTATTTTTATAAAATCCCTCTTTGGCAGGTAAATATGTTGGAAATCGGCCAATTAAACTACGCAAAAGCAACTGGAAGGAGAGAATAGATCAGGAGGCTTTGGAAAGGCAAAAGGTAGTGTTTAATACCTAAATGTTGAGCATTCTGCATTTGGCATTATTTACTATTACTAACTTTAACTATAATTTATGTTACAGCACCAATCCTACAAGAAGCCTAAGCTGGCTAAGAAGAGTGTATTGCACAAGTGACTACAACTACAATCAGTATTTTGATGTAGTAAGTTGCTTCTTTTTACTGTTTGGGATATCTTACCAAGCAACTAGTATTTGAACAAAATAAATATTGTTACATTGCTTATTTTATTATAATATGAACTACTTTGTAAGTTCAAAGTTCTTTGGTCTCTCCATGTTCTGTAGTCTACTTCATTTCTATACCAGATCTTGTCATGTTTATAACTAATTTAAATTGAATGCCATCATGTAAATTTCAGATTTTAACATCCATTGAAGTACTAAGTGGTTGTGTGTAAGCTTTCTCGGTAGGTTAATACTCTTAATAGACAAGATTGTTGTCCTTGATTATTAATTTTTTGTTACTGATGATCCTAAGCCAAATTTTAAGCTAAAATGATAAGCAAAATCAGTATGATTAGTATTGGTTAGATCTAAACTCGTAGGGCCGAAAGTAGTACTTACGTTTTTAAATAGAAGTTTCAATTTACCCAAAAAACTTGTCCTTCAATTCATTTTTTTTTTTTTTTTTTTCTTCCACCCCAGAACCTCTTGTTTTTCATATTCACCTTTGTTCTATTAAACTAATAAACTTTTAGGGAAGTTTCACAAATATTGCACCTTGCCCATTTTAGGAAAACAAGTACCCAATTTACCTTTACTTCAGAGTAATACTTGTTGCTTTAGTTTATGATTGCAATCAAACAGGCAAGTTTTTGTTCTCTCTCTTCAACATGTGCAAAAGACAAACAAGACTTTAATTTGGGGATGGGAGAGAGTAATCAGAGTATGAACAATTTTGATTAATAAATACTAAGCCAACTTGCTATGACAATTTCATGACTTAGGGTGTGTTCTTTTGACTTTAATATCATAAGTTTTATGCCCAAAAAGTTTAAATAAGTTCCAATCAGTTTCTTCATGAGGTATAATAAAGTACCAATTAAGTCTGATGTGTAGTTTATGTTTGAATACACTTTGCCTGCATACTTATGTGCATTCTTTCTTGCTTTGCAGACAACTGGTGTCGATTGAAATTTGAGGAACCCTGATGTTCCTATGATTGGTTGGATATGATAATAACAGCTGGTCTATGGATACCAAAAGAAGAGCAAGAGTCCTGTATTTTATATCCTGGTTTATTTGAATATATATATTATGGTTCTTGCATTTGAAATGATATAGAAATTACCTGTTACAGTGATTGTCTGATTGACTCCTACAATTCAGTCTGAACTTTAAAGCTCTAATTTTCAATGCCAATACTATGCTTGAATATTGTAGGATATCATTTTCTTGTCTGCCATTCAATAGTAATTACATTTACAATATTGAAAGACCATTTTAACAGATTTGTTTATCTACTACTCCGAACGTATTTAGTGTTGGAAAAGGGTTTGTTGTTGTTGTGTGCGTGTGAACGTGTTTGCTTGTGTGTGCAAGGATTATTGCTTGCTTTTAAAAGACGCAGAGGAAGTGTATTAGGAAGCTGGTTTTAAATTGCATCAAATAATTGCTGGTCCAATTTTAAAAAAATTCTGGTCACTGTCTCATGACAAGGCAAATCATCATCTATTTGTCCTTAGTAATTTTTTTGGTCAGTGATTCTATCGTGAATTGTCAAGTCCACTTAACAATTTGAGGAAAAACTATTCATCTATGAAGGCTGTTCTTAAGAGTAGTTGACAATGTGACTTGTTTGAATATGTCCCTTGTACACAGCCCTATTGCTATTGTTTAAGTCGAATTTTCAAAATTTGACCAAGATTTTTCGTAAGAGTCATAGTAGATTGCAAATGGAATTTTCCTTCTCTAATCCACAAATATTGCAATATTTACCATTAAAAAGTTTCACAAATATTTCAACATTATTTTATTTGTATATGTTTTTTTCTTCTCTCTTTTCATCACATGTGTCTCTATCCTTATTCCTATCTATCTTTATTTGTAATATTTTGGAAAACAAAGGAACTACGAAGTATTATTTTAAGGAAAGATATACAAAGTATATACTTCATTTTTTTTTTATTGCACCTCCATTTTTTTTTTTATTGCACCATAAGGGGTTTCATGCTTGCCAATGTATTACTTTTCCTATTAATATCTTTAATTATACTCTTGTAAAAATTATAAAAAAGTTGATATTTACAAAGTAGATTTCGAGAAGAATCTAACTAGATCCCACATGATTATGTTTTTCCTAGTGGATTAATCACAAAAGATGGTCAAAAAAGATTAAACGAATAGTGTAAAAGTCCTTATGGTGCAATAAAAGAAAAACGGAGGAAGTATATACTTTAAACACAACGTGAATGTGGTTAGTTTTGCCTATATTATTAAACAGCTAACAAAAGATTGATGGGTAATACCAGTTTCTCAAGAGGGTAAATTTTTAATTTTGACATATAAGTTAGGTTAATATTGTAACTTTATAGAAGAATGAGAGAAAAAGGTAGAACTTCAATGGAGAAAATCACAGTTTCAATGGAGGAGGAAGCAGATTATGTGAAGTGATCGAAGCTTGGTAAATTGTTTCAATGGAGGATGACAGTAACATTTTCCGTTTGGGGTTACCATGCCCTAATTTCTCTATTTTTCTTAGGGTTTTCGTTCAATTCGGCAGCCGGAAATTCAGTGGTGGAGATGGTGATTGTGCAGCTTTAATGTAGGAGGAAATCCTGAGTAGGAGGAGGAAACTACTTATAATGGTGATTTCGCGAATTACGTTGATGGAGGTAGACAACGATCCCGCGAAGAAGATGGAGTACATCAAAAAAATCATTTCAAAAAAAAAAAAAAAAAAACACAGTAGAAAAAATATAAAATATTAAAATTATTGATGTTATTTACCATTGTGCCTTCTCAAGAAGAGAAACTGGGGCAGCCCCTTTGACAGCAAGATTCAATTTTAATTTTAATCTACTTTAATTTCATATTTTCTTTTTTTAGAGAGAGAACTCAACTTTGCTCGAAGATACGAATGTGATCATTGCATGAACAATTTGATGGTTTCCAACTCTTCTACTCTTTTTATTTCGAAACAATCCAACGTTTAAGACTTAAAAAATTGTTATAACGGAAAATTAAATGTAAAACCATTTTGTGGTCTACTAATTACAGGGTAAATTAATCAGCCAAACAAACAGTTATTAAGCAACTCGAAAACTGTTTACAATGCTAAATCTGGCTCCACCCTCAAGGCCTCAATGAAAGAAAAAGAAAACAAAGGGCCTTCATCTATATAGAATGGACAATATTTAATATAAATTTTCTAAATAAATTTCCTAATCACTATATTTAAAACTAGTAATATTTAACCAACCTGTGTTAATGGGTGAAGATGATAGGCATATATACAACAGCTATTAAAGGGACCAAAAAAATGTAGTCTTCCACCTTATGGATGCTTCTCAACTATCCCCCCTCCGAAAAATCAAAAAGATTGTGCTTCCTTGAAAATTTATGTCATACCATTCGCAGAAAGCCACGGACTTCAACCAAGAATTCAAGAAGATTTTTTCTGAACCTTTGGTGATTAATACGATCCAGTGTTGAAGAAAGCTGGTTAGAGCTTGTAAGAGCATGTAATGCATTTGCTAGTCTGGTCTGGAATGCTGGATTTGTTTGTTTCTCGATCAGCTCACTGCATAGCCGCTGAAATAGCATAAAGTTTTGAAGATCAGTAACAGCAAAGTAGGTCAAAAAGGATTTAGAAGTGTAGCTTTGCCTCAAATCAGAGCAGGTAGCATAATAGCACAAGCTTTTGAGCACTGAAACTGAGAAAATTCTGCAAGTGATGGGGGTAGAAAAACCATGTTCCCATCATGCAAAATTTAGTCCAAGCTGATTAATCACAATTTTCTTTGTCCTCGCTCATTTTATCCTCACCTAATTTTCTTTTTGGAGTCAAATATACCACAAAAACCACTTATTAATCATAATCTATACTCCTATTTGTTGTTTCTATGTGGAATATGGGTACAAACCTAGGAAGAGTGGATAAAGATTATATAGATTGTGTGCTAGTAGAATGGATGGAGTATCAAAATAATGTAAAGTTAGTATATTTGTGTCAAAAGTAACTAGTAATTAGCACCATCGGCATCATTTAATATTTGTTTTCACATATCATAAGCCATTAAACCGGGTCATCATTTGGTTTTTGAGAATGCAAAATTTTTCTGATAGTTCAATATATCAATAGAAATCGAAGACAAAGCCCAGCCAGCAACTGGAATTATGCTTGTAGCAAGACAAGAGGTCTGTATAGTGTATACCCTTATGACCACATGAGACCCAGACATAGAATATATAAACTTCTTTAGTACACAGCCAAAACAAACAGGCACCCTAAATTTCAATACCTTAAATGGATGAAATGAATTGATGCCAAATTCAATCTCAAAAGAGGTTCCAAATCCTTCAATAGTAATTTTAAAGTCTAAAGTCTAATTCATATTTCAAACTTGGCCTCAACTTTGAGTGATTTATGACAACCATAAAATCTGCAGACATGCCAAGTTCAATGTGCTATAAGATGAGATGGTTACCTGATATAGACTTGGCTCACAAAGAATTAAAGGAAAGAGAGCATCTGCTGCTGCACTCACCAAGTCAGTGCTAAAGTCCCCAAAAAAGGGGAAAGAAAAGAAAAGAAGGTGAAGTTAGAAAGTCAATGGAACCTGATGCAAATATAAGTATAAAAAAAATAAAAAAAACAAAGAAGTAAAAATTATCAACAAACTTATACCTGTAATCCTCAAACAGAAGTAACTGCAGCAGGGAAGGGAGAAAGCGACTCAAAATTCCTTCCTGAACATTCTCCCCCTTATCCTTGACACCACTAGCAGCATGTGAGCCTAGACCCACTTTTCCAGCAATTGTTTCTTTATAATGAAATGAAGCAAGGGCTTTCAAAGCTCTCAGGCACTTGTAAAAAATTTCGGAATCCTGCACCACAACAAGGTAGAGGAACAGACGCATCAATGCCTGGTATATTAATAAGAAAACAGAACTTTATCGGTGGTTCTCCAACTATAGTGAAGCTAAAAATGGCAGCCCCACTAACAAAGTTAAATCCAGTGGATATCTGATTCACCCAAAACTAATTGAACTGGAAGTCAATAATCCTTGATGGTTTTCTTAATATTTTTTTTTTTATTGTATGAATCTATTGTTTTTTCTTTTGAAGACTGGGTAGAAAACAGATGTATATTTAGAACATAAATGAAGCTCCATCATTCATTCATTTATTCATTCAATGTCGAATTTATTTTTTGTTCTGCAGTCAATTGTGTTGTAAATTGTAACTTGATTATAAATTAAAGATACTTATGGTACATTTAAATGTAAACATATAAGTAGAAGGCTAGGATCAACATCATCTTTATATTCCTTTTTTCTTACTCCCTACGTTTCATATTGTTCTTCTCACTTAGAAACTTCTGTGAGACAAATTTGGTCAAAGTAGGAAGAACAATATGAAACAGAGGGAGTATTATTCAACCCTGAGATAAATAAGATGCACTTCCCTGACTATACTTTCAAGAAAATAAAAACCATTACCTGATGGCGAATGCCAAAGTCCAAGGTTCCAATTATATGTGCCAAAGCTTCTGCATTAAGTTGACCAACCATTTCTGGATAAACCTCCAACATGTGTGACATCAATGAGAAGTACTGCACAAGAGATCACTGATATATCAAATTCCACAAGTAAATTCTAAAGCTTGCAATGTACACATGCAGAGTAAACAAACTTACATCATGACATAATTTAGGGTACTTCAAAAGGTCAATAGATATCAAAGGAGTGATTATGTGGAGACCAACAAATACAACCTGCATTAATTTAGACACAAAAGTCGTTAATATCATCACAATTGTCAGTATGCTCATCCACTTTATGAAGTGTCCAGTTCTATTTTCAGTTAATTGACAATTGTCACAGCCAGTAAGGAGTAATAATAGCTGAAGTTTACTGGAGGTGAAAATAAACCTGAGCAATGCTTATAGCCTCTGACTGGACAGAGTCAGTTGAGAAGTCAATCTGTAAATTATACATACTCCGTCACAACTTGTGTAGAATGGTTGGTAATAAGATTAATTTTTGACGTACAGAAGCAATCATACCAGATCTTTTGTGCAGAGGCTTGCAAGTAGCTGAATTAAAGCACGCAGATCCTTATATTTCTCAGTACTTGCTTCGCTGGCTAAGGTCTTTGAATGACTAATGGAAATCTAAATCAACAGAAGGAAAAGTATTTTGTGTTTTTAATACCAAGACAACAATAAAGCACAATTATTAAATATACATTGGGAGACCACAATAGGATCCTAGTGAGCATAATAAATTGTTAGCTTATCAAAAACATAAGAAACAGGAAAGCCAGTAGGTTTCTATTTCTTTCTAAGTTACGAATCAACATAATGATCGAACAAGAAGCAACCAAAACACTTTTGGATTGGAAATGACTAAAGAGGAGGAAGGACTCAATTTTTGGCCTTTCTGACTAGTTTCATCTGTTTTTAAAAAACACATGTTAACAATTCAGACAGGCTCTGTAGAGTCATGGGAATAATAGGACGTGCATCTATGAATATGGCTAACTTTGGCATGACTTCAGCAACTGCTGAACTATAAATCTCACAACTTAATACAATGATAAGAGACTACAGTTAATATCTTTGTAGTTGGATGTAGAATATACATAAACACTCTCCAAAATAATTTGGTCCAGCCCCTTTTAAAATATACTAGCCCTTAATAAAATGATTGGTTCCAACAACCACTCACTTGTGGTTTTAACAAATATTTATAATATTTCTATCCAAAGGCATTGTCCATACAACAAGCCTTCAGCTCACACTCAAGTTTTTTTTTTTAACAAAACAAAAATTTGGACCATTTCTCAAGTTTATAACCTTTGATTTACAATCACCACTTCCCCACCCCCACCCCCCACCCCCCCCCGGGCCAAAAAAAAACAAATCCCAGAAGACTCCCTTGAGGCCTTGACAACATCCATCCTAACACTTGTGAAAAAAGCTTATGCCAAATCCAACAAGCCATCATCGCAGGTCATTGTGGATGTGGACATGTGGTACAACAGCAGATTCCAAGAATCAGGTTTTCAACCCTTTGATTTAACTATTCATACCTAGGGCATCCTTAAGGATCCAAGAGTATTACTTCCTTGCACCATTTCAGGCTCACATTCTCACCTTTACCTCATGGCCTCATCCTTTCACCCAAAATTAATCGTCTAAGTCGATTGCTAAATGAATCACTCCACTTTGCAGGCTTTACGAAATACACTGATTTTTATGAATCTCTCATTTCTAGGCGCCAATGTCGCAAAAACTTCTAGTTCATATTCTCATCTCTCCTATAATTAAACAATTTGGTTTGTACCGGAGGCAATGCAACTGACTAATGAGCAGCTCACCAACATTAAATAAAAGGGTGTTAGTACGTCAGGGGTGTTTTATGCTCGTTGTGGATTTTGAACACTGGTTGTATGTCTTTGGTATTTGCGGCTTGCGTCACAAAATTGTGAGTTTTCCAAGAAAAGAGGATCAATTTAATGATCCAGCTACACCAATACGCAATATGAGTTCAATGTCCCTTTTCAATGTACATTTGTAAAGATAATAACAAAATATACTCCCTCCGTCCCCTTTTGATAGTCCCTTATGGGCATTTTTCACGGGAATTAATAAATACAAATAAGAATAGTAAAAGTACATTGAAAAAGTAATTTGACATTGGGTATGCAAAAAAGTAGAGAGAGAAAGTAATAAAAGTACATGGGAAAACAAAATTTACATAGGAAATTTAAATTTGCACAAATATTGTTGCAAATTGGAGAGAATTTTGGTAAAAAATTAATATTAATGGTTGTTGGAAAAAGCAAATGGGGTGAACATTTTGGGACTAAAATTTGTCCATAAGGGACTATCAGAAGGGGACGGAGGGAGTAATAAATATACAAAAGGAAGAGGTATGGATAAAGTGTTTATAATTCACAATAGTTTAAACACAGATATATGTTTAGGCAAAAAAACTTGGATAATCTTTAATTAGATTCTAAGAGTTAAAACACTGAACATACAAAAAAAAATAAAAAAATAAAAAATAGTTTCAAAGGGTAACACAAGTACAAAAATATCATGAAGGGGAGCATAAACAGTTGCATCTATCTTTGCCACATGTCTTCCTCAATTTTATTTTGGCAATGTCAAAATATTAAATCATATATTAGGACATGAACAATACTTACAGCGATATAATCCATTTGTAATGAATTAATTTCTATTGCATTTTTCAACATCTAACAAAACATTTAGGACGGATCATTGCTGAATTAGATTAGATTGCAGAAAGATAATATTAAGTGTCATCCCATTTTCTTTATAACTAATTTCCATAATGCCAATAATTTCATCTACTCTTCAGCGCAGTGCCCCCCATGAAAGTGAAGAGGAGTTTTAAATCTTTAATTACCCACAAGAATCTTGTTTATCATTCCTAAAACCAGGTTAATGCATTCATAAAGCCAAGGACAAACACAAGCTTTAGAAATTTACCCTGCCAATGTTGTGGGAGGAGTATATCTGAAGCAAACGCATACAGAAGTTGATGAGAGTAGCAGTTTCTTGAGCCTCCAGGTAACTAATTTGGCCACTTACCCACTGGACAACAAATTTGAGCAGCAAATAGACAACTGCAGGCTAAAGAACATATTAACATTAGCTCTGATAATGGAGCATGTAAAATATTCTTATACAAAAAAGTCAAATCTTAATAAGTGATTAATCTTAAACCAGTAGAGAGAGTTTCCTTTAAATGATGCAACCAACACAAATACTAATGTCTCCTAACAAAGATTCACCAAATCCTTTCACAGTTCCACCTTATTCATGCATCATATATTCCATTAGCATCATTATTATTAAACAGCAAGTTCCATCAGCTAAAAATAATTACCACCTCAAGCTTTCTATTTTGTCAAAGCTCGGCCAAGTACTACCAAAGAAAAAGAAAATTAAGAGCCTTTGTAATTTAATGCTCAAATTTTTCACATTATGATTTTGACTGAGGGTTTAGATGGCAGTTTATAAAGTAATGTGATATAACAGGAGATCAATACCAAAACTGTAACAGGGATTAAACAGTGCAGAAGGAGGCTGGCTATCAAACCAGATCATAAGGATCACAAATCAATCAAGGTCCAATTAAGATAAATCCTAGGATATAGTAAGCAATTTTAATAAAATTAAAAGGTCCAATTACACAAAGAATAGATTGAGGGAAATGATTGTAAGGTTATCACAGAACTTTTTATTAACATTGCCTCTGTTATACACTATTATCCTTCTGCATATTTCTATATTCTAATCTGATTCGTCCTAAATGATCACTACCAATCTATATCTTTAATTCATTGGCCCGCCAAGCAATTCCATCCCGAAATAAAGAAAAAATTTACTATTGGCATGGGAATTAAGAGTGCTCATGTGACTAGAACTCTTTCCCTTCACTTACATTAATCCAAACCTTTTTAAATTGGAGGGGAATAGTGAGAACTTGAGAAAACATAACTTTACCAACCTTGAAAAAGAAAGTGAAGGAAGTAATACTATTCTTTCACCCTTAATTTGGATAAAAAGCTAACCAAATTATTACTGGATGAATATGAGCATTACCTCATTCTTGTAAACTTCAAGAAGTTTTATAATAGAATCCATTACAGAAACTCCCATCTCATAAATTGCCCTTTGTGTCCGAGGTTCTGAGGCACTAGCAGATCCACGTAGCCGCTCTAGTAAGCAACACACCTGTGAATCCGAAAACAACATCAAAATCTTTACAAATCAGGAGAGTTCTCTTTCTCATAGGTGGTCACTTACCACCATGATAGTCTCTGGTTGCTGAGAGACATTCTTGATATCATGTTTTCCTGACAAATCCAGAAGATAAGCCGTCATATGATTCATGAGATCTCGAACATACCTTCAATATACCATACCATGTTATCACTATATGTCCAATTAATCATCCATCAGAATTTAGAGTAAAAGTTGTCTTTTGAACCAAGGGCCTGAATTTTTAGTTCTTGTAACCCAAGTTCTCCTTTGGATACAGACATCCCATGTGTGTCTTTCTAAATAAATATATTCATTGCTTCAAAGAAAAGGAGTCTTACTGATTCGATGTCTCAAGATCTCTCAGTGCAGAAGCCGAAAGAACAAGAGTTCGTGCAAGGGATCGCTGCATAGATAATGTGGATATTACAATAATAGTCAGTATTCTTCAACATTCTGATAATAAGAAGCCCGTAAGTGGGAAACTTACTTGGTGAGGAGCACTCAGTGAGAACAAATTTCTTTCATTGACAAAACATTTTGCCAACTCACGCCATGAATCCTACAGCATACAAAATTAAAACTTAATTCCAGTTCTGTGTTTTGCCTCCAGAGAACAACAAAGGTAATCTATCTTCCTTTAAGTAAATCAGCCAACTTCCCAAAGAGCTTAGAAGCTAATTTCAACAAGCAAGAACTTCAATGTAAAAGATGTAGGGATCTACTTTTCAGATATAAATTTGCACAAGTTGAAGCAGCCTTTAGTAAGTGAGATTATTTAAATTTTGCCATCTCATTTCAACACAACAGAGCTATGTTGGAGCATATCAAATTTTACACCAGGCACCGAAAAATTAAACAGAAAACGGCATCATGATATCTAAGCCACCACAACACTCTTTCCAATGAAACCTCCAGTGTTAAAAATTAATCTTCATCCAATCCTAATAATATACTGTGCTACATATATTTTTACTTACATACATTTATTCACTAGTAAGACACTTAGAGCAATATTTAAGAAAATACATTAGTAAAAGAGAAGATAAAAAGAGAAGAGGAGAAGAAAAAGTATATTAATAGTTAGAATTTCCAAATTCCCTAGTACACCCAGACATACAACAGACAAAAATGATTTTCTCATAACACCTGCAGCAGAAATGTTTATCCATACAAACCACTATGTGCATTTCTACGAATCTATCCTCCTTGCACCACCCACTCCATGCCCCTCTCATAAAAAGAGAAGAAAATTCACTCTGCCCTTATTACTTGAGAAAAGAGGGGGTAGCAATACCATATATACATGCACGAACTCTATGAATCAGGCACTAAGTGAATTTGATATCACAAAAAAAAAAAATCAAATTTAGGTGGTCAATTGTAGCATAGCAGCAAAGTAATAGACAGCACAACAGTTAGAACTAGAAACTACCAGAATATCTTGATTCCCAGCAAACTCAAATCTTAGTCAATGCATGACAAAATCATCAAACGTAATAAATAGTCAAAGGGGTGCAAAGTAAAAAAATTTGAGTTATGTAAATATAGAGTAAAGTGCAGCATATTACTCACCAAATAAACAAGGTGGGCACCAATATCCCGATATCCAACTAGTCCATTGAGTAGATGGCGACAAGTAAGCTCCTGAAAGTCAATGTGACATCAGATGTAAGATATGGTTGAATAATAGCAATGAGAAATTATATTTTGAATATTTGTATGCACAATGATTCGATAGTGAACCCTTAAGTATTCTAGGAAGGTGAATCAGATAATAAGATCATCTATTAGCAAGGAAATTCAAACTTCCTCACCACTACAAGCAAAAGAAGGATATAAAGAATTTGATTTGAAAGTCATAGAGAAATATGGAAATAGACACCAAAAAGGTGTCACTCACATACAAAAGGAGAACTAAGGATCACCCTCCCCACCCCCTACCCCCACCTAAAAATAATAAAAATTAAAAGATTCCGGAACAGTCATGATTGCCAGATCAAGAAGCATCAAGAATCAACATTAACTTGTCTTCAAAAATAAAAAATAAAAAAGAGTCAACATTAACTCCCAGGCAAAAGGCTTCACAACTTGCATACTGCTAATTTCCACATTTATTAATAAATCAGCAGCAAATCATTTGTCAATACTTATCCTAAAAATAAGTTCATAAATCATTGAGGATTTCCAATGTTAGTACAAATAACATAAAAAATAATAAATCCAAAAACTACAACTCAAGAAGGGTGAACAATTCAAAATTGAATAAATGGTTTTTGCTACAAAAACGCACTGAAATACAATCAGGCAGTATTTTTCCAGGGCTATGGATAAATGATATCCAGAGAGGAATCTAGATGCAACACTTGAGGACGCCTAGAAATGCAATTAGATATAACTAGTGTACACTGTACAGAGGATATTATTCATTCAAACGAAAAGGCCACAGTTAAGACAATTGTAAGGCAGTTAGCAGCTCCCTCAATACCTGCAAATCCTTCTCCCCTGGATAAGAAATCAATGTTGTCATGGATATTCGAACAACAAGATCAATGACAAGTTTTCCTTGATTAAGTTCTCCAAAAAAGTCCATCAATACTTTTTTAGAATGCTGAAGCTGCTCCGGAACATGACAATTAGCATTATTCCCACAACCTTCAGGTGACATCAGATACGTACGAGACCATCGGGCAAGGAACCATATTACTGCCTGAAAATACCGTCTGTTACTGCTCAAATAAACACTGACAGACTTTACACGTATACAGCAAGAGAGACCTTGTATTAAGCACATCCACGAGAAGTTGACAACTACATGGATAATTTCCATAGATCAAGGACATACATGCCATCACACTCAATTTATAAATGAAATTTCCAGTAATGAAGTTGCCCCTCTCCCTCTTCTTTCTCTTGAATTTACCATCAATTCCAGGCCAATCATTGATCATTAATAGCTAAAACTGAATAAAAAAGGAACATGTATGTGTGTGCATCATTTTATGCGTAGATGCACCTGGACGTGTGTGAACAAATACTATAATATTGGATTGTGACCTGTACACTATTTATTATTTTGGACCAAAAAAACATGGATAATTATCATATAATTGCTGGGTCCGACACTAAGCAAAATTCCCATGTAGTACAAAGGTATACACAATTTAAATAGAATAAATACACATAAAAGCAATTATGTATGTATAAATCTATATTTGTAGTGATTTAGAGATTAGATTTTTCAGGACAAATCATCAGGCAACATTCAAACAACATACTTCGTAAGATACAAGCTGGGTTTATTTTGATATGGCAGAGATTAGCTGTTCTACTAAGGAGAGGTTATATAAAATTAGGGTTATCCAGATGATATTTGCCTCATTTGTGGGAATGCAACTGAAACTCAGAGCCAAATGCTTTTTGATTGTCAGTGCAGCAAGAATTGCCCCATTAAGTATTGCCATGGTATGGCTGAATGTTAGACAACAATTTAAGAACTTCACTGGCCTTGTCAGATGGATCAGAAGGAAGAAGAAAGGGAATAAAATAATCTTGAAAAGGGGTGATTTTCACTGGAATGCTAGCCATTGATTATTTTTTTGTGGGCTTCTGGAATCCCAAAATTCATAGAGGATATACTAGTAAAGCACAAGATACATGATAATAAAAATAGGATACACAGTATTATTAATCAGAAAATCAATCCTAGTGACAAAGCTTGATTTGCATTATGTATTGTAAATAATTTGTACATGCTTTTTAGCCAGGTGGTTTTGTCCTGTATCCCGGTCCTATCTAGAAAGTTTGAAAGGTTGTGAGGAATATAAAAGCTAAAGCTTTCTTGACAGGGAACTCGAGGAACATGCCAATGAAGGCAAAATCATAAAAGCTAGTATTTTAGGATTAAGTCAGAAGCTCTAGACACCATAATACTGAACTGACTACCTACATACACTTTGGTGCTCACCAGTGTAATACATCAGCAGTAAACTATTGTAGCAGGATGAACAAAAGGAAATAGCACATCATGACATCATTATTAGCAACTGCACATTAGTGTTAGAAGACAGACAGGCAAACAGGACCGATTATAATAGCAAAGTCTCAACACTAATAATTGCAGAAAAATTGTATCCTATAGGCCACAACAAAGAAAACAGTAAGGAAATTTTTTAAAACTCACAGCACATAAATTGTTGGCATATGAAAGTTTTGTCATCAAGGCTGTACCTCCATAAGACGAGGGCTAAAAATCGATGCTCTAATTGCTGGATCAATACTCTGCTCAGCAAAACGTAAAATGGAACTGCATCAAGCAACAAAGTCAACGTGGATATATGATACACAAATAAAGACTAAAACCAATGTCAAGCACATGTGACTCATCAGTTATCACAAAGCATAAAATTAATTAGAATGGTCTCTAGTCTGAAGAATGTGGCACTAGAAGGCCGAAATAGTGCAAAAAAGCACAAATGAACTCTGCATGCTTTGGCCTTGGCATAACAAAAGAGGAAGGAGTCAGCAAAAGCAAGAATAAGCAATCCATCAAAGACACTATTGTCATCTTTCAAATTGAGGGTTCAAGGAAATCATCAGTTTCTTGGCAATTGTAGCTGTTAGGTGTAACACCCTTCCACATTGAGACTAAGAACAGAATATATATGATCCATCCAACATCCAGCAAAAGTCCATAAGAGTTGCCTTTTCGAGAAAGTAGTCCTTTTCTAAAGCATCTAATGTTGCAGGGGACTGATCTTCCCAGTTCTCGCCAGTGAGATGTGTTGCTGAAGGGTAGTGTTTAATTATAACTAATACTGCCTCTTTAAAGGTTGGAGAAGATTTTGATGCTTTAGAACTAATCCCCAATAATAAATTAAGCATGGAAATTAGTTCAACGAATAAAATTCGTCAAATATCCAAGTCTAACATGAGAAGTCACTAAAGAGACAGCCACCATCAATTAAATTCATGTGCAGTATAGGTTATATTATTTGGCTAATTAATGATCTCATATTACAATTCATAGCAATTCAAGCTCCAACGAATTTCAAAAATAGGATAGTAAGAATGAGTATAGCATATCTCAATATTAAAAATATAAAAAACTGACAAGTTCCAGAGCATTATTTCCAAAGGACTTCTATAGTTAATCACCAACTAAATCTACCCTAGCAATCTCTTTTTCTCTTTATCCTCCATTTTTCTTTCCACAGCCCCTGATTGACTCTTTTTTTTTTCTTTTTTTTTTTTTTAATGAGCTCATTATGTACTTTGGTTTCAGCCAACCATCATTACGACTTTCCTCAAATGCCTTTCAGGATCACATGATCAAAACCAATTATCCAGCAAGAAAAAATCTAGCACCATTTAAACAGCTGCTTACTTATTAACAATATAAACATCTTCATCAACCAATGTTGTCTAGACTGTCTACCTAATACCTACCAACTTCATAGATAGCCATTACCAGTCCCTCACCGTTTGGATAAAACAAACACAATGTTCAGAGGTCAAAAGTTGAAAAGTTGAAAAAGATACATATTTACATAGATGTTCTTCTCTAACACTTCCTATTCCTACTTCCTAGCCAAGAAGATAACTATTAACAGAAGAGAAACAAAGGTAATGAATGAGGCTGGTTATTTATATGGCTTGACAAAAAGAAGGATAAGTTAAAATTGCTATGTTGACTGGAGACTGCAGAAGCAGGATGGAGGAAAGCAAGCAGCTGGAAAAATTAACCTATAGGGAAGGCAGAGCTGAAGCTTGGTTCTGCTACATGTATGAGGAATTGAGCACCAAAGATTTCAGAAGTTTATGCATGATAGAGGCAAGAGGATGTGGATAGACCTTGAGTTAAACACAAACTTTCATGTATAAGAGGATGACCACATTGCACATTTTGTCATAATTGCAAAAGGTGGATAAAACTTGAATGCACTAGCTTTTATGTCATAATAGGTTATATAGGAATGATCACATTGTACATTATATTCCTATTCCAGTAAAGATATCATCTACAACCATCTTCCAATCCACCAGCTAATTTCAGTAATTGTAATGACAAGCAGAATTTTAACCATCATGTGTAAAAAGATGGAAGCACCACAAAAAAGCTGCAAGAATTTTACGCGTTTACCTGGAAAGTATGACTACTGGATGCTTGTCACCTTCTACGCTATCCAAAAAGTGTGTTTGTATGGCCTCTGGAACCTAATCACAACAAAGATTATGTGAAACAAACACAGAAAAATAGACAACATACCCTAATAACTTTGAAGGAATAGCTCCTAGCACTGTTATTTTACTCAAAATTTCTTCAGTATTTTTTTGATGCATTTATGAAACAAAGTACAACATATAACTCAGATTAAAAGCTGCCCTCTCATTTTCATTTAAATTTGGGAAAGGAAGGTGGCCACTCTGATTCAGTGGAACAATCCAATATGGTATTGTGACGGCAACTACAAGCAACCATTTCAGCCCATTGACAATATAACTATAGGCTGAAATATAACAACCCAATGCTTAAGAGCTGCCTCTCTTTTTCATTAAAATTTTGGGAAGGGTAGGTGGCCACTGTGAGTTCAGTGGAACAATCCAATATGGTAACTAAAAGCAACCATTTCAGCCCATTGAAAATACTACAGGCTGAATACAACAATCCAATGCTTACTCATCACAAAACACTAAATCCTCTCTGGAAGACAAAAATAGTTTCCCAAAACTAGACAAAAGTCTGTGCATACATAAATGTCGCCTCAATTCTGTACTCTTATATCTCTAACTACCTCAGGCATTGAACACCTTAAACTTTTCCTCGGATAATTTCAGTAATTTCACATAGCATCAAGCTTCCAAGAATCTACACGGACTGATATCCATCAATCCCTCACTAATTTAACAAAGTTCTCACAAGAGATATTCAAGAATGAAGAGAAATGAGAAACAATTTCAACAAAGAATGTCTATATAAAAAAATAATAATAAAAAAAAAGGCAACAGCTCGCCTTGACAGAATGATGACCCTTATACTCTATTTCAATGACACATTCAAAATTCATACTCATCCTGACCACTGCAATCTCAAAAAAAACCTTGAAAGGGTTTGGGGAGTAAAATGAAAAGGGGGTAAAAGGATTTAAAAATTTACCAATCAAAGAGAATTTAAAGGAATAAGGGGTATGCTTTCTCTTATCCTGTGTTAAAAACCCACAACTAAACAGCACCTAGATTATTAATTTTTAGAAATAGAAAAGGATCTGATCCCAAAAGGACCAAAACTATACTGATTGCTCCTGAGTTAGTAAATCATATTTACACTTCTCCCCTTGGGTTCTTTCTCTTGAGCTCTTATGATTAATAATTTGTTTAGGATGAGCTGTTGAGTCGTGTCGAACATCATCCATATGGCAACCGTCTATTAAATATTTTCAAGAAATGTTGTTCAAAATTTCAAATAGGCTTGGTTAACATGATTAGCCTCTCCTTCCTCCCTCATTGACCAGCCACAAAATCTTATTAGGCAACAGAAGATCGATAATAAAAAGATAAAGGCAACTTTTTAACTGGTGGCACATAAAATAATTTTTTTTTGAAACCAATTAGCTACTTTATATCCCCTTGTGGTGGTCATTGACAAAAGGCATTGGATAAGTATAACTGACAAATATAAGCCAATTTTTAGCAAAACGTGAACGGGAAGATCACCATGTAAATAATTGACATACAAATAGATTAAAAGTGTCTACCATGAAAATGTCAAAAACACAAGGTCGCCATGTAGAATTTTCCAAAAGGAAGATAAAAACAAGAGAAGAAAAACAGGAAACTACCAAAGGTAACTCTCCTTCTCCCTCGTCGGCTAGAACATGTCCAGTTATGAGTAAAAGAGAGTAAATTTCTTCCAAGATTGCAGTTGGATCAGATCTGCCTCTGACCTGAAACAAAAAGTTTAAAGTAAAAGGAATGGGAAGTTCAATAAGTAAATACACTGTAGAGCTAATTTCATAAAAGTACTTAGCTTGTTTCCAGAATAAGACAATACATGCCAAATGCATACTACATAACTGTTCATTTGGAAGGATTATTTTTTAAATTTAACCTGTTCTTAAAACAGAAACATAAGGATTGGGTTATACGACCATGTATTACTTATGTTGCTTCTATAAATCTGATTATATATTATTTAAGTCCGCTGGCAATAAATATACCTTAACTCTATTGTCCTACTATTGTAGATAAATGTTACATCAAAAACTAGACAAAGTCCATTAAAATAGGAAAAAGGGGGATTGGTAGGGTACATAATTGCAACATATTGCAACAAACCACCAAGATGGCGGAGAAGTATATAAAAAGAAAAAATATGTAGATGCTTCCCACAAAAACTTTCACACAGTGATTGAATGCAGGAAAAAAACAAATAAAAATACAAATAAAAAAGAAGAGTTATGTAAGCTGTTCAAAGGTAATTATGGAATAAGATGATTCAACACTGACTAACAATACAAATTGCAATACAAGCCAAGCAACTATTAAAAATTCAGGGTATAATAAAATAAGAAAATATTATTCAATGATTAAGAACGTACCTTATAGAATTATAAATAAAAAAACAAACATATAGAAAATATATATAGAACACACAGGGGTAATTAAAATCATATGCATTAAAATAACAAATAAACAAAAGGATATATCCTTTAAAGGATATAAACGTATATTATGAAGGTAAGGTAGATGAATGTGGAAAAATTAAGCAAAGAACATGTAGGCATAATGAAACAAATATGCAATGGACAAGAAGGGTCCAGAACACAGATCAGCCCCCCTGGTCTATTATAACCAAGTAAGTCAACTACCTGTTGAAGTTGAGCAAGGCGTTCCAAAAAGACTTTTGTAAGAAAAGGAACTGAATACTCAATTGATGCCCTTGCAATAAGACCATATGAATTCAACCTTTCATCCATACCTGCAAAAGAAGTAAATTGACAGAAACTAAGCTGGAAATGATGAAGATGACAGCAAGACAACATCAAACACCTGAGGAAGGCAAATGCAATAATGCTGAGAATTAACAGCTATCATATGTACCAAAAATTGAAGCCTGCAGATAGTCATTGCTATCATCATCATTGAATGCTGTTGCAGAGGCAGCTACATCAAATATAGAACAGATATTAAACATAAAAACATTACAGACAACAGATATCAAGGGAAACAAACCAAAACATGATATTCTTGACATCACAGTATCATACTTACTCTTCAATTCAGACTCCACAATCAATGCAAACAGAGAGGCAGCCGCACTAATTCCTTCTAATGGGATCGATGGAGTCCCATTACTACTCCCAGAAGGCTGCAAATGCAAAACAAAAAAAATTAACAAAGTAAAATGCATAACAACAGTGAAAGTAGTGGTCACCAAGAAAAAAGAATAATGCAATAAAATCATACATACACAATCTTTGAAATTGAGAAGTGCAGCAGAAATGCTGAAGTTACAAACAAACACACAGCAGTATAAACAAACTGAACTTTGAAAGGTCTAAAATCTAAATACAATGATAGGCGATTCGTTTGAATTTGCAATCAATATATTCAGGCAAAGCAGAACATTACAAGCCAAAAGCCTTAAACCAATGGTATAAATTTGATTCTGAAGGGAAAAATCCTATCCTTATGGAAAGACATCAGAACTGCAAGAGCCCCTAGAAGACTAGGAGTGAAAATTCCAGTTATAAACTGAGATAACCAATGTGGTATATGTGTTTTACTGAACAAAAGAACCTCTAGATGATAAAGAACTTGATTGTAAGGTGCTTATCTTTTTTGATCAAGAAACCATCGTACCTTGCTTAAGAGAGGTAGATTAAGTCTCTAACTTTATAACTAAAATTGAGCTTGACAAAAGAATTAACACATAACCCCAACTATAATATCAACACAACACCTAGAAATTTCTTAAACAATCAAGTAGGAAAAAAGAATCAGGGGGCGTTTGGTTCACATAGTGTCTAGAGTTAAAATCATAAATGAAACTATGATGCATGGGTTTGGAACTTAATTCTTGATACCATGTGTTTGGTTGAAATGGCTCATCTCTAGAATGACCTTTTAGCCTTTTATGTGATTCTTAATACCATGTGTTTGGTTCATTGAAGGATTTTTTTTTTTAATTTTATTTAATACCTAAAGTATTGGTATGACCGTATGAGCCATACCCACCTCCCTCCAAGGTTCCTAAACTCCATAGGTTGGGGGTTTGAGGTATGGGTTTAAAAGTTTTAAATCATCAAGCAAACACATGGTATGAGTTTAGACCATTCTAAACCCACAACTCGTACCTAGGTTTCATAAACCAAACACCCCCCTAAAAGAGTTATTGGATAAGCTATCAGGTACCAGAACTTTTAAATTGATAACTATAACCGTACCGACAGCTTAATTTTCGGATTGGGTACCGATATGATATTTATAATGGTTCGAGTACCTTATTTTTTTATTGAATATCAGATCAATTGGATTTTCTGATACTATTGCAAGAGCCAGAATTTATCCCCATTTATAGGTTTGATTTGACAGCATTATTGCTAGCCTTTCTAATCTTAATATAATAGCGGATCAACCTAATCGAGAGGGGAGGAACCACATTACAAAGAAAGATACAGATTCATACCGTAAGAATTGCAGTCCAAGTATCTAACAAGATATCACGTGCTACCCAACTCCAAGTTTCCTCATCAGTCCCAGTCGCCATAAGTACTTTAACAACTTCACTCATCAAGCCAGATAACAGATTTATTGTTCCAAAAGAGCTAAAAAAAAAAAAAGCGAAGATATTACGTATAAAATAATAAATGTAAAGCTAAACCCTTTCCTAGCAAAGTAAACAAAACACAGTCAAGATCAGGAACTAACCATATGGATTTCAAGAGTTGATCATACATAAATGGGGATGTTACAGTTGCTACAGCCAATAATGCTCGGCATCCATCAAGAAACTCACTGAACAAACAACACAATAAGAAAATTCTATCTGAGATTTACATGCATCATATGATTACCTGTGACCAAATTTCAAAGATAACAATTGTACAAAAAACAACTGTTACAGGTCAACAAATACTAGGAGTCTAGGATAAAAATAACCAAGGAAGGGGTTTAAAAAACATGTCCTTTAGACCTTTCACTTTTCCCAGATTCAATTGCCCTTGATATAACATCTGGGGGATGAATCCATTGTATGATTCCAGATAGCAATTGTACTAGGTGGTGTTCTCGCATTTGAACATTATCTGCGCAGCATAAAATGTAGATGAAAAGGACAAGTCAGCAAGCCATGAATAGATGCTTGTGAATCAAATAATAGATTCCGTACAATATGCAATTCCCTAATGGGCTAAAAAATTGCCACATTTTGCAGTATAATTTGCCTTTGTCAATTAACAGTATGCGGAGAGTGTAGACTATAGAGTATTAGCCCTTTAGATAACTAAACAAAACCATAATGGTAAGTTGGAGTGAACAGCAGAGGTTGCTTATGCCAAATTGCCATATCATGACCAGCAGACCGGCATGCTTTTAGTAATTCTGTTCTTTATTAATTATTAGAGGCTTCCTTGTCCTCTAGTGGT
Source organism: Chenopodium album (assembly GCF_948465745.1). NCBI lineage: Eukaryota > Viridiplantae > Streptophyta > Magnoliopsida > Caryophyllales > Amaranthaceae > Chenopodium > Chenopodium album. The sequence goes on along the minus strand of NC_137855.1, from coordinate 11,226,454 downwards.
AATTGTGTTATATTGTTACTTCTAAGTATATTGGTTACTATCTAACAAAATAAACTTTCTTTGGGGAGGTACAGTGAACTGAATTATCTATCTTAATAATACATTTTCATTCGTGGTGCATTTGCCACCAAAGAAAACATATAGGTTAATTATAGGTAAAAGGTAATTTCTAAGAATATCATCAAGACAGCAAGTAAGAGTTTCCCATATGATTACAGAATAAAATAGAATATAAAAAGAATATAGAGGTAGGTACTGTCCATATATAATAAGGGCTAGGAGGAAAAACATTCCCACCATCAGATTAAAAAAACAGCAAAATACCAACACCCACCAATCAAAGAAGATGACAAGTGACTCACACAATTAATTACATTGCACCAAAAATAGCCTCAAGGAAGGGTATATACTTCGTATATTCCTATTGTTACCTCATTGAGCCTTCTAAATAAATATGGGAAGCCCAAGAAATAGGCAGTTTTAGGCACTTTTCTATAGAGAAGTTAGTAATGCAATTGAAATGCAAATGATGCAAAAATAATATGAAGCATATGAAAGGATTGACAGAATAGCAGTAACAAACAAAAACATAAACAATAACAGTAGTAGTAAAACTGGTATTTGTAGTTGTAATAATGATAATAGTACTAGTAGAAGTAATAGTAGTAGTGACAAAAGTATGACACATGAAGGGTAGAATTCATAGTAGAAGCTTGGCTGTGAAGGTTAATTATCATAATTATTATTGGGTTTTTTCCTTCTAGCCAGCAATTTTTAAGAGCTTCAAGACCACAGTTTATAAAGTGCACCTGAGACAGGCACCTAAGCAAGAGGCAAAGCACACAAACCTTATGGGCTATGGGTGAAGTTAAATAGGCACGGAAAAGTGCACCCTTCCAGCCACCTTCAACCAGGTGCAGCACCTTGGGCCCTATTTGTCCAGTGAAACATGAGCCATGAGAGAGGAAGAGTGAGCTAGCAAAAGCTCTGGGTTAATTGTGAAGAAATTGCTTCAATTTGAACCCAATATCAAAAGCACTGATCACTGAAAACTCTTCTTTGTGAGTTAACTAGAAAGAATAAATATTGGCTGACAGCAGAGCTCTTTGATTTTATCTGTCTTTAACATTCTCCGTTACTCTCTCTTAACTCTTTCAATCTGTTTCTTCTGTGTCAATCATCGTTTTCATTCTTCCCTTTTCGTCCTTTCTCATCCTCTTTGATCTGCTATTAGCTCAAAAGCCCCCTGCTTGTGATGTGAAAATGCCAGGCGACAATTATTACATTTAGTTCTTACTTTTTCCTCCCTTTTTCTCTTCTTGTGTGCTAGCCTGCTAGGTAGGTAAGATCCCAGCTCCCCACCCTCCTTGTCATTGAAACAGTCACAAAAAACCCTTTCTCTTTTTTTCATTTTTCCAATTTGTAATTCATCATGGTTATATGTTTGTATTTGGGTGGCTCTTCTTCAGAGATTTGATGCCATAATAGCCAGAAATATTAAACTGCACCCCCATGCAAGAGGTACTTGCCTTTTTTCTTTCACCTAGACTCCAGGGAATGCAGTCATACAATTTAATTTTATTTTTAATTTTAATTAAGGACAGGCCATAATTCAAAATACACGATTTTTGTCACAACTACGGGAACGGCATGCTGTCCGGTAACGAATTTGATATGTTAATCACAAATCATGTCATGGTTGTGGCGATGCGAATTTGAATTCAAAGGTTTTATGATCGATGTAATTTGGGGAGAAATGAGGAATCTTTCACTGTATCTCCAAATAGCAAGTAACTTTTTGGTGAAACAAGGGATATAACGTTCAATGCAGCCAATGCAGGGTGATTTGGGGTTGAAAATTTGATACAGACAAGATCTTGGGTTTTAGAAAAACATCGTGATCGATTTCGGTTTGGTTAATTGAAAATCCTTTACAATATGGCCCTGCCGAAACAATGTGGCCGTATTTTTGCATCATGAGAACAACGCATCTTTGATCTGGCCATCCATATGAAAAATGATAAAACTGGTAAATTCAGGCTCTCCATTCTTATAATGATCAAGTTTTTATGGCAGTTGTACAAATATAATTTCCAGTTCATACACCATAGCAGAAAATTACTCCTTCAAACTTTGACCACAATCCTCAAATCAACAAAATAGAGAACAGATAACACTATTATAAATGTGCTATGTTAACTGCCTATAAAATTATAGCCTAAAAGCTTCGAAACATACCTGATGGAAATATATTTCCAGTTAAAGAGCAAAGTTGCACAATAAGCTTCCGAGCAGAAACTGCAATTGGACAGTCAAGCCAGTAGCCTTTGAGTGAGAACTTATGCCTCAAAGCTCCATAGAGATTCAAAACCCAGCTAACATGCCCGCTTGAAAGCAAGATCTGCTGCCATGAAGGACCAGGCTACAGGAAGAATAAATGTAAACAATATGAGACAAGAGCCAAGCCATGGTTATCAGCTTATTGAATTCTTCTCAATTAACACCAATTCATAATCTAGTCAGCAGCATACACAACCCTGTTTAAGATCTTACTATGATAAAGGTTGATGAGAAAGTAGTATCCACAAAAGCAAAGAAACGGATAAGCATACTACAATACAAGAGCCAGCAACAGATATCAGCAGAGTTATCCTTTTATGCAAAACAAATAAGGCACATACCAACATACACAACCCTAGTAAACATGATCTTAGACTATGGGTTCCTTTTTTAATATGCTGTTTGGAATATGCTGTGCTAACAAGAAACAAAATGCATAGAAGTGCACAAAATCAAGTTCCTTTCTAACAGTGCTGAAAAAAAGTATGTCAAAAGATGTTCAGTTATGATTATGAGAAAAAAAATACTGCATAAAAAAAATTAAAAACAAAGTTTACAAAAGTGACAAATGAACTTCATCATATAAAAATAAAATTTATGAGGACAAACAGCATTACCTGCACTATAACACATTCAGACCGCCAAGAAAAGACAGCATCATTTCTAGCTTTTACAGAAAAGACATCTACATTTGTTTTAGCAGTATCAACGGAGCTGTAACGGAAGTCCCAATTCAAAATTTGAAGCATTAGACGCATGGAAGCTGTGCAAACTTTAACTTCAGGGACCTCGGAATCAGATTCCACTATTCTGCTTGTAACACTTGCAGCAGCTTCCTGTGCCCAACTATAGAAAATCTAAGTTTAAAAAAAAAAAAAAAAAAGAATAAAAGATCAGAAGAGAATAATAATGTGCAAATTTAGACATAAACAAACATGGGATCAAATTAGATGTAGCGTTTGAAGTGAAGACTGCAAGGGATTTCCAACCATTGATTGATTAAATATATGGCTAAATCACTGAAGAGAACCATGTGTGAGAAAGAAAACATATACAATACGTAAATAATATGTTTTTAAGTGTTTTTTGTTTATATGTATCAAGGCATATGAGTTAAAAATTCCATATAACATGCATATTCTTGGTCCAACATGAAAGAGTCCACAAACATGTTGGTATACTGAAAATCAGACTCTGGGAGTTGAAAGGAAATGTAGAATCTAAGTAATATTACAGCAAGTATGAATGTGTGTATAGGTGACCCAACATGTGTGAAGGAAATAAGTTGATAAGGATCTCAAGCCATCAGATCTGAAATATTCAGTAGCTTGGATAATTGGATTATACGAAGTATTTGTACAGTCCTCGGCATTTCCACCCAAATAATTTCAATGCACATATTTTCACCAATTTAAGTCTACAATTTCAGACTTCTTCCTATCAAATAAAATTCAAACCATCAACACATTCAATCTTCCTCGTACATTGACACATTCCTTCCATTTCACAATAACTGCTATAGTTTCAAAATAATTACACTTTACTTTTTTCCCTATTTTAGATGTATAGCCTACATTATAATATTCATTTTGTTTCTAATTTTATCCCAGTTCTCTACCGCTCAACATTTTCATTGTACTTTTCCCACTTCTCTCTCACTTGGCAATCTTTTTCTTGGTTCTTGTGGAAAGTGAGCTATAAATATTTAATTGAAAAGGAGGGCGTAAATGATTTTTATTGATTAATTGTCAAATTTCCAGCAAATTAAGTTGCTTCACATTTGCACATCCTGATGTCCTTCGCAACTCGAACTAAAAGCCCCATTTCCTCTTTTTATTATATCTCTCCTCTCCTTCCTCTCCATTATTTTAGTTGGCAAGTAATCCGTCAATCTAAAGTTAAGCTAGATAATCCATAGCGCCTGTCCAGCCATACCCTCCATTAACAACGGTGACTGTACCAAATGACAGAGGCAAGTATAGGGCAGCAACTATAATTATAATATTCTATTGGTGTCTTATCGTCATAAAACTCCTAATATTTTTATATAATTTTGTTTATTGAAATTCCTGTAATTAACAGCAATTATAATGTAGATTTCATACTTAATCAGAGTTTGTAAGATATTGCCAAGTTTAATGTTATTAAGGATTATGCTGTATTGAATTATGGACTTCTCCTATGCCTGCTTCTCTATCTTATGAAATGGTCCCCAATTAGATCAGAGCTTAGGCTCTCTGCTCTTCATTTTTGTAAATGTAGACTAAAGCCTTTTCATGAAAACTTTCTAACAACTTTGCTACCTGAATTAAGTCAATTTACAAAAGACCATAGCTAGACTTTAAAATAAGAGGAGATTTGGTGGGTAATAAACTCCGATGAAAAAGGAGAAAATTGATGCAGAAAAGGTTGAAAATTCTGAAAAAATAGAAGAATTATGGAAAAACTAACACCAGACAGGTGGTAAAAAAGTTGCTCAGCTGCCAAGTCTCGGCAGCCTCCAAGGCTCAACTGGTCAAGTTTGGTGATGAAGACTTAATAGCTTTAGGGTAACCATATCCCATTGGAAGAAGTGAAAGGTGGAAGAGAGGGTTTTGCATACTTTTACCGTCCCCAAATGAGGGGAAACAAGCACTCATACCTCTTATAAGACAAATTGTTCTGTTAACAAAATATTCCACTAGTGAGACTCTTATCTCAGCCATCAGATTAACATATTAGCTCTTCTCAGTTTATCTTACATGCATATATTAGTGTGCATATGTTTGTATACTCATGCGCGGATGTTTGTAGAGTGTGCACATCTGTGTGTAATCACTATAATGTAAGAAAAGACAAGAATTTTCAAATAATAAGATGATAACCTTCAGGTAGTCCAGCTCCAGTGACATCCTGCACTGCTCATGGAACTCTCTAGGAAGGCCCATGGCAGTTGAAGTGGAAGGAGAAAATTCAGATACCTGAAAAGAAAATGTAATTTCATATTATATGCTCATCAATAGTTCCTTTCTTCAGAAGAAGGCCAAGGGGAAATTAAGAAAAGCGTCAGAATATAATAGATAGAATATCAAGGATTACCAGAGATTCAAGGAAATTTATACCAGTGAATTGAACATCCACACCATGACAGCCAGTAATTGCCTGCTTTATCTGCAAAATCAACGTAAAACGTGACATTAGTTTGTTTATGACCATTGACTAGGGCATAAAACTTAATAAAAAGGGTGGCAATTGGGGATAGGATAGAGAACAATGGAAGGGGGGATGGACACTAGTGGTAGCAAGGGAGGGTGATAAGTAACCCAAAAAAAAATTGCCCGGATATCAAGTTATAGTTCATAAGGACAAACATGAGAAGACACTCCCCATTCTTGGGATTTTTCCTAGCTAAAAAATGGACTATTCAAAGAAGGGGATAAAAAATAAATATTGGACTTCTCTGCAAAACTGCAAGTGCTAGCCAAAAGCTTTAAACAGATATATTATACTAACTCTGTTTCATAATATTCTAAATACATTCCTTATAGTCCATTTCAAATAGTTCTTAACACTTTCACTTTGTTCCATTTTTGGCAAACTCCTTTTACTACCATCCTCTCTTACCTCACATTACTTACACACTTCCACTCACCTTCTCTCTTTTTTTTTTTTTTTCCTTACACCCACCATCACTTTTACACTACCTCTCTTACTTATAATTTATACACCATTTCTAACACCACCCACATTTTTACCGACTTATTTTTAATTTTTTTTATATATGTACAAACAAGAAATGTTAAGAACATTATGAAACAGAGTTAGTAGAACTCAAACGGATTCATAACACGACAATTATAAGAAAATAAAAAAGGGACAAAAAATGAGTACAAAAATCAAAAATACTTAATAAAGATAGCATATGTTAGCATCCGTTGCCATCTCAGAGTCAATGAAAAAGGAGTTTGTATCAATCTTTTTTTTTTTTTAAATTACATTGTACTAAAATAAGCAGGAGCAACATGTGAGCATAATATTATTTGCTAATAAAAACCTTCCAACATCTCAAAAGAGCTCAATGAGAGCAAATAAAAAAAACCACTAACAAGCAAACCACTCAATGACTCGAACAATGAAGACACTCGAGACAGCTTCGCCATACTTCTTCAAGAAGCAACATGTCAATCTAAGAGTTATCATATGTTTCTATGTTTCCAAGAGACTTCATAGAGAGCATTTTATTGGTCAGCAGCTCACACATGTGGTAAGGGACCTATGTCATCTAACAACTAAAAAAGAAGTTTTAAATAAATCCCAACTAACTTCTAGCAAAGTGGAAACAGCTTCACTGAACACCAAACAATAATGGTATACAGGATATGTTTGAACCCCCTCTTTCCCTCTCACTCCGATGATAGGCATACCTTGAATCATACTAACTTCAACACAAGAAAAACAAGTTTAGAATAATACAAGTCTTAAGTAAAACCATTAATCATGTATAACCCAAATAAAAATGCATTTACAGTGATCAAACTAATCGGCACTAGTCTTAAAAAAAAAAACTAATCGGCATTATATATCTTCTGCATATGACAAACAAAGAAAAAAGGTAAAACATGTGTACAGGGCTAAAACAGATAAAAGCTTGGACATTTCATAAAGTAAACATTCAACCAAAGCTAATATTGATGAGTCGGTATCCAGAAAAAAAAAGGATGATGAAATCCAGATCCATTTTAGAAATAGAGAAGCTTTTAGCTGTACAAGACAAAAGTGTAAGTTCAGTGGAAACATTCTTTTGTACCTGAAATAGAAATGCCTCCTTCTCAGAAGCCACAAACTCTAACCTGCACACAGAGTAATTTTCTTTGAGTTTGATCCAAATGAATATTGATTCAACTTAGCAAACACACAAAATAACTTAAGTCAAGCAATTTGGTCCCTTAGAAAAAGTTCATACCTCACATATGGCCAAATAAAAATAAAAAAAAAAAAAATAAAAAAAAATAAAAAGAAAAAAAAAAAAGGAAGCATAAGCTTCTGCAAAAGTATTGTTTAACTTAATAGCATGCACTCTGCTCTCTACATCTCTCAAAAGGTTTCTTAAACTAAACAGTCCACATCCCTATTTTATGGCGCCAGTCCGCCAGATGCCTTTGCACAACCTGCATTTTTCCTCAGGCTTGAATGTTTTGAAGGTCCAGTTTATCTTCTTATGCTGGCAAATTCATATTCATGGTATTTTCTATTGCTGACCCATTTTCACCAATTTCTGCTGTGCAAAAATTCTAATGTCAGGAAACTTGAGATTTTCTTTCTGTTGCTTAATGCATTAAGGGCCAAAGGGGCCATCTGTCCCAGTGTGTTAATAGAACTGTATGTTCCATCAAATGCTCTGCTTCCATTACAATATTCAAAGCTCTCCCCTGTTTCCTCTATATGACCCTTGCCTAGTGGCACTAAACTAAGTACATTCTTGCTGCCAGCATCCCTGGTAACCCCTGCTAGTTTGTTGATAAGAGAAAGAGCAACATACTTTTCAAGGTTGATGCAGCATTTTCAATGGAATAGGAACAATAGTCGAGAACATCTATCTTGATAGCAGGAATGGTTCTCTATATAATCTTTTAGAAAATAGAATTGAGGGTATCTACAGATATAATTATAAGCAAGTGATATTGGGTTAAAGCCTGGGTAAGCTTGGGATAGTATTAAGATAAGATCAAAGACAAAAGGTAGTAGAATATTTGCTATCTGGTGATGTTACAAGACCCACACTGAGGGTTGAAGACTAATAAACTCCTCATGGTCTGTCCTCAAATAAGGTTAGTTTAGACTTAAAAGGTCAAGGTTATGTAGATGGCATCAATAGTGGCAAATATGACCTAAAAGACCATAAGAAATAAAAATCTTAGACCAATATTATGTCATAAGACTTTTTTGTAAAAAAAAAAAAATCTATGTTTTGAACATGGCCCCTATAATGATTTATCCCGCCCTAAAAATCTTTAAAAATTTTTAATAAAAAACGTAAATAAAAATCAAGGTTCCAACCGCAATTGCAGCAATGTAGGGCCTGATCTATTCACCTTATTTTTACTTATCTCAAGAAAATAAGTTTAAATAAGATAATTTCAAGAAAAATAAGTTTAAATAAGATAAGTTCAAGAAGAATAAGTTCTAATTAGGGTTGACAAGAGTTACCCAAATTCAAATTACAACTAATAAGGTCTAATAAGGATAATAAAAGGGGTCATTGGGTTTGTACAGAGTAAACAGAATGGAATGAACAAAGGAAAAGAAAGAGAATGGAATGAAAATCCCTCAAATTTACTAGGTTGTTTGTTTTTAAAAACAAAGAGAAACCAGGCTCCAGTCCCACCACCACCACACAACATCCTATCTCCTTCACTTCCCACCATTTCCAGCCACCCCACCATTCGCCGCACCTCCCCCATTCCTAATAAAAAGCACAACCACTAAACAAAACATTTGCCTCATTACAGGTTTTGCTAAGTAGTAGATCTAGTAGCTTTGTTCCCAACCTTACAATTAACCTTTCAAATAAAGACAGAAAGTCACTAACATAATTTTGGTGCGAAAAACTGGACGATCCAGCTCGCATACCATGATAATTTGGAATGGGTAAAAACCACAATCCAAGTGCAAAAGCAGGTAAAATTAGCAAGGGATGGAGAAAATTAGGTAAATATGATATAGACAAGCCTATATGTAATGAACCACTCTTCATTAACAAAACCATGGATGATTACTTAACTGGTTTTTTTAGAAAAAATAATACTCCTTCCTTGGTATGAGAGACACTTCCCTTGGTGCCATTGAAGTGGAAATCTTTATTACTCCCTTGTTCTAAATTTAATCGTCACACTTCCCATTTATGTTCATCGGTTCATCCCAATTTAATTACAGGAGTTATAGATACTGCTATATAAACAACAAGCTAGTCCTCCTTTTATGAAATATACCCACAGCCCACTAATAAATTATCACTTCTCTTCCCACCAAAAGTTAGTGTCCCACACCATCTCTTATTCAATTACAAAATTTATATTTCAATCGCATTTACATTTCAATTATTATTATATAATAGCCAAGCCAACATGAACTTATAGCATAAAACAATGGGCAAAGCTTGGAAGACAATTAAATTGGGACAGAAGGAGTTCAAAGCAAAAAATAAATTTATAAAACCAGTGTAGTTAAATAATAACTGCAAATGTGCTAAGTGAGTTACACAGCAGGAGGACCCTTTTCCTCATCATCCAACGAATCTCATTTTACCCCTTAATGCATTACTAGACACTAGCAAGCAAACCCTTGCACGACAGAGCATATATAAAGAAGGAACGAAAAAAAGTAATATAAGACAAACACTAAATGGTTAGCACTTAGCAATATTAGCATACATAATGACCAGGTACTTACATAGTCAGCTGCTAGGATGATATGAAAATCATATCATAATCATATCATATATTATCAGCATGTGCACAACAAGAACAATTTTCCCGCCATCAGAAATCATAGATCTTAAAACTCACCAGCCTCTTTTTAATAACTGAGCAGCCACAGAAGAAATCTTTGTTTGAACATAACCTTCAGATGAACTTGCATGCTGCATGACAAAGCACAAACAGAAACTGGAAGAAGGAAGAGAAAAGTAAGTAAAACAAAGGCCAAATTGTTCATCTGAACAAGATACATCAAGGTTAAGCAAAATTTCGATGTTTCAAAGAGGAAGTACAATCAACAGTTTTGATGATCAACAAGGTCTATTCAAGATGTTTCCTCACAATAAAGCTGTTTAATGATTGAATAATTCATTATAAAAATTAAATTAAACTAAATTAAAAGCAATGACATATTCTTTACATATTAAACAAATTTGATAGAATGTTCAGACTTGGTAGTGACATGTCAATGTGTACAGAAATGAATTAAGTTAACTTCAACCCATAAACTCAGACAACTGAACCTGATGCCGTTTATGTTTTTTAAGTATCATGCTTATGTATTTATTAAAAAAAAAAAAGTTGATTGTCATGGACTCAGTTTCCCACCCTAACTGAAAGTTCAAAGTAGCATAATCCAAATTTTAGAGGTTTAAAACATATAAAACCATCCTTGGTCGGAGAAAATTGTGAATGAAAGATTATACAGTAGCATATTGTCTCACTTTGCTGGTGTCTACCTCAGACAATTTATAAAAAATTTGCATGTTCAAAAGTGTCAGGTAACCACGGAAGTCACAATACAAGAACTTTAGACAAAATTCAAAGTTTCTAACATAAGTCAAAATGTTTACAAAAAGCACAAAAACACGACTGGAAAAATGTTTTCGAACTCTAGCACAATCAAAAGTCATCAAATTGCTAATTCAACAAATAAACTCACTTAATCAAGCTTCCTTTATCCACAGATGTGAGAATCCCCCACTCTCTAAGAGCTGCATCTCGGATTGCAGCAGCAGCCTGAAACCTTGCATTTGCCACTTGAGAGTTCTCTGGTGCAAAGTAAAAAAAAAAAAAAAAAAAAGGGAAGTTTAGTAATAGACAAAAAAAAAAAAAGAAAAACTGACAAAAAGCAAGAATACAGCCATTGCCAAAGCCCATCCAAGGCTATAAAATATATTTAGTTTTTGGTTTCAAACAACATCGAATAAGTAAAGTTGGCTGCCAATTCATAGGTGTCTCCAGCTAAACAAAAAGAGTGAACACGTTTGATTAATTAATACTAGGTGCAGGTAATCCAACCACCCAATCAGCCTTCTTCCATCCATACAATATCCCCCAACTCCCCAAGGCTTTCACAATCACAAGTTCCCAAACATTCTCCCAGTTTATATTTCCTCTAAAGGGTACACCAAAGTAATCAAGGGAAAGGATTTTAAAATCCCACTTTAACAGCAAGCTCTCCAACAAGTAGAAAACTAGAAATAAGATATCAACATTTGATCTTGAAATCGACTCAATTCCGCAAATTCATGAACACCTTATAGTCTCATCATATACATTCTTCTGAAAAATAATTAGGTTTCCTCTTACTCCCTAAAGTTTTAAATCCTTCCATTGTACTCTTTAAGTCACTCTTTTGCATCCTGTCAAGGTGGCATAACAACCTAGACCTGGCAGGCTGACAATTCTAACCCAGACCCAACCCAAATGAACCGACCCGTGACCCGAAATTAACCCAAAAACATCTACCCAAAATTAACCCGGATCTACTCGATCCGTACCCGACCCGAAAATGATCTTGACCCAACCCGAAGTCCCAATACCCAAAATGATCCGACCTGAAATTGACCTGACCCGAATAGACCCGATACCCGAAATGTCCCGAACTAAAACTACCTTAAATGACTCAAATTGTTCATCTCCAACCGTAACCAAGCTCATAAACGGAATTGATATTTCTTATTATAACAATAATAAAATATAAAATTATCGATTTGAGCTTGATCCATAAATAGAACAACCCGAACATGACCCGACACGAACATGACCCGAACATACCTGACCCCCGTAATTGAACAGACCCGAACTTGACCCGATACCTAATTCGATTCACCCGAAACCTGAAGTGACTCGATCCAACCCGAATGACTTGTTTGCTAGGTCAATACTACCACAATGGAAATAAAATATGTGACAATGGACTCATGCATCTAAAAACATCAATCATCATCACCAAATATTAGCAAGAATCCAACCACTATCACCCACAAGGCTACAAGCCCTTAACTCTCAAGCACACCCAAGTCACCTTATTATAAGGCTTCTTAATATTTCTACTCATCAACCGTCTCTTTAATACTTTATTTTGCCTAGTAAACCACAAAAGCACATTGGCATTGCAAAATGGTGTTAAATCTCAAAAGAACATCTCCTAACGGGTTATTTAGCACTTTGGCAACTTCATGGTATAAACTGTGGTGAGCAAAATGGCCCCTAAACTTACTTAGCAAATCCTTTTCAAGAAAAGACCAATAAAATTGTAGTGAAGATTTTCCCAATAGCAACAATCTAAGCTAACTCAACTAAAATTGCCACTAAAGCATCACATCCCAACCACCTCTAGGCCAATGATATCCCAACTATCCTCCCATTAACTCTTCATATCTAGGCCAATATCAAAATCTTATACAATGACCAGATTTTTCCAATAACGGCATCATTATTTCATAATAGGTGAGACAATGACGACCTCTTAAAAAAATAAAAAAAAATAAAAAACTCCCTAACTCCTTGAGAACTCATGTGGACACTTTTCAGCCAAGGACAATCACAGTTCCTACTTTTCCTCCAAATTACTACAAATAAGTATACCCCTCTCTCGCCCATCAACCATTTAACATTTCACATCTTCGAAGTTCTACTATGTTTTTCCCTCAAAACCACCTCCTCCACCTCATTATTAAGATCCATGGTATTAAACTTGTCTTCCTCAAAACATTATTGATCAACCAGTGCAATCTCCCTCAAAAGTTAAACCCTTCATTCCAGAGATCCCAAAAACCCTCCTTAATTCACACCTTTAAAAATTCATTCTCTCATAATCATAAACCTTACTCAACCTAGCCTCCTCCAAGAATCCAAATTAGAAGCCCGCATTTTGATGAATAGCCTCTTTGATATCATGTAAAACTATTAACTTGCCCAGTCAACAAAATGGTTGGAAATGATACTTCAATAAGATGCAATACAATCGTCAAGACACTGACATTCAATGCCATCGCCAACGAGCATCACAAGCATGCTCCTCCATCAAGAAATAAATATTATTTCTTTCTACCAAAGAGCTAAACTGGACAGCGGCCAAAACCCAAATATAAATAAATCAACAAAAACTTATGCTCACCAAGAATAAATTTGCAAGCTTGATATGGCTGAGGAGATTGACTGAGTGACAAAATAGTAGCCTCGGCAGCAGCAGGATTTACATGCATCTGAAAGAGATGCGAGGAAAGTGGCAACTATGATCATGTTCTATAGAATGAAAAAGCGAGAGGAGATAGTAGAAACAAATTTTAACATGTGAGTCATGTACATTTCAGTTCAATCAAACAGCATTGCATTAGAGAATCGAAACAAAGAGGGGAAATGTACAATTGCATGTACAATTCAAGATTCTAATCGAACAAAAAAGGGCATAAGCTTAGGCACTCAATGCATAGTCGGAAGACCAAAAAATACGCTATTACAAACCACACATAGCTGCCAGCTACATCAACACCCATGACAATTAGTACACGAAACTTATACACAAACAAAATGAGGGTAAATGCACCCGAAACAATTGGTACTCCAATGTCCACGCATAAAAAACAAAATGGGGGTGACAAAAATTAGGCGAAAACAGAATCGCAAACTACACTAACAATTAGTACTCCAAACAAATACACAAAAAAAATGGGATGACAAAAATCAGGCGAAAACAATGTTACAGATCAAATCCCAATAACAATTATTACTCCAAATACATACAAAAACAAAATGGGGGTGGCAAAATTTAATCGAAACCCGATATTACATATTAAACAGAGCTCCAAATTTCAAACTAAACTATAAATTGACAAAAACAGCAATAGAAGAAGAACCTGAATTGAACTGCAAGCAAGTTCAATTGTACGCATTATAGATTGAAGACGACCCAAATCATTGCCATGATCTCCTTGCATACTTCGAAATTTATATACCTTAACAAAAAATATCAATGAAGTTTCAAATTCGATAAATTATAGGAATGAATAAATAAAAATGGTAGATGAACTAACCAGTGATTGCAAGGAAATTGAATAAAGTAAAGATGAAGAGTGAGCCGCTTCTAACGGCCGTGCAGCGGTCCTAAGTTGAATCGGCAGGCCGTGTTTGAAGGTGTAAGTGTTGAGACGCCGATTTCCGGCGAGTGTTGGTTGCGTCTTTGACGGATGGTTTTTTCAGTGTTTTGGGATTTGAGCTGGTGGTCATATTTAGAAAGTGTGTTTTTTTTTTCTTTTAAATATAAGATTACAAAGTTAAATGAATTGGAAATTTTGTTAATTACAATATAGAGGCTTTGTAAATTACTACCTAAAAAAAAATGTTTTTAATTATTAGGAAAATTTGCCAAGAATAATACCACCTTTCACCGGTCTTCCAATAATGGAACCACCTTTAGATTATCTCAAAATAACACGACCTTTGACACACATCTTCTATAAATAGAACGTGACCTGTTGGTAACCTGTTTAATAGGTTATTTGTGACACGTGTCACAATGTGATTAGTCTATTTTTTTTTATCAATTTTCATTTTTTTTAAAAAGCCCCCTAATCGGAAACCACCAGCGTGGGGCCCCTCTCTTCCCCCGTCTCGTCCTCATTCGCGTTTTTTGGCCCCCCTCCCCGTCCTCGATTCCGGTCTCCCTACACCGTCCCCGATTTCGGTCCCCCTTCCCTACCCCGTCCCCGATTCTGAACCCCCTCCCTTCCCTACCCAGATTTCGACACCCCCTCCCCTTCACGCAAGATTTCTCTTTCTTTTTCAGTTGGTAGGGGATAGGGTTTTGATCTCTCTCTCTTTTCCGGCGGGTGGGGGAAAAGTTTTTGATCTCTCTCAATTTTCCAGCAAGTGAGGGAAATGGTTTTGGAGGCGATTTCAAGGGCAGAGCGGTGGTTTTGAGGCGTTTTCAAGGGCAGGTCGGTGATTTTGAGGTGGTTTTAAGGGCGAAGCGGTGGCTTTGAGGCGGTTTCGAGGGCGTGGGTGGGGATACGTGGTTGTTCGAGTGTGGGGGTGGAAGGGAGGGCAGTTTTGAGGGTGAGGCTGTGGAGGGGGTCGGGGTTGTTCTCGGTGAATGGTAGGCTGACAGGGGAGGGTTTGAACGGGGAGGCCAGGGAGGGGGAAGGGGAAGTGGAGGTGGGGGGGCTGCTGAACAGGAAGATGTTTTTTTTTTAATTTAAATTTTAGGTTTTTTTATTAAAAAAAATTAACAAATTACAACGCGACACGTGTCCAATGTAACCTATAAAACAGGTTACCGGTTTTTTGTTCTATTTATAGAAGATGTATGTCAAAGGTCGTGTTATTTTGAGATAATCCAAAGGTGGTTCTATTATTGGAAGACCGGTGAAAGGTGGTATTATTCATGGCAAATTTTCCTAATTATTATTCCTAGAACGGATTAATTCAAGTGATCGTTTTTCCTATTTAGCCCCTAATAAGGCGATTTAAGCTTTTAATGATATCATTATCCAGCAACATTTTAAGTAGTTTTTGTCAAAAAAAACATTTTAAGTAGTTGTTTTTAAGCCATGATTGATTAAATAAACCCTAACACCACATCTAAACCACTACTGCACCACCTCCGCCACCCTGCTCCCCACCTCAGCCACTACGCGTCGGCGAATACTACCACTAAAACCGCGTGCCGGCGGCGACCCCTAAACCACCACTATGCTTCCCACCTAGCTCGAATGTGACCCTTGAACCGTCACTTTGCTCCCCTCCCTAAAACTCCCTTCCCTCGAATAACTCTCCCTCCCCACCAACCAACGCCAAAACCTCCTCCCCGGAGCCGACGAACATGATTCGCCCCAACACCTGCCGTCTCCTTTTTGTTCCTCCCCTTAACCACCAGTCGAAATCCTTAAACCCCCAAATTAAAAATCTAGGGTTTCGATTGAGCACACAACATGATTGAAAATCGCAATTGAGCAATCCATGGAAGAATTGGAAGATAGATGAAGATTTTTGGAGGACTTTTACAATGAAATTTAATGTGTTGCAACTTGCAATGAATTTGGAAGAAAGAGAGGGGAGATAAGGGTTAGGGTTTATAAATTAGGGATGAATGAAGAGAAAGAAGAGTGTTGGTTCGGACGGCGTCGAGGTCGAGGTAAGGTGCCTCCGGGCTCGAGGTATATATGGTGTCGGCGTGCAGTGGTCGAGGTTTGGTAGTGGGTGGAGGGTGGCCGCTGGTGGTGCATGGTGGTGTGGAGGTGGTTCTAGGGTTTAATTAGTTGATTAAGATTTAAAAGTAACTAATTATAAATTAATCGGATAATGATATCATTAAGAGCTTAAATCGCCTAATTAGGGGCTGATTAGGGAAAAGGGTAGCAATCAATTGAATTA